>NC_134801.1:36557407-36567407 GCF_046742065.1 Oratosquilla oratoria | reverse complement strand
CAAAATCCCGTGCAATAGTTGCTCAATGGCATATTTTGGCGAGTCATCAAGAGGATTAGAAAAAAGAGTTTATGAGCATAAAAACGACATAAAAGCACATAGGATATCTAATTCTTTAGTAGTTCATGCGGGAAAATTTGGTTATTTACCAAACTGGAGAGAAGCTGAAGTGCTACATAAAGGTTTTGATAAATTCACTAGAAGAATTGTTGAATCAGCATATATTTCAACTAATAATTCATCGAATCATCGAGGAGGGTTTGTCAATTTAGCTAAACAAACTAGTATCTTAATTCTAGAATACGCCAGAAAAACGACCTTTCCCAAGTGTCTGAAAAGGTAATTAGATTTAGTACATAAACCTCAATTGCAGTTCTACGTACACTCTCTGAAGAAGTTGTACGCGAACGAAACGTTAGAGTGTTTAGGGTTCCGAGCCTTCCCCTGTGTTTATGTTCTCCATCATCCAAATCATTTGTCTAAAATACTTATCAATATGTCAAATGATGGAGAGCAACAGGAGGTTATTTGGCAGGAATACCACAGAAGACGTAAGTTGGATAGATGTGTACTAAAACGAAAATTTCTACAGGATTGCTTGGAAGAAGAGGTCCTTCCTCGATCGGCTCCAAAACAACTGGTTAGTGAGAACAACCCGTTCGGTAAGTGTGCTAAAGTATATTTAGAAGAATCTTGTAAAGATTTGAACAACAAAATAGAAACATTACGTGATAAAGTGAAACTACCAATATGGAAACAGGTCCATAATAACGGAACACCGATACCGGATATTTGGTCACCGGACATTTGCCCATCAGACATATGCCCACCAACTCATAAATGTACTTGTAGATTTGAAGTGCAAGTACCATCACACCTAATTTATAAATTAGAAAAAGAAAAGACATCACAAAGTGGAAGACTAGAGCGAAAATTAAATAATCTATGTGACAACAGCGATTGGAATAAAATTGGAAGGTGTGAAATGATAAAAAATCTTTCAGACAGGAGATTATCAAATACTGAAATTCAAGCTCTATCGCTAGGACTTAAATTCGACACTGGTATTAACACAAGGGGATTCACGGATTTTATTAAGAGAAACTATAGATGGAGTGACAGCGATATTGAAAAAGGATTCAAACATGGGATTGTTACTTGTTACCAAGCGTTAGCCATTAAAAACGAATGCGTCATCCCCAGAAGATTCAAGAAAGCTTTAATAAATCTAGGCTTAGACAAAGACATAGTATTCACCAATGCAGATAAAGGAGGTGGTATCGTGAGCCTATCAAAAGAGCACTATATCAGTTAAATGTTGCAGCTCTTAGATAACGACAATACATATCACAATAAGCATATAGGTTTTGTAACGAGTGAAGCAGATAAATTCAGAATACATGACAGAAAAATTCTTGATAAAACTGAAAAAGGAAAGAAATTAATGGGACTTCTGGAGGAATACCCCAATCCTCCCAGAATGCGCGGTATTCCAAAAATTCACAAACCTAACGTTCCAATGCGACCCATAACTTCAGGGGTTGGCAGTGCACCCCACAGACTAGCGAAATGTCTAGCCAAACCGTTATCACAGGCAATGGGATCGATCAGCAATACACATTTGAAAAATTCTAACGATCTTTTGACAAGACTAAAGGATTTAGATTTCACGGGGAAAAAGTTAGTAAGCTATGATGTTAAGGCGTTATATACAAATGTTTCCACTGACGGTGCGTTAGAAGCAGTAAAGAGAGTAATAAAAGATATGAACGATACTGACCTACCCGTAAGAAAACAAGATTATATAGAATTGATAGATTTATGCGTAAATTTCGGTGCGTTTACTTTTAATGGTGACGAGTATGAACAACACAGAGGTCTCGCTATGGGTAGTCCTTTAAGTGCAGTGATGGCCTCTCTATATATGGAGTTATTAGAAAAAGAAAATTTTATCAGAATCAATGGTAGGGGATCACACTGGTTTAGATATGTAGACGACGTCCTCGCTATCATCCCCGAAAACACCAATGCGAATAATAAAGTGAGAATGCTTCACGCGGTCAACAGCGATATTCAGTTCACCGTAGATGAGGAACAAAATGGACAATTGCCCTTCCTCGATACATTAATACGACGAGTAGGAAAAAATGTGACTTTCTCAGTATACAGAAAGAAAACAGGATTTGGTACATTATTTCTCCGCACATGACGATAGAACAAAGAGTGGAATGGTAAAAGGTTTTTTTCTCAAGGCACTACGAATCTGTAGCAAAGAATACCTAGAAGACGAATTTGATTATATTATGAAATCCTTTGACAAACTTGGATACCCAGAGGGAATGTTGAGGAGAACAAAAAGAAAAGCAATAAATATGTATAATCGCGGAAAGAAAGAGAGAAATGATAGAAATAATACCAATTTTATATCAGTACCTGGCTCAGAAATGTCACCAATAATAGACAAATATTTAACAAAAACAGGTATAAACATAGCTAAAATAACTAACAAGAGGATAGGTGATTTTATATATAATCATATATATATATATATATATATATATATATATATATATATATATATATATGATGTTGATGGCTTAGAATTAAAGTGCATTGTGGTTGATAAAAATGTATCTCTAGTCATTGGGACCCAATCAGTGTTATACAAATACTTTCCCGTGTTTGTATAATTACCAATTGTACTATCACAGTGAAGATGGGTTGAACGCAGACTTTCGTGTATGTGTATGTAACTCGAACATACACATATGTAAGAAAAGTTGCGCTCAACTTATATCCCTCATGATGATGTAGTGGTGTATACGATGAGAATTGTACACAGCAGTCAGTAAGATTTGTAACTCATATATCGCGATTTAAACTTGTAGAGGGTGATTGCATCCCACGTGACGTAATAGTGACGTACAAGAATTCCTCGATGTCATAAATTTCTTTAATGGTGGGAATATCTCTGATACCAATTCTGAAAAGTTAGAACTTCTATCAAAATTACCAATACTGAATAATTTACATAGGATAGAAATATATATTTTTTACTTATCGGGTTCTGCAAGTCTTCTGGGTTCCATAAGTTGCATATATATAAGATCAAATCACTTTGGTCTTGAACGTTGTTATTGTATACACGAAAATAGATAGCCAAGTTATCTAGAATCTAAACAAAGATTATGTCTGGCAGGAGAGATTTTTTTCATGAAAAATATCTTAACCTAGCAGACGAAAAGATATAATCCAATTAAGTTAACAAATACTAACCATAAACTTATCAGTAACTGGTCTCCTTTACTGGTAATGTGTATGAATTTGTTTCGAAATTCGGAGTAGTATGATACATACATACACACGCAGACACAGACACACACACACACGCACGCACGCACGCACGCACACACACACACACACACACACACACACACACACACACACACACACACACACACACACACACACACACACACACACACACTATATATATATATATATATATATATATATATATATAATATATATATATATATAATATATATATATATATATATATATATATATATGTGTGTGTGTGTGTGTGTGTGTGTGTGTGTGTGTGTGTGTGTGTGTGTGTGTGTGTGTGTGTGTGTGTGTGTGTGTGTGTGTGTGTGTGTGTGTGTGTGTGTGTGTGTGTGTGTGTGTGTGTATACATGCATACACCAAATGGATCCTTCTCGTATAAATTGGATGTCCAGGCAAAAACATACATAAAGTCTTCACCCATTCCAGAACCATTCTACACCCATTTTTTTACTCTTTCCTCTTAGAATAAACTCATGAATAAAAGGACTGTATATAAGTAGATTTGTTGAGCTAAGAGCAGTTATGAGAGTAATAATTTTTTTCAACACTGACATTCATAGTGGGGGAAAAATGTCGCATTTTGCTTTTAGACTTGCTAATTAATCGTGGAATAAAAAAAAAACAATTCTTAGTTAAATAAATGCTCTACATTTGATGATCACCAAGAGATGAGCATTTCCTTAACGCTATTACGATTCAGTTAATTAGTGTCATCATATATGTTTCCAATAAATATTGATGAATGACACCAGTGATATAGAATTTACATAGGAATGTGGTTGTATAAAACATGGTTATTAAGCTGTCCTAGAAACAATTGTGATATCAAAATTAAATTCAGATAGGCTGAGGCTAAAATCTAGGTATTTCAAATTGTTTGGGATGGGGCTGACCAACATGTTTATTAAACGCTCATAGAAACACTTGTGAATTTCGAGTAAAGTTTTCAGGGAACTCAAAGCATATTATCTCACTCTTTGTGCCACAAACGGTGCAGGTTTACTGTATGATAAGCTCTCCATACCGGCCGTAACTACCAACTGAAACTGCACAGATAACACAAAAGTGTCTTTCCATTACCTCGATATTTTTCAGTCTCATTTCCTCCTAGTCTTTTCGAAAAAGTACATCATATCAATGGTTTTTATATTCTGTAGAAAATACGTTACATGAATGGGCTTTTACGTATTAGCCCTACGTCTTTTTGAGTAGGGCAAGATGGCTAGCACTTTGAACGTGGAGATGTACTTTGTCAGGAAAGGGGACTTCATGCAGCCGAGGGTTAAACTTCAGACTGGATGGAGTCTCGCCAGATCAACCTGGTTTGAGTATCCTCCCACCCAGGCTTTACCTTCAATTTTGACTGTCATTATATGTAACAGATTATAGATAGATAAACAGATATATAGATAGAGAGATAAATAGAGAGAGAGAGCGGGGAGAGAGAGAGAGAGAGAGAGAGAGAGAGAGAGAGAGAGAGAGAGAGAGAGAGAGAGAGAGAGAGAGAGAGAGAGAGAGAGAGAGAGAGAGAGAGAGAGAGAGAGAGAGAGAGAGAGAGAGAGAGAGAGAGAGAGAGAGCACCACTTCATTGAAGCATTTAATGGACTCTTTAGATCATGTCGCTGTGTGTGAAGTTGAATACGTGGTGACCACGTTTAGTGTTACATAACATTTCTCGATCTGATAAACATTTTCTCTTTTTCTTTTATTCACCATTAATGTCATATATTTGTAATACTTTTCTGTGATATTTATCCTCAACTGCTGTGATGTGGTCGAGTCTATAAAGGTTTCTTGAAGTTGGAATATATCTGCATCCTAACTTGTGGGAATATAACATTTAAAATTCCTTCCAAGATCAAAGTGAAGTTTTATATCAAAGCTTACCCGTGGGGAAATTTTCCTAAGGCATTTTTTTTTTCACACGTATCGACATTTCACGTGCACCGTCCAGGACAAGACGTCGTAGTCTGACCATGGTGTCTATGGACGCTTTCACACATGGTCGTGGTTGTCACGCGTGAAAGCGTCTATAATCACACATGCTTATTAGAGAGCACAACGTCGTGTCGTGAACGGCGCACGGTAAAAAGTCGATACGTGTGAAACGAGCCTAAGATGGCAAATTAGTAGGGAGATGATTGTTATAGCCTGATAAGGGACTACTATTCAAGAGGGATAGAGGATTGACCGATTGCAGATTGATTGTAGGGCCCTTCTCCTCTATGAACAAAGCTTCTATAATTTCTAAGCATATCAGAATAAGAGTACATCTTTTAAGATAGTTCCTGTTAAAGATGTAGATATTGATGATAGTTATCTTACTGTTTAGGGGCACCAGTCTGAAGATAGTGCTCATACGTTAAACATCTGACTAGCCTTGTAGTTGTCGTCCCAGTGTAAGAAATATAAGGTCCACAGTCTTCATGCTGAAGAAAAAAAGTGTATATCAAATGGCTACTTTAGGGGCTGGGAGGCCTTGGTGCTGATTTCTTTGAAGGGAAAGGTTTCGATAGGTTTATGATAAAAAACAATCATCAGTTTACTGGAAGACTGAAAAGTTTTTAAATTTCTCTTATGATGTCCTTCAGTAGTTTTTTTTTCGGTGTGATAAGGGATGGTCACACATAACATTAAAACTTGTATACGGAACTGTTTCTCCTTCAGGGATCTTAGATGTCTGATTTTGGTACCATTTGTCCAAGAAACTCTGGAACAATCATAGTAACCATCAAATTGTCAAAGTAACCTCCCGCTCATTAGCGCCCATGGTCCTTATTTTAGGACCGTAGATGCTGGCTATGGCTGATATTGACATTTTTTCACCTCGTGCTCGGAAATGTCGCTCAGTAGGATATCTTGTAATTACTAATGGAGTTGAAATTTAACATTCGATTAGATCCATAGGAGTTTATTTCTGTGCGTTAAGAAACACTTCTGATGGAGAATTAGGCGCTGAGCTGTGCCTGACGAAACTGTAAGCCTCGTTTCTGTCTTGTATTTCGTAACTCAACATAGTGAAAAGGTGTGAAATACATATGACTTTATCGCACTTTATTTTGAGGTTAGGTAGGCGTGCCAATACTTGTATTCTCCACAAATATTGGTGCGAACCAGGTAAGAGACTGGCTGTTCTCTATTTATTAATTTTGTCCCAGCATCAACAATGTCTAACTCAGTGATCTAAAGCTTGACAATGATACTTATTGATTCACTAATACTGAATCACTAAATGTTAGAGTAAAGGAAATGAGATTTAATTATAGATGGGCTGAAGCTATAATCTATGTATTTCATATACTTTTGAATGGGGCCAACTAAAATGTTACTGTATATGATAAAAGATCAAATATTATAGTACCTGTAATTAGTCTATGTCAGCAGATAGATTCATGTCTCTCAAAAAATCTTACTCTAAAGTTACTAAACGGCCGACACTGGTCTAAGGAGTTATAGATAGTATCGATTAGACTTTGGCAGCTCTAGAATTTGTAATAAACAACTGAGGTCAATTACTCTAAGATATTCATGATATGCGAAGCTTGAAATCTTAAGGCTTTGATTGCACCAGTAATGTCTTCGGTGGGGGATAATGGGAGGAATATTGCATCGACTATCGGTTAGGTTAACTATATTTACCAATACCAGACAAGGTGAATTAAATCTGCTGTTTTACTTAATATCAGCCAAGATGTGCTTATGTGCCTGTTTTATTACAAATCGTTCATATTATCAAAGTAACTTTCAGAGTAGATGTCATTGATTGAATAAAACCACAGAGCTTCTTCGATACCAAAGGTTATGGCAAGTAAACTGCACTTCCCTGAAAATTATTTGTATACAGTAGACTGGGTATTTGCCTGGGAGTCAGCTGCTGAAAACTTCCTATAAAAGCAAGCATAGGATAACTGCTGTTGACTCACATGGAATTTGCACTCTTAGCTGGCTGTTTGAATGATCGGCTGAATGCTTGATTAGATTACTGAATGATAGATGGACCAATTTATTTATTTATTGATTAATTTGGTTAATTTATAAACTGACAGACAAATTACTTTTCTGGCAGTGCATGACGTGGCCTATAACCTCTCTTTGTAAATCCATTTTCTTATTTTCTTATTTCCCACCATCAACCATTATCATCTCATCTTATTTTGTTTTTAGCATTTGCATTTTTAGTAAAAAGGGGAACATTGTAATAACTAGAACCATAGCTAAAACCTTCCTACATGCAAAATAGTCTTTTTTTATTTTTTCGACATTCTGTGTGGCAATTTAACTAAGGTTGTTCTTAATTTGATCTTCTGTTGCATGCTCCCCTTATCAGGAGGCTAGGACGGTTCCCCTTACAGAGGATTTTGTAGTGTGGAATGAGCCATGCCCTTGGTCCAACTCGGTGGCGGCAGGTTTCGAACTGGTGTCAACTCGACCTTCGCCACAAGTAGCGACGCTCTAAACCCGGTCGGCCAGCTTCATAAAATGGTCAACATTCAATAAAGGGTGCGTTCGAGTTTAGCTCAGTTTTGTCCCATAGCAGTATAACCTCTCGCAAATCGTCTACCACATCGACATAGGAGCAGTATGAGCTCCACAACCCTTGAATTAGCACATATACAGAACCTTGATATTGAGCAGACTTTAGTAGAAAGTCGGATAAATGAGAAAGAGTAGTAAGTACAAGTCAATAAAATACAAAAAGTTGTCGACCACAGTCATTGGGAAGAGCGGGGCCAATGAACTATGTCTATAGATGAAAGATCCTGACTGCTTTTAACACAAAGTTCCACAAAGATGGAGATCGTTTTCAAAAAAGGAATAAAGAAAGAAAAAAGTAACATTGACAACTGTTGTAAAGAGGAGCATTCTATTCCCTTTATTTGGCATCAACAAATAATTCACTTCATCTAACGTGAGATTTTTTTCTTCATATGTACATTATTAATTGAAAATAAGCCCTGCCAATTTTTTAATGAAATACGCATTGGTTTCGTTTTTCGCCATTATGTTATTTTGGAATCACTGGTAGAAATATATTTTAGACACTAAATACAGCGTAATAACTTTGGGAACATTCACACCCATTATGGGTATATGAAAATCACTATAACACGCACGAAACAGAAGGGAATTTGAAATGTGACATATGTGTATATTTATATATATATATATATATATATATATATATATATATGTCTATATGTATATATATATATATATATGTATATATATATGCATATATATGTATATATATCTATGTATATATATGCATATATATGTATATGTGTATATATATATATATATATATATATAATATTTATGTATATATATATGTATATACATATATATATACATATATATATATATATATATATATATATATATATATATGAAACATGCAATATTCTTTGCTATAGCGTAAATCTGCATTGTCAAAGTAAAAACAGACAAATAATATATGCAGCATACATTGTTGTAGTGTAATTCTGCAAATATATATCAAAGTGGAAACAGACCAACTTTATTAAAAATGTATGTGTACGCAAAAAAGACTAAATAAACAAAACAAAAAACACTTTCAAATATTTAAAGGAAAGCCATAATAGAACGAACCTTTTTGTGCTATAAAAGACAGAAACGCGTCAGTAAGAGTGAGAAAAATATTTCGTTTTCCTTGTGGAAATAGTGGAGAAAAACATTCACCTACTTTTCACGAGACCTGCAGAGACTAAGCGATTGGCATAGAAAAAGAAAGGCATCCTTACGTCGCCGTCTGTCAAGTAAACTTTTTTTTTTAGATGTTGAGGTGTGTGTCGCCAAACTGTGACAAACATACAAAAAAAAAAACGCTGGCTATATGTGTATGCACGTATCTAACGACAGGAATAAGAGCAAGACGTTTGATTCCATCGCTTCTGTCACATGTTTGCAATAGATCTCTCGTCTTCCGTTTCCCTCGTTCCCCTTCGTCTTTAGAAGACGGGGGAAGAACGAAAGACAAAGGAGGCTGCGTGACAGTACCGAGCTATGGGAAGATCCATGACATCACTAAGGTATGAAAGGACGCAGACATAGAGCAAGTAATATCAGGGGCAAAACTCAAACAAGAATCATAACGGAAAGCCAAAGAAAACATTAAAGACGAGAGAGTGAGTGAAGAAAAAAATGACCTTCAACACCACCTGATTGGCAGTACTATGGTGGGACAAGCTGATAAAACTAGGCACCTCCTACAATGGAAAGGGGCCAACATCTTAGACAAGGACCTGAGGAAAAGGGTTAGAACTTCAATAGAGGTTATATATACCGTCACTTACCCCAAACAATAATAGAAAGCTATGCAGCTTTGTTAGGACTGCAACAGAAGCGCGGGCATTATTACACGTGACTGGACATACAAGTGACTGAACGAGGCTATACAATGAGAGAACAGACCACACTGGGATAGACCACATTAGTACAAATAATTCACAAATGTTGGCAGAACGTGGAGAGATAGGCGATACTAGATACAACACTTGGAAAAATCAAACTATGACTCAATTTTATATAAACACCTTATATATGTTTTGATAAAGTCTTTTGTAACGAAATGTCATGGAGTTAAAATCTCATAACTATGTGTTTCCTTTGACATAACAGCTTATACCAA
>NC_134801.1:36544907-36552407 GCF_046742065.1 Oratosquilla oratoria | reverse complement strand
CAACTTGCGCGCTGTCGCAAAGTGCAAGTGCAGACCGTTTGCATTTCTTTTCGTATCTGTGATATGGTTTAACGTCACACACTCCCCCCTATCGGGAGGCTAGGACGGTGCCCCTCACAGAGAGCTTTGTAGCGTGGAATTTAATGAACCATGCCCTTGGTTCAACTTCACCGGTGGCAGGATTCGAACCGCCCTCACCTCGACCTTCGCCGCAAGTAACGACGCCCTAACACGCTTAGCCAGCGAACTTCCATTTGTGTTTATCCGAGATGTTTAATTGCGCAAATTATTGCGCACTTGCTCGGCATTGAAATGACCGGGCGTAAGCGTATTGCGCAATCCACAGTTCATTGAATTGCGCAAAATATATGAGAAAACATTATTTCAGTTGAAACTTTTTAAGAAAAATTAAATGTTCTTTCTTCCCTTATCTATGCAGTCCTGTGTGCATATCCTATGACCACGTGTTTTGTGGATTGCGCAGAATATTTGCATTTCTCACGTACAAGAGCGCAATATTGCACAAGGTCTCTTACAGAACACTGTTTAAATGATATTCACATGCCCCATACCAGTATTACCCCATAACTTCCTTTCTCCCCCCATATCTGACCCACTTTCCGGTCCCTCCGTATTTTTCCCATTCGTCTTTCCCGCCTTCCTTTCCTGGTCATTCTCTCATTGACCATCGGGGCGTAACAGTGCTCAATTGCCTACCTGTCCAGAGCTGATACTAGTAATTTTCTGTGTTTCCAGTTAAAGAAAGAAATCGGTACACCTACATGACCGGGAAGGTTTGTATTCAGTTGTGCCAACAACACATGACACAAATGAATAATTTACATAACGTCACACAACAAACTATGATATTTCGCAGAATAACCTTGTTAAAAATTCATGGTATTCGTATCTTATTCAAACTCTTACAATATTGATACTAACTTGGATATTATTTATTCACTTTCTTTGAACCAAGAAATTATTACCATATGTTGTTGCTACTGTTGTTGTTGTGGGTAAGGACACTGGTTCATAATTTCTAATTGATTTGGAACGAATTAGACAAAAAAATAAAAATGAGATTCCTATTGACATTTCGACATTTCTTACCTTCTCTTGGCGATGAGAGACATATCCATTTGTTCCCGGACACCTGTATGAGAGAAAATAGTCTCAGGAGACTCGACAAGTAAAAGCCTCCCAAAGAAAGTAAGAAGTGACAAGGAAAAGCAGGAGAATGGCAACCTTGGTGTAAAGTATGTGTGGGGTTAAGACACTGAAGTATTTGGATGAATATCTTTATTATGGAGGATGTTTGCAGCCCACTTTTATTAGCTTAGGACCTGGACTCAGAAGATAGCTGGGATGGCGTTGAACTAAGATGAAAACCTAAATTTTTTTATTTTACTGTTTTGGAGACCATATAGCACTACACAAGTTTATCTGAAGTCAAGGACATTAACCCCTTCCGCAGCAAAAGGGAAGCTTTCCTCCAAGCTGAGCGCAAACCGTGACGTAGGCGATACAGGTAACACTGCACAGAACATAGGTAGACTTTTAGTTGTTAAACTGAACTACAGTTTGAACTTTTTTTTCACTTGAAGTCATTCTAGATGTACTACCTTAGCTTTTCAAGTGAAAGAGAATTTCAAACAGTATTTTAATTCAGCAACAGGTAGTTTGACTTTGCTCTGTGCTGCGTCTCCTGTGTCACCTGCGTTTCAGTTTGCGCTTAGGCTGTCTGGGACACTACTAAAGTATTCCATTCACACTCGCTGCCACTCTTTCGGGAAGGAGAGGCCAAATTTACCACAATTTACTCATTTCCGTAGCAAGGAAAAGGACATTTTTGTTTTTTATTTTTTTGTTCACTGCCGCCGTGGTATTCTTTCAGTCAGGAAGAATATGACAAATCAGAAATACTTCATTATTTTGACAGCAATAGCCACTACTATCTTTTGGGGCAATATTGCACCACAGAAGTAGTTATAGAGGTGGTTAGGAGATCAAGGAGGGTAGCAGAAATAAGATTGTGATCAGCAATCTGTATCGAGTAAAGAATAGTCTTAAAAAAAAAGTGACTTTGTCCATAGGGATGTTATTAAAATTCCTAATATATCAACTACATAAACCATACAGTAGAGACCATATATGGTATAAGCATTACAAAAATGTGAATAAAAGTAACCTTATTGTGTTTTAACGGGTAATCATCCTCTACAATCTACCGTATTCAAACTTATATGCTGGTTGTTACTTAAACTTATGAGCTAAGATATAATTTAGATACCAGAGAGCAAAAGGACAACAAGAAAGTTCAGAATCACATTAAATGCAACCTAGATGACTAAATTGATTGATAGCTTTGGAGCCACATTCCTTTGACGAATCATCAAACAATCATTTCTAGCCAACTCGCCCTGAAAACTTCACCGTAATTGTAAAATTTAGGACAATACACATCCCAATTTATGATCCCAGCATTGAAAAGCAGTGGTTTCAGACTAATAAGGTAAAACTTAAGAAAATATCGTACATCCTTAAAGTTTTTTTTTTTTTTTTTTTTTACTAATTATCCAAGATCTACCGCCAAAAAACATAACGTTCAAAGCGCCTTCCATCTTGTTCTCTCTATTCTCTATTCTTGATTGCCTTCCTAAGAACCTATGTTCACTTGAAGCACGTGGCATGAAGCAAACAACATACCATTAGAAAACAAAGATTCCTATAAAAAGGTACATTTTACAGCATTTGCTCGTGTGGTTTTTTATTAATCCTACTGAAAGCAAATCAGAGAGTGAACCATCGGCACGTGGCATGAATTGGGGGCAGAATCAAACAGAATACCATTAGAAAACAAAGATTCCTGTAAAAAGATACATTTTACAGCATTTGATCGTGTAATTTATTATCAATCCTGCTGAAAGCAAATCAGAGAGTGAACCATCAGCGATGGTCCAAAGTCTGTTGTTGGGATAAACACGTTCCTCTGCCATTAACCCAAAGGAGTCAACTGAGTCGAGTCATACATGCAGAAATGTCGGAGGTGGACATAATTGTGCAATTTCCATTTATTTATTTATTTTTATTTATTTATTTATTTATTTTTTTTTTTTTTTGGGGGGGGAAGAATAATTCCCAAAAATCACTCATGTCAACGATTCTGGTATTTCTGTGTAAATATACATGCTGCATGCGTGTGTGTGCGTGTGTGTGTGTGTGTGTGTGTGTGTGTGTGTGTGTGTGTGTGTGTGTGTGTGTGTGTGTGTGTGTGTGTGTGTGTGTGTGTGTGTGTGTGTGTGTGTGTGTGTGTGTGTGTGTGTGTGTGTGTGTGTGTGTGTGAGTGTATATATCTAATTGTATTTGCCTAATTGGAGTATACAGAAAAAAAGCAACGCTCATTAGGTCCTGCTTCTTGTTCTCTAATTTTCTAACATACCTATATTCAAATTCATGTACGGTTTCAATTTAATCTATATAATTGATTACCAATTATCACATTTAGATTTGTACTTATATATTGTTTGAGTTCATTGTGTGTAAGTGAGTGTGTGTGTGTGTGTGTGTGTGTGTGTGTGTGTGTGTGTGTGTGTGTGTGTGTGTGTGTGTGTGTGTGTGTGTGTGTGTGTGTGTGTGTGTGTGTGTGTGTGTGTGTGTGTGTGAATGAGTGTTTGTGTGTGTGTTTGTGTGTGTGTGTGTGTGTGTGTGTGTGAATGAGTGTTTGTGTGTGTTTGTGTGTGTGTTTGTGTGTTTGTGTGTGTGTGTGTTTGTGTGTGTGTATGTGTGTGTGTGACCGTGTGTGCATGTATGTGCGTGTGTGTATGGCTTAACGATTGAGTGTCATAACTGGTGTGAATGTGAGTATGGATGTGGGCATGACACACAAAAGATAGAGACAGTAGTGGAAAGCCAGATGTGTATACATATATCTATTATAATAAAGTAGTAGCCTCTGTCTGTCTGTTTTATTGTTTATTTGTTTGTTTGTATGTACACAATTTCCTCCTCGGGTTTTAGAGATAGACCCCCATATCCATATATATTCTTATACCCTATCACTCCAGGTACTTGGAAAACTATATTTCATTTCGAAAAAAAAAAATGGTGAGGGTTAAGGGTCAAAGTTAGGAGATTTATGTAGTATCCCCTGAAGTCGTGTAGTATCTTTTGTGACGAGTTAAACACCATATGAGGACGGAGCCTTTATTTGTATGACGTTTCGCTTATTACAGCTTTTTCAAGTACAACTTGAAATACATATTCTTATGTATCTCAACTTGTACTTGAAAAAGCTGTAATAAGCGAAACGTCGTACAAATAAAGGCTCCGTCCTCATATGGAGTTTAACTCGTCAATCTTGTCGGCAACTGCTACTTTCATGAAAAGTATTTTTTTGTGACTTCAGAATTGATATGATTAAACAAACCATTGTATGTGTCCATAAATATTATTTATATTTGTGAGATTAATGTTGCCACAAACCATGATAGCTTTTGTAAGAAGAAAGCGTGTTTATGGAAAATTATTGTATAATTTTACCAAATGTTGAAATATTGGTTATTTTCATTAAATTTTTGTGCGGGCGAAAAAAGTTCATTCACGAACTCCAACGTTTTAGCAGATAAATCCCTATAACTATATATATCCTAAAGATAAATAAACTAGATACATTTCATCTTTCAGCTGTAGACATTTATTGTCAATACACACACACACACACACACACACACACACACACACACACACACACACACACACACACACACACACACACACACACACACACACACACACATGTACATACACACGCGCACAACAGAATACATGATATTTGTGTTTGTGTATGCATGTATTTTCAAACTAGGGTTTCCCAAGTTCGGGAGGGGGTGCACACACCTGGGAGGGGAGTATTTAAAGCTATATTTAATCTAAAAGTATACATTTTGGTTAGGGTTAAGGGTTAAAGTTAGGTGGTTTATGGTGAGGGAACACGCCACTACTGTAGTCGCCCCTTAAGTTATTATTTTTGTAACATAAGAATCAATATAATTAAACAAACCATTGTATGTATTCATAAATATTACTTATATTTGTAAAATCAATGTTGCCACAAACCATGATAGCTTTTGTAAGAAAAAATCATTCAAATGTAAAATGATTGTATAATTTTAACAAATGTTTAAAATATTGCTTATTTTAATTTAATTTTAGTGCGGTGGAAATTTATCATTTACAAACTCTTCCTAGGTTTTTCCAAATAAACCCCTATAACCATTTATATCCTGAAGATAAATAAAGTAGATACACTTCTTCACCTTTTAGCTGTAGGCATTTGTTGTCAATCCACGCATACACTCACACACGCGCGCAAAAGAATGTGCACACGATATTTGTGTTTGTGTATGCATGTATTTTCGAACTAGGGTTCCCCAACCTTCGGGTAGTGGGGGCACATCTGGGAAAGGGAGTGTTTAAAGCTATATTTCATTTAAAAAATATTTTGGTTAGGGTTAACGGTTAAAGTTAGGTATGGTATGGTTAGGTTAGGGATTATTTACAAACAATTAAACTTTGAATTGTTATCTTACAAATACTGTCATAAACAAAATAGAAAATGATCAACTTTGGATTTATTATTTTTGCAAAATTGATTTACAAGCAAAAAGAAAAAAGCAATGTAATTTTGAATTGATACATTGAAAAAATACTGTTTTCATATTTTTCATGCGTTACATTTTCCATTGAGTTATATTGATACGCGTAACTTTTCTCCACAAATTCTATCAAAATATAAAAAAAATCAGCATATGGCCGCAGCAACAAGAAAAAGGAAAAAATTATAATGTTATTTTAAATTGATACATTTAAAAAATACTGTTTTCACTTTTTTCGTGCGTTACATTTTCCATTGAGTTATATTTATACGTGTAACTTTTCTCCGCAAATTCCATCAGAATTAAAATAATCAGCATTTGCACGCAGCAATGCGCGGGTAGTTTGGCTAGTATATATATATATATATATATATATATATATATATGTGTGTGTGTGTGTGTGTGTGTGTGTGTGTGTGTGTGTGTGTGTATATATATATATATATATATGCACTAAAAACCCACTAATGTGTAACAACATTACTGTATATATATATATATATATATATATACATATATATATATATATATATATATATATATATATATATATATATATATATGTATATATATATATATGTACAGAGAGAGAGAGAGAGAGAGAGAGAGAGAGAGAGAGAGAGAGAAAGAGACGGACAGAAAGTCTGACACAGAGTAAGGGAGATTTTGGAACTGTAATGTAACTGAATGACCTCATTCACGATAGCAAAACTTTTTCCCTCTCCGTCATGCTTTGCTTATCTATAGAACCCAATTTCTTTTTTCTAGGTATCATTGAATTCGGTTCTTGCATCTTACATCATACGATACCTATTTCTCTATGTTTACTTTTCATTCCCGTCATTAATTTACTTTATATAAAGTTTCATTACTTCAGCCATCTTCCTATGCATGTGTACTTGTTCATTATTATTTTTTTCTCAGTGATATAACTGCTTGCATGTCTGTGCCTGGCTCCTCGTGTTTTTTTGCTATACAAACCGATAGATACGTTGATTTTTAATGTATTTGATAATGTATGTAAATGTATAATTATTCCCATTATTCCCATTTATTAATCGATTGATTTGTTAATTACTTAATTCACTTAATCAGAAATCTATTCATTATTCATTTAGTATTTTATTAATCTTATCATCTATAGTTTCATTATTGTGTTAATTCATATCTTGATTCCTTAAGTCTTTAAACTTATTTCCTTATATATTCCTCCATTATTTTATATCTTTAATAATTCCTTAATTTTTTCGGCTATTCATTTTTTTTACTCATTAATTTATAAAATTTCTTGCTTTATATTTGTTCATCATTCAGTCACTTATTTGTTTAATTTTTGATGCATTCATTCATTCATTTGTTTATATATTTGTTCTTTTATTCATTTATTTGTTTTTTGTTTACTAATTTATCATTTTACCCTTTTATTCTTATATGCATTTATAGTTTTGTTTATTTATTCATATATTCATTTATTCTGACAGGTTGTAAGTGGTCCTCTTAAACATGTCAGGATGTCTTCACATTCGTACTCATTTATTCATTTGTTCATTTATTCTCTTCTCCATCTACTTATTTATTTATTTATTTAAAAGTCAATTTATTGATTGATTTATTTATTCATTTATTCATATATTCCTTTATCTATTTGTTCATTTATTAATTCATTAATTTATTTGTTTATTCATTTATTCGTTTATTCGTTTATTCGTTTATTCATTTATTCATTTATTCATTTATTCATTTATTCATTTATTCATTTATTCATTTATTCATTTATTCATTTATTCATTTATTCATTTATTCATTTATTCATTTATTCATTTATTCATTTATTCATTTATCTATT
>NC_134801.1:36534907-36539907 GCF_046742065.1 Oratosquilla oratoria | reverse complement strand
GTCAAGAGTGAAGCGGGGGGAAGCGGGGTCAGGAGGGTGATAATTCTTAACCAAGTAACTCACAACTAGCCATGAGATTATGTCTGGTGACCATTGACCTTTGGAGATGTTCATGTTCGGACATTCTTCGATTAAGGCTGATCAGCCTTCTACTCACATCTCAATTGTACTTTTATCTTTGCAAATTCTTGTAATCTGTACTTTCCTGAAGAGGGCTATAGATATTAGCCGAAATATAGAAGATACACATTCTTCTAAAGTTTCCTTTTATTCCGACTGAGGATTCTTCGTGATTATTATTTACAAATGTGCTACATTTTGTCTAAGTGATATTATATATATATATATATATGATATATATATGTATATATATATATATACATATATATATATATGTATATATATATGTATGTATTTGTATACATATATATACATATATATATATATATGTATGTATATATATATATATGCATGTATATATATATAAATATACATATGCATGTATATATATATAAATATACATATATATATATGTATATACATACATTTGTACAAACATATATATATATATATATATATATATATGTATATATATATTTATAAATATGTATATACATACATTTATACACACACAAACATATATATATATATATATATATATATATATATATATTTGTCTATGCATATATATATATATGTATATGCATATATATAAATATATATATATATATATATATATATGTATATATATATTAATTATATATTCATTATATAGTTATCTATTTATTCCTCTACTGATTGATTAATTGATTGATTGATTGATTGACTGATTGATTGATCTTTTGTTAATCTATCTATTAAGTTGATCCATTGATTTAATATCTTTTTAACTTATTGAGTGTTTGATTTTTCTACTTTTTACTTATGTGTTTACATATACACGTATATCTATTAATATATATCACTTATATATCTATTATTCACTAATTTATCTATATTATTGTCTTCTTATCTTTTTATCTATATTCCATTTGCTTGTTTATTTGTATATTAGTTAATGTTTCTATACATTTTTTGGCTCGTGTAAATTATTCATTCGACAATTTGTAAATGTGCCTCGAAGAAGCGATGAACTTTTGACTTGGCTCTGATTCATAAGAATTATTTCATTGTTTTTTTTTTTATCATCATCCCTTGCAGTCATAGTAGGAAAATAAACCCCTATGGGTAGTTACTTGGCAAGAGCTAAGCCTAAACGAAACAGTAACCTAAGTACCTTTTTTATCGAGAGGGACCGTGGTCTTGTAAGCATTAGTATTTCAGATGTTTGAGAAATATGGTTTCACTTTCATCCATCTAAAACACAGAAAAATGTTATTCCCAAAACCATGGAGATAGTAGAGAGTAGATAAGAGAGGAACACGTGTGTGTGTGTGTGTGTGTGTGTGTGTGTGTGTGTGTGTGTGTGTGTGTGTGTGTGTGTGTGTGTGTGTGTGTGTGTGTGTGTGTGTGTGTGTGTGTGTGTGTGTGTGTGTGTGTGTGTGTGTGTGTGTGTGTGTGTGTGTGTGTGTGTGTGTGTGTGTGTGTGTGTGTGTGTGTGTGTGTGTGTGTGTGTGTGTGTGTGTGTGTGTGTGTTTGTGTGTTTGTGTTTGTGTTTGTGTTTGTATATGTGTGTCAGTGGATTTTATGTCTTTATCTTATTCGAGGCTTGCTCCGTTGGGTCGATACATCTTCCATTATAGAAAACCTCAATGATCATCTTATACACACTCACTTAATTTCAATGTGACGGTATCGGTATCGCGATCGGCCCTGACTCCTTCTGTAGCCAAAAATGCGCCGAGAATCTCTCATTCCAGGCCCGACTCTAACTGAACACCTGGAGCTCCATCGTCATGGTCAAAGACCCTGGGAGAGTCCTTGTAAGAGTCACCTTGATAATAATGAATCGGTTGTTGTCCTGGAAGATTGCCTCTGCAGCGTTAGGAAAATCCCGACTGGAGTTTGCAAGAGGCGGCAAGTTAGCACATGCTACGTCTGTGTGCAAGAATACGATCACTGTGTGTGTGTGTGTATAATTTGGGAGTTAAGCTCCCACGGGCTTTGGTTGTGAGCCCGTTTGGTGGGTGATTTGACTTATGAGTGTGTGTGGGCCCAACCACACACACTCATACATTCACAAGATGTGCATACGTATATGAAATACGTATGCACATCTCAGCGAATGCACCCTTCCTGACATTAACTGTATTAGTCATAGTGATGTGACGTGTAGCAATTGGTGTTATAAAAGTAAAAGGTTTATACACATATCATGAGCAGGGAAAAGAGAAGGCAGGAGATAAGGATGAGTGGAGGGTGGCTGTGTATAGATGATTTTGTTAGGCAAGGAAGGTAGGGGCGGGGGATTGCATATAGGGGGTGCATATGTGTCAATGATATTTTAACGGAGCTATCTTCTGTTTTTTTTGTTTTGTTTTTTGTTTTTTACCGAGGGTACGGGGCACGGAGGTTGCCAAAAAAGTGAAGTGGCCTTGCGGTGGATATGCTGTGTCTTTCCCCATTGCTTCTGGCCCAGGCCAGTGTGCGGGATACAGCGATGACTCATCATTTATGAGGATATAAGATGAGAAAGAGGAAAGGGGAATCAAGGGGAATGGAATGTGTGGGAGTAGGTATGTGCTTTTGACTTAGCTACCTCTCATATAAGAGGAGAAAACCCTTGGTTTACAGATACATAGATTGTTTAATAATCCGATATCATTCATTGCTTATAACTTATTTGAAAAGATTGAATATGGTGTACATAGAAAATAGTTTTGAGATAATCGTTAGTGAAAATATCAGGTTCAAAAGTAAAGCATATTACACTTGCAGAGGCATAGAGTATAATCAGAAAATTGTACACATCAATAGTCCTGCCATATATGGCATTTTCAGTTTCTTGGCATCATTAATGCGACATCCATAAAATGAAGAGGGTACAATAAAATCCAAATCAACTTAAAGTAATTCTATTATCAAAAGAAGTACACTAGAATCCAGCCAAATAATACGAGTAAGAAAAAGAATGTCCTCTTTAAAAGAAATTATTGTAAATGAACGTGATACAGAAACTGAAATAATGAAAAGTATTTCATGATAAGAATATATCGCATATTACATCATATAATGGAGACCAAATAAAAATAATTGGAATGAAAATTGTTTTGCATCAGATTTTATAACAGAGTTGATAAGATAAAATCTGCAAATAATCTGGTGAATGAATCGAATTAACTTTTCAATGATGTCGACAGTTTGAAGTTTCATCCAGTTGCTACGTTCTACTGAAACTAATATCATGTAGCCCAGTGGTAACCTGATTGAAATAAAGAAGTGTTAACTGATGTGAAAGAGGTTGATTGAAATAGTATATTCATATATATATATATATATGTATATATATATATATATGTGTGTATATATATGTATATATATATGTATATATATATATATATACAGAAAGTAAACACTAGGAAAGATTACAAAGAAATGACCGTTATTCTGGTCTGAAACTGGGAAAGGACACTTTGAATATCGGGGAAAGGAACGCGGGAAGGGGAACTGTGACCACTGGGAAAGGACACTCAGATGACCGTTACTGTGGCCTGGGTGTCCGTCGCGGACGGAGTGACTGCTCATGGGAGGGCTGATTTGTCTCGTAGCTGGGTTGTCTGGTTTGGCGGATTCTGAATGGTTTGAGGCTGGGAAGAATGGTGGGGGCTTCCTGTTGGGTGTTCAGTGTAGGTTGGCTGTATTTAATATGGAGGGCCTCAAGGAGGCCCTTGTCACTTTCTTGGTCTAAAATGGTGGTATTGTCCACTAGGATGGATCTGGTGATTGGAATATTATGGGTCTCCTGAAGGTGTCGCTTAGGGCCTCCATATATATATATATATATATGTGTGTGTGTGTGTGTGTGTGTGTGTGTGTGTGTGTGTGTGTGTGTGTGTGTGTGTGTGTGTGTGTGTGTGTGTGTGTGTGTGTGTGTTTACCGTGAAGTTGCTATGAAACTTAAGGACATAATCTAACGACACCTAACATGAAAGGAAAAGTGCCATCCCATAGGGAAGGGATGATGTGTAATTGGCTCATGCGGACAAGCCTATCAAAAGAAAACACTATGTGAGTACGAAGTCTTCACGATATCTTGGCCTAAGTTGAGTGAAATGGTCTGGCGTTAGCTTGGGCAAAATATCTGAAGGACGCCATCAAAGCAAAGGAGTTGGTGGAAATGGCTTTATCCCTTTTAGCACGAGAGCCTAACCTCAGCTGTATCAAATTGCACGGCGCTAACCTAAGCAGACTCACTTGAGTCGAGCTGCATACGCTTTTCTTTTCCATTCTATCCTCTTTCCATCTCATTTCCAAACTGGCAGTCATGAATAAAGTCAATATTTTACTCTTTTATTTTAATCATATTCTATCACTATTTTTATCTGGTATTTAGATGTTATATCCTACTTCAATTTAGCATATTTATAAATTTTCTTACTATATATGTTTAGTAAAATATCTCGCATCACTTCAGCATCTATAACCTGCTTGTCAATCAAATTCATCTCATAAATACCTAGAACCGATTATATCTAGATGTGATATATTTGTTTATTTATTCAAATATTATGGTTATTTATTTGCCTTCTCTTTCTATTTATCATCGTACTACTATCTTTGGTGAGTTCATTCAAGTAGGTTTATGTACTAAGCTTTATATTATTTTATTAGTGCTCATTATATCCATAAAAGAAAGAATTCGTCATGTTTTTATTACCAACACCTGCCAATTATTAAATACTTACAAGTTATGGAACAGCAAGTAATAGTTAACTGATATAGATTTAAACACCTAAACGTACAATAAGGCGATAGATATATTATTTGTGTTCATACTCTAATTTATGATTTTGTGTCTCACTTTTTTTTTTGTTACCTATAATCAACACAATTATCTTTGA
>NC_134801.1:36527407-36529907 GCF_046742065.1 Oratosquilla oratoria | reverse complement strand
AATGAGAAGTAGGTCACCAGATTTCATTCTTAGACATTTTAATTAGAAGAATTAATGGTAATTTACTTTTCACGTTTACAGTAAACCCACCAATTCAGGTAATTACCTTCACTTTTTTAGTAACCACCCCCGACAAAGACAAGAAGAGTATTGCCTCTTGTCTTTTTCTGAGTGGTTTTAGGAAACGCAGTCCTCAATTCTTCGACTAGGAGAATGACCTAATCAAAAGTCAATTATTGAAGTTGGAATGTTTGTCCTGGATTCTGGATAAAGCCCTCAGTAAGGCCAGAGCCAGCAACTATAAAATTTCAGCTACCACCACATAACCCTCTCACAAATACATTTTGAAAATCCCTTATCGTAAGTCCATCAACCCTTCTATTAATTTAATCCCCAAGAACTGTCTCACATTTGCCTATTATTACTCCAACACTGTACATAAACATTTTGTCAATATCCAACAAGTTTAATGGGAGCCAAAGTTCCAGGGCTTACCATCTCGGGATAACAAACTAGTGTACATCCCTCCAAAAATCAATGGTTGTGTACTTTTAGCAAACGTTTGTTGGAGGTGTGTGAAAAGTATGTTTGTTTAATAACTGCGTCACATGAGAAACGGATGTTAGAGTGCCTTAATTCTTTATTTAGTGTGCAGGCCAAATCAGAAGTGGGAACTACTGCGTAATTAATTACGTAGTAGTTCCCACTTCTGATTTGGCCTGCACACTAAGTAAAGAATTAAGGCAGGAAAGAAAATCGGGGACATCATTAAACCAAAGATGGAAAATAATAATACCAACAGTTTAGTTTATAGAATCCCTTGCTCAGGTTGTGATAATGTTTATATTGGAGAAACATATAGGAGTTTGCCAACAAGACTCAAAGAACACAGAGCCGATGTCCGTCACCACCGTGAAACCAGCGCGTTTGTGAACCATATAGATGAAAAAGGGCACCTACCAAAATGGGATGAAGCTGATGTATTACACAACAACCTCAGTAAGAAACAGAGGAAAATGGTAGAAGCCATATACATAGCCACAAATAAATGCACAAATAATAGAATAGGATATATTAAATTATCAAAGATAACAGCACTACATGCAGCAACAGAGTGGAAAACAACAGGACATCTGTTCACTCGTAGCACCACACGGAGCGCCAGTCCGACCAACCCGCACGATTTCGTGCCACCATGAATAGGAAGTGACCTTCCCTTATGCCCTCTTTCTCCTAATATTTTTTGTATTTGATATCAGTTATTCTGTAATGCAAACCATTCTTTCTGAAGAAGCATCACTGTGCGAAACTAGTCAAGGAATAAACTCCTGTTCTACTTGTGTGTTTCCCTCTATTCCTCTTACAACCTGTCAGGATGTCTTCATATATATATATATATATATATATATATATATATATATAAATAAATATATATATATATATATATATAAAATAATCCCGATCTCGAACCCAAGACTTCCGCGTGGCAGGTCCGGAGACATCGTCGTCATTAGCGATTCTATTCAGACATATATATATATATATATATATATATATATATATATATATATATATATATATATATATATATATATATATACATACACACACGCATATATATATATATATATATATATATATATATATATATGTATATATATATATTTATATAGGTATGTATATCACAACTAACACCACAGTCGGACGAAAGAAAGAGTTACGTAAGCGAAACTATATATTTCGGTTGCTAACTACAATCCTCTTCAGTAGAGGATTGCAGTTAGCAATCGAAATATATAGTTTCGCTTACGCAACTCTTTCTTTCGTCCGACTGTGGTGTTAGTTGTGATTTACAAATATGTTACTACATTTCTCACCATTAATATATATATATATATATATATATATATATATATAAAATAAACATATATATATATATATATATATATATATATTTATATATATAGATATATATTATTAATATATATATTTTTTTTTTCAGAAACCACTTGGAAGATAAATGAAATGAATAGAGAACGTTTTCGTCTATTCAAGACATCATCATGGTACAAAGAATAAAGAAATGACCAAAGGTCGTAATATATACATGGTGGCAGAGAAATTGGGAAAGGTCCCATGTTACCCGAATCAAGATGAATTATTTACAATCTTTTTAATAATAAAGTTGTCTAACTTGTACAAACCTAAGCTCAAATTCATACTATTTTCAAAAGTATTTTTGATATAACCTAATTCAATTAAGTCTATTTACAATATTGTGACAGAATGCAATAACTTTTGTGTTTTGCCAATCAATATTATGTGAAAACTCTTTTTGAATGACGAAAAGTCCACTTGATATTTGATACGTTCTTATGTTATACATATGTTGACTAATCTTTTTGTTTAAGTCTTTTACTGTTCCGCCAAATGTACTTAAAATCGCATACTTTATAAGGTATGCTGTAGATACAACTTCTTTGCCTAAAGATGTGTCTAC
>NC_134801.1:36512407-36514907 GCF_046742065.1 Oratosquilla oratoria | reverse complement strand
ATTCAGGTCGTCCCGGGCCCTCAGAAAGAAACTTGCGTCTTGTAAAAAGAAATGTCAAAGAGGATTCACGTTCCAAGGCCTCTGACAAAGCAACACAAGCTGATGTCAATTCTAGAACAGCTGTCACGTCTCTCCACACTCTGGGTTACTATGGCAGAGCTGCAAGAAGGAAACCACTATTTCGTCCAGCCAATTTCAAGATCAGAAAGGATTGGGCTGTTGAGATGGTGGAGAGACCTGTGGCCTTTTGGAGCACTGCCATTTTCTCTGATAAGTCACGATTCGCATTATTTTCTGACAGTGGAAGAGTGTGGGTCTGGAGAATCTGTAGTCAAGAATTTGACCTCAAAAGACTGCAGCCAACAGTGAAACATGGGTCATTTCCATAATGGTGTGGGGTGCAATTTGGAGTGATGGTCGATCAGAGCTTGTGGAGTGTCAAGGAAACATCAAATCAAGAAATATATTCCTATATTAAAGGAAGGACTCATTCCAATATTCTCCAGTGGTATAATGAGTAAAAATGTCTTCCTATTTATGGAAGATGGAGCTCCTTGTCACACTGCTCAAGCAACACCTCTGGGGCATATTAGACCAACAACTTCGCAAAACGAACAGGAAGCCATCTTCAAAGCCCGAACTCTTAGAATTATTACGGAAACAGGGCAAGAAATCACTCAAGATGATATTCGTGAACTAATCACTAGCATGCCTAGAAGGGTCCTTGCATTGAAAAAAGCAAAGGGTATCTCAACCAAGGATTAGTTATTCACATTATGAGCATTTATATGCACTTTAATTGTATAGATTACTTGTTTAATGAATTAAACGACTTCTCTAGGTGTCTATTCAATTCTGTTATGTCTGTGTATAAGAAAAACGAGAAATTGACGGAAAAGAATCAGAACATTGAGCGACCCTAACCTTTCGCACTGCAGCTCAAAAATCAACTGTCTCACATTTTTTCATTTGGCGAGGCAAAGGAAAGCAAAGACATGCTAGATTTTATCAGAAAAATACTTCTTCATATCCCTAACGATAAAAAGTAAAAAAGATATATATGTAAGGACACGTGAAAGCATTAAGCAGCTTGCAATATACGAGGAAGAGTGAAAGAGTAATATCTGCAGAAAATTACAGGAAAATGGGATATGGTGATAGTGTATAAATGTGATGTGATAGAGCAATATGTATATATATATATATATATATATATATATATATATATATATATATATATATATATATATATATATGTGTGTCTATGTGTGTGTGTGTGTGTGTGTGTGTGTGTGTGTGTGTGTGTGTGTGTGTGTGTGTGTGTGTGTGTGTGTGTGTGTGTGTGTGTGTGTGTGTGTGTGTGTGTGTGTGTGTGTGTGTGTGTGTGTGTGTGTGTGTGTGGTGTGTGTGTGTGTGTGTGTGTGTGTGTGTGTGTGTGTGTGTGTGTGTGTGTGTGTGTGTGTGTGTGTATGTGTGTGTGTGTGTGTGTGTGTGTGTGTGTGTGTGTGTGTGTGTGTGTGTGTGTGTGTGTGTGTGTGTGTGTGTGTGTGTGAGAGTGAGTGTGTGTGTGTGTTTGTGTGTGCGCGCGGGTATTTGGGGTTATAACCTGTCCTCATAGATAACTTCTTTTCTATGTGGCCCTTTTATTATCTTTTGTCCACCCTCCGACTTTAATTCAGGTCCGAGGAACTCTCTTCTTCAAAAGGATTAAAACAAACTGTAATGATAACCAATTTAAAGAGTTTTATATGTAGCAGCAGACTTACAATGATACCTGAAAAGTTATCATAGAAATTGTACTCTTCGAGATCAATTAAGGCGTATGCTCGAGGAATAGACTTTTTAAGTAGTTCTTCATTAGTCAATCACTTAATTAATTTAGGGGAGATATTCGAAAAACTCCCTGATTCCAGGTCCGTACCGACCATTTCCAGGCGCCCTCCTGGCCTCGTTCGCTTGGGTCATCACTCAGAGATGGCCCTATAAGCAGGGTCATCATCTGGAAGGAAAGCCGCGCGGCTGCTCTGCTTCACCTGGTGCTCAGTGGGAAGGTGGATTACTTATTGGCACTATTGACGGCTGACGGTGTATGGAATAATGATATGAGTAAGTGGCGCGCAGTCGTATGTACAGGTAGTTCTTAATTTACGCGATATATTAGGACCGAGAGGTATGTGTCCATAAAAAATCGAGTAAATTGTATTAGGGGGGAGGCAGAATGCTATCAAGGTATCCACCACATAGAACAATTTTATTGTACTTTAGTAGAAATATTATTTCAAACAAACCGCATAATTCAAATAAAATGCATTTTTTTTATCTGTCGCGTAAAACCGAATTCGTGAAAAATGAATTCATGTAAATTAAGAACAACTTGTATTTTGTAACATAATCCTCCATTACACGGTGTGCCATCGAGATGAGTCCAATTCACTGGTGGCAAAAAGAGTAAAACACAAGCTACGGCCTTGCTCCCCTATTAGGAGGTTAGGGCGATGCC
>NC_134801.1:36504907-36507407 GCF_046742065.1 Oratosquilla oratoria | reverse complement strand
AAGTGAGGCAACATTTGGTTATTAAGGTACTGAAATTCAATTCGGTTGAAGATTCGTAAAGTTGCTGACGGACATTGCAATTATATAGTAGAGCAACGAGAAAGCATTTTAGTCAGATAATTGTTTCCTAGTACTTCTGAAAGAAAAAAATCAAATCCACGATGAAAAAAAGAAGAAAAAAATGTCTTCAAGAATTCATTGTGTCCCCAATTACTCTAAGAATGTATTAAAATTCCTTGAATTTATGTAAAAAAAAAATACGATGTTCATTTACGCATGTATGTTCATTATGTAGGGAATTATCAGTTAGACAGATCATCATTCTGAAACCGACATTCGACTATTGAATTATATCCTACTATATCTTGCAGATGCAATCCCTTGTACGAATTAACATAAATGCGGAATGTGAACAGGGTTGCGATATTACCATCCTGCAGTATCGGGTATTCCATTTTACAGCAAACATTCTCTTAAGAGAGGCGAGCACAATGATCACACACACAGTGTGTGTCTGTGTGTGTGTGTGTGTGTGTGTGTGTGTGTGTGTGTGTGTGTGTGTGTGTGTTCACCTTGGTATTCACCTTGGTCTTTGGATCACGTGTTGGACTCGTGATCGACAGCTGTTTCCCTCACGGAAGAGAGCTCAGAGCTCGTATGACCGATCTATGGATAATGCTATGACCTTACACACACACACACACACACACACACACACACACACACACACACACACACACACACACACACACACACACACACACACACACACACACACACACACACACACACACACACACAACTCCCTGCCCACCATAGTCGGAGTAACGACCCGAAGCGCAGCGATACCGAAATAATTTCGGCAATGAGCAGGATTCGAACCAGGTACTGCCGCACCTCCGTACTGGCCGTCCAGTACTCTATCAACCACGCGCGCGTGTGTACGTGTGTGTGTGTTTAGAAAGAAAAAAGGAATATTTGTTTCTGCCAAAGCTTTGGCAATTCTTGAGGTATCTTCCTTATTCTGTCTGGTCGCCCATTGAAATATTAGGGTGCATTGCCATCGTTTGTAGTTCTTGTTAATGTTAACTCAGTTTCATGGGGTTCAACGAAACTGACCGAAAAAAGGCTATGGGTCCTTTTACATACGTTTTTGAAAATAATATTTGGTAAGAAATTTTATTCCAAAAAGTCACCGTTTCTTTGTCTACACAGCATACACTCAAAACTGCAACTCGCAAAACTTACTTAAAAGAGTTGCTACCAATACTGCTACTGACACCTCATGCTCTCACTTTCTGTGTACAGTAGATATAATATTATGTTCGATGCGGGAGATTTTTACATAAACAAAAGAAAATAAGGTAAGAAAAAAATAAGAACGTGTAGGCAAAAGTACGTCATATGGAAAATCAGGAATATTAGAATAACAAAAGTTAAAAACTCATATCCTTAATATATATATATATATATATATATATATATATATATATATATATATATATATATATATGTATATACATTATATGTCTATGTATGTATATATATATACATATGTATATATGTATATATATAAATATATATATAAACATATATGTATTATATATATATATATGTATATATATATATATATATATATATATATATATGTATGTATGTATGTATGTATGTATACATACGTATATAGACGTCAAATTATTGGCCGAGCCTAATCATTTTTAACACGGCAATGTTCATTCTACGCCTAGGAATGAAATAGGATAAGGACGAATGAGGAAGCTGCCATAACAGATTTTTTCCGTTTCAATAATTTTCAATTTTCAATTCGCAAAAGACGTATACCACTATCATATACTTTAAGCAATGTTCAAGAATAGTTCCAACTACGATTTCTATGTCACATCTGGTCAGTTCCACCCTAAGTCTTTGAGTCTTTTCCACTGAGGCGGACTATGAGCCATGACGTGATATCTGCAAATATCGTTCGGTTCCAGAGGGGACGACCATGAGAATGCTGGATCAAGTGCCTTTAAGGCTGAATGTAATGAAAATGTTCTTTTTAACTTTGAGCAGGCTGGGTTATTCTTAAACCAAGGGATACATTTTACTCTCTTTACTCTTTACTCTTCCGCTCTGAGTGTAACAAGCAAGAGGAAGTTGAATATTGCACTCTTCCGTTCTAAGCCCAATAGTAACTAAAGTAATTGTGTATATATATATATATATATATATATATATACATATTTATATGTATATATGGATGTATATATAATATATATATATATACATATATTTATATGTATATAATATATATATATATACATATATATATATGTATATATATATGTATATATTATATATCATAAGTATATATATACATATATATATATATATATATATATATGTATATATATATATATATATATATATATATTTATATACACGAGTATAGAGCGTTATTTTCTATTTATTATTGTTATTTCTATTTATCTATTTATTC
>NC_134801.1:36487407-36492407 GCF_046742065.1 Oratosquilla oratoria | reverse complement strand
CTGTGTTCATCAAAAAATTCATGGAATTTAAAACTTTGATTGTGATTCTGTAAATGATTATACGATGTCTTGATACAAAAGCTTCCTGTCAAGATGCTAGAGGATGAGATTAGTGATTATCAATCACCACATAATGACTAAAGGTTCAGGTATAAAAGTAATAGTTTTTAGGTAACATGATCTAGTGTTCACATATCTTGTATTTGGTGCTCCATTCGTTCTCCAAAATTATATTGGTAGCTAGTTTATGCTCGAAATAAAAGTAAACCTAAAGTAACGTGGCATAAACAGGTCAAGGTATATTGTAAACCACGGAATTCACAGAGCCAAAGATCTATGGAATAAGTACATGGTAATATTAAAGATATGGTTGTTACTTGGATAGTAATAACCGGACAACAGTGTGGTCAGTGATACAGTATTTGTGTTCTGGGTAAAATCCAGTCCACACCCCGGCATCTAACTGTCTTCAAGTTCATTGTTTGGATGGTCTGAATGTCCCTGCCAAATAGAATCACTGGCCGCATGCCTTTATGATGATTTTGTTTTGGGTTTACGTAAGCTCCAGTGGCCGAATTGATAAAAAATCCTAGCCCCTAACTTTAGACATAAATCTTCAAAATGGCGGAGATTTAACCTAAATCCCTATGTCGGCGACCTAAATGTTTATGTCTAGAATGTTTAGATTTAGGGGTTAGGATATTTTATAAATTCGGTCCCAGTACGTTATGGTGCCTATCCGAGAGTTGACACGTTGACGTGGTGGATAGGCTTCAGAATCTTAATGACTACAAGAGCTAAGTCGATAGAGAGAAAATCTCTGCAGGGTCACCCATATCGAACAGGTTTTGTAAGAAAGATCAGACAAAGAGCAGCTCACACGTACAGTCGTAGGACCCACTGCTAACTGGCACGTCCCTGATGGCGAACAGGGAAATTCCTCATAGATATATGGGGTACTGTCATAATGACGGCGTGGACCATTGGGCACCCTATACATGGCTTCACCAAATATAATGAATAAGGTGACACCAGAGAAATATCCCACCAGAAACCAGTTGGCACGGTGATATTACTACCCCCTCCCCTTCATAGCTAATATGCACACCCAAAATAAAAACGGGCGTTCCTGTTGGATCATCGTCTCCTAAAGGTCCAACCGCATTGCCTCGTGTGCTTACGGCAGTTTGCCACCGAATGTGAGTAAGCACTGTCAAAGGAGATCCAAGTCTTGGACATTAAACAACATGAAGAAAATGAAGATCTACACTTACAACGTAAGAAGTCTCTCAGAAGACCACAGGCTGGAGAGTTTAATGGAAGAACTAGACAACATAAAGTGGGACATCGTAGGATTAAGCGAAGTCCGAAGAACGTAAGAAAAGCTGATACAATTACAAGATGGTCACCACCTGTTCTACTATAGGGGTAAGGACAAAGAAAGATCTAGTGGAGTAGGATTCTTGATAAAACGAGAGGATACTGGTAACGTAGTCAAATTCAGTAGTTTGTCAGACAGGGTAGCTTGGATTGTGATTAGGTTGTGTAAAAGGTACACTCTAAAAATAGCTCAGATTTATGCACCAACTTCACAAAGGTCAGACGATGAAATTGAGTTATTCTATGATGATTTAAGTCAAGTAATTGATCAAGAAAAAAGTAAGTACATATTGGTAATAGGTAGTGACCATAGAATGGTAGGTTGCACAGCTAAATTCTATTTCAGAGCCGAGAGAAATAAACTAGTTTTGAAAAAAAGCCTTGCAAAGTTTAAGGATAATAATAAGAAATTTCAGATAGAAATTAAAAATAGATTCGAAGCTCTAAGAACTAACAAGGACAACATGGAAGATATCAATTTGAATTTAGTAATAATCATCAGGGAATTGGCAGAGAAAGTAGGAAGTACAAAAAACATTAGAGAAAACAAATACTCCAAAGCTACAAATGACCTAATTAAAAGAAGAAAGACCATGTATATTAAAAAGCAGGAGAAACAAAATAGAAAGAGTAGAACTAAACAAGCTTATCAACAAAAGGAAGAGATTAGAGAGAAAAAAAAAAAAGAGAAACATGGATGAAATAGAGGAAGCTATTCGGAAAGGTAAAAGCATTAAAGTGACCAAGCGCAGATATGCTTTAGGAAGACAGCAAATGATATGTTTGAAAGATAGAAATGGAAAAATCATTAAATGCAGGGACAGAATGGTAAAAAGAGTAGAAGAATTCTACCATGAGCTTTACTCGTCGAAGACCGTAGTTGAGTCATTACATTCATGTGTAGACGTTAGTAGTGTACCAGAAATTACAAAGGAAGAAGTAAAATTTGCTCTAAAAAATATGAAACGAGGAAAAGCACCTGGGAAAGATGGTATATCGATAGACCTGTTGAAAGACGCAGGTAAATTAGTTCATATTAAGTTAGCTGAGCTGTACATCCAGTGTTTATGTCAAGAAAGCGTTCCTGATGCGTGGTACAATGATATAGTGATTTTGCTTTATAAAAAAGGAGACCAGAAGGACCTTAGTAACTATCGACCGATTAGCTTGCTATCAAATGTATATAAAGTATTCTTCAAGATCCTTACAAATAGACTAAGTCAAGTTTTAGATGGAAACCAACCGAGAGAACAGGCAGGCTTTAGGAGCGGATATTCGACTCTAGACCATTTCCAAGCAATAAACCAACTAATCGAGAAAACGACAGGATACAAAATACCTCTGTGATTAGCTTTTGTAGATTACGAGAAGGCCTTTGACACGGTAGAACAAATAGCAATACTAAACAAACAGATCGTAAGAGTTTTAGAAAAGACTTATGCAAAAGGTACCGCTATAATTTGATAATATATGGATACAGAAAAAATCAAGATCAAGAAAGGAGTACGGCAAGGCGATACAATTTCACCCAAACTATTTACAGCTTGCTTAGGAGATATTTTAGAAGGTTGAGTTGGGATAAGGAAGGTTTAAAGATTAATGGCGAATATTTGAAGCACCTAAGATTTACGGATGACATTATTCTCATTTCAGAAAGAGCAGAAGACTTGCAAGTTATGCTGAGCGACCTAAACAAGGAAAGTCTCAAAATAGGTTTAAAAATTAATAAGAGTAAAACCAAAGTAATGTTCAACACGAAAGTTCAAAGTAAAGAGATTGCAATTAATGGTGAGAGTCTTGATAATAAAATAAAAAGACGCATTACAATTGGTTGGAAAGTGTTTGGTAAGTATAATAAAATCCTGAGAGGCTCTCTACCTTTATGTTTGAAACGTAAAGTTTACAATCAATGCATTCTACCAGCAATAATCTAAGGATGCGAGACTTGAAAAATAACGAAGGTAATGGAAACAAAGCTATGGACTGCAAAGGGGAGAATGGAGAAATCAATGATGGGAATAACACTGAGAGACCGAAAGAGAGCAAGTTGGGTGAGAGAGCAGACTAGAGTGAAAAATATTGTGGAGACAGTAAAAGAGAGGAAGTGGAATTGGCCAGGTAAGTTAGTGCGAACAACTGATCAGTGATGGAGCAAGTGCGTTACTGAGTGGACGCCGCGAGATAGGAAGCGTGGAAGAGGGAGACCAGACAGAATGTGGAGAGACGAGGTCGAGAAGTTTGCATGAGTGACGTGGCAGAGGATGGCGCGGTCGTGTGAATCATGGAGTGCTGTGAAGGAGGCCTTTGTTCAGCCGTGGACTCAGGATGGCTGACTTGATTGATTGATTGATTGACCTTATGGTGACCTGCCTAACGCACCACACAATCTCACACAGAAACACCATTAATATCTATAGAAAACTCTAAAGCAAGTCCACAGTAATATCTTGAGCTTCCCCAGAAATATCATTAGCTTCGTGTGCTGTGCAAGAAAAACATTATAAGGTGTCCAAACAATACCCCAAAGTAATCAGATTATGTGGGAAGGAGCCGAATAGGAAGTAGGAGCAAGAGCAGGACGTAGGGGAAATTGTAGGTAGTTATTTCTCAGGAGTATTAATTGCGTAATACTCTGAATAAGGCGTATACAAAAGAAAATATATACATGTATTATATAGGAAAGAATTGGTAAATGAAGAACAAGAGTGTGTGTATATAGATCAAGTTTACACTACTGTAAGGAATTAGGTTAGGAAAGAGAGGGCGGGAAGGAGATTTGTGACGCTTATGTAAAAAAGAGTGCATTATAGGGCAATATAATGTCACTATTGGAGGTGCCGTAAATATTTAGGGTATGAAGAAAAATATCGAAGGAAGTAGAAACATATATATCGAAGTTAATGTATGTTTGACTGTATAGAATGAAAATAGAGTAGTATTACATGGTGGTAGAGCTAGGATAATGGTGTGTAATACCATCATTTTGATTGATCTACATATTCAGAACTCATGGAAAGAAGAAACCCTGGAAAAGGGAAAGTGTTTGAATGGTAGTAGTCGTAAGGAGAGATGCTGAGGATAATGAAAACAATGATTTTTTTTTTTTTTTTTTTTTTTTTCATCCGACCTAGATATGGATCAAAAGGTCTCCTGTCGGCATGCTCCGCCTTTGTAATCCTTTGAGTGTTTTTGTAGGCGTTTAGTATAGACGTATACATATATGTAGATAGCACTGAAAATAATGCGTAGCATTACCATGACTGTTCAGCACATATATGAAATTATTGAATAAGTAAATGGCAAAAAACAAGATATACAAGTAAAAACACGTTTAAATGGAAATATTAAGCTTAAAGCCATTCGTGCATTACTATAAGTAATAAGTGAATATAATTATGGAAAATGATTCGAAAATTGACGAAAGTTGATTAAACATTCAGATACTCTGAAAACTAAATTAGAAGGGAGGCAAGAAGTAACGGTATTCCGAAGCACATGGCTAAACGCTATGGGAAATGTACGTAGAAAAGTAGAAATGGTGCACAGGCTGATAGATACAGAGTGGGAAGACTAAGTGGGAATCGCGAATTTCTCATTAGATCACCATCTGGTGCCCTTGG
>NC_134801.1:36474907-36477407 GCF_046742065.1 Oratosquilla oratoria | reverse complement strand
CCAAGATAGGGGGTCATACAAAGCTGAATAAAATCGCCTGGTGACAGCCAAAATAAAAGAATAAAGTTGCTGACCACCAGAGGGTTCAGTTCTGGGTGGGTGACAGCCCCCACAAACATATATATTATAAAGAATCTCTGGTATGGAAGAGGGTAAAAGGTACTACAAGAAGAATTTTCCTACGTACAGATTCCAAAATATTACATATCCAATGATGCCTCGTATTTCTCTACTGTTCATTGTTTACTAAATACAAACGTTATGCTCAGCACGATTTCATGCTCTATTTGGGTTATTTGTTTTTCTTTTGTGGATGTCAATTGATTTGTGCATTTGTGTGCCATTCTTTTAAGATACTGGCAGAAGCCATTGCCCACTCGCAAGGCTTCAACTTCATACTTTGTATCGCCCGCGTTTATTGATATTTTCCACAATTATCATCTATTCAATCGTCTTCTCTTGCTTTTCTGACCAAAAAATTGATGTTCAATGGAAGCTGTGAACGGTCTTTGGTTACCCCAAAGAAAGAAAGAAAGAAAGAAAGAAAAAAGTTGTCTGCTATGTGTTGGTGTCTGTTTCTATGTCACTGGCTGGTGAGAAAGGAGAGAGGCAGATGCAGTTTGTCATCATTTATATATATATATATATATATATATATATATATATATATATATATATATATATACATATATATACTTATACATATATATCTATATATATATATGTATATATATATATACATACACACACACACACACATATATATATATATATATATATACGTATATACATATACATATACATATACATATACATATACATATACATATACATATATATATACACATACATATACATATACTGTACATATACATATATATATACTCTGTTGAAAACGACAGCAAATTCATTATAAATTAATTTCTTTCTTAAGCTTTCTAGCTTTCGGAAAGTAGATTTCTGGGGGAAATGAGAGGGGAAGAAGCAAATTTCTAATTGACATTGGTAACTTCTATTAACACAGAAGTCTGTGTTATTTTGTATATAACATAGACTTCTGTGTTAATATAAGTTACCAATGTCAATTGGAAATTTGCTTCTTCCCCTCTCATTTCCCCAGAAATCTACTTTCCGAAAGCTAGAAAGCTTAAGAAAGAAATTAATTTCTAATGAATTTGCTGTCGTTTTCAACAGAATATGCTTAAAAGAGAATCTCCTGCCACGCTTCACGAATATACATATACATATACATATACATATACATATACATATACATATACAGTACATATACATATACACAGTGATGGGAAGATACCAAAAGTTTTAACGTATCGGATACAAGCCCTGATGTTGCTCTAAACTTCTGATTCCAATAAATGATGGATAAATGCCTTTTGTTCGTAAATTATTTGTTTCCCAAACTAACTTCATGTCCTGAAAATAACCATAGATTATAATAATTGCATGTATCGGAATCGGAATCGTATCGGAATCGGAATCGGAGGTTTAGAATAGTATCGGGACTCGTACCAGAAACACTAAACATTTTGGTATTCTCCTATCACTATTTCTATCATAATTATTAGTGGAAAGAAGAGGGAAACTATGACGGGGAAACTACTTTGGACCAGGTGCGAGTACTGAATGCCAGCCCCCCAAGGTTGCACCACCGGGTAGTGCATTAATACCTCATCCATTTTATCTTTATGTTTTCACTTATCTATTTATTTATTTATTCATTTATTCATCTATTTACATATTCATTTATCTAACTATTATTATTTATATAACCTTTCATTTACCTATCTATACATCTATCAATCTATCTCTCCATCAATTTATTTAGTTATTTGTTCATTTGTCTGTTCATTTAGTTATTCATTTATGCACTCATTTGTTTATTGACTTTGAGAACTGTTAATCGTTTTCATACCAGACGTAAGTCCGTACACGTTAGGCATAAATTTCTGCAGCCATTGAGTTGGAAAGCATCGGTTGCAATATTTTCTCCCAAACATTAAACAGAATACTCATTACATAATGAAATATGAAACAATAGAGTGATCAGTGTCAGAAACGCGCCATTTTGCGTAAATTATCAGAAATATTGTTACAGATATTAGAAATTCTATATTCAAGACCCTCATTACCGCACGTATCTGCAATACTTACGAATGATAATATACACCCCACTTTGCCATATGATATTTATTCCTCTGAAAAAAAACCTTTACTTAATTGACATCCCTTCAAGTGAATAAAATCGCTTTGTGACAGCAAGAATAAAACATTAAAGACAATCTCATAACCGTGAAATTTAATTAGATTTAATTAAATTTATGGCCTAGTGGATACCGTGTCGAACTCATGAGCAGGTGGTCGTGAGTTCGATTCCCAAGACCTGCTGCGGAGTTTGTCGTGTTTGTTCCTGGCTAGGCGAGGAGGCGACCCAACATCGGCCTAAAAGACCTTGTGGCATGCCGCAACTGAATGAGCTAGC
>NC_134801.1:36452407-36462407 GCF_046742065.1 Oratosquilla oratoria | reverse complement strand
TAGTAGTAGTAGTAGTAGTAGTAGTAGTAGTAGTAGTAGTAGTAGTAGTAGTAGTAGTAGTAGAAGTAGTAGTAGTAGTAATAGTAGTAGTAGTAGAAGTAGTAGTAGTAGTAATAGTAGTAGTAGAAGTAGTAGTAGTAGTAACGGTTGCATTAATTGGAGAAATAGTAGCAATAAAAGTGGTTGTAGCAGTGATAGTGGTGGCAGTTGAGTAGACTGTTATAAAGTTGAATCAATTAAAAATTGTATAAAATATAAGTTAATGAAAATAAAAAAGGGTTGTCGACCTCAGTCATTTGCGGGAGTTGGGCCAGTGAACTTTGCCTGTGGAAGATCGAACCTGTCTGTAATCACCACAGTGTTCCACATGAATATATATGATTAAATGTTATCATTATTGTTATTATTATTATTATTATTATTATTATTATTATTATTATTATTATTATTATTATTATTATTATTATTATTATTATTATTATTATTATTATTATTATCATCATCATCATCATAATCATCATTAGCATCAGCATCATCATCCTCGTCATCATCTCCATCATCATCCCATCACTATCATCATCATCATCACCGTCATCATATCATCATTATTATTATTATTATTATTGTTATTATTATTATTATTATTATCATTATTATTATTATTATTATTATTATTTTTATTATTTTTGTTATTATTATTATTATTATTATTATTATTATTATTATTATTATTATTATTATTATTATCATTTTTATTATTATTTTTCTTCTTCTTCTTTTTCTTCTTCTTCTTCTTCTTCTTCTTGTTCTTGTTCTTCTTCTTCTTCTTCTTCTTCTTCTTCTTCTTCTTCTTCTTCTTATTAGTATTATTATTATTATTAGTATTATTAGTAGTAGTAGTAGTTGTAGTAGTAGTAGTAGTAGTAGTAGTAGTAGTAGTAGTAGTAGTAGTAGTAGTAGTAGTAGTAGTAGTAGTAGTAGTGGTAAAAGTAGGAGTAGCAGCAACAGCAGCATTAGCAGCAACAACATTATTAATAGTTATAGCAGCTGTAGTAATTGTAATAATATTTCAAGAAGTATTACTATCAGCCTCGAACATACTTGTATCCTCACACATCATAATACACACCCACGCAAGGTGCTCATACCATCACGTGTACATGCATGAGAAAAGATTTTGTTATGTGACAATCTCATGATAGAAAAAACGATCAAGGTAGCCTGATATCGCCATTCACCTACCAACCCACTATATTTCAAAAGAAGATGTGTATATGTGCGTGAATACCCAACACAAACCCACACAATTATCAATAAGATGTAAAACCCAACCACGGCTGAGGTAATGATGTAATGTATACAAAGAGCTTAAGTATAGAAACCTGGCACTAATGTAGTTAGAAATGCCAGGTCAGCAGTTTGACCTAGGACGCCCAGGCAGGTCTGAAGACCGGCAGTCACACCAAGAGAGTGCTTGCAATGAGTCACTCTCACAACTTGTACCCTTTGGTTAATATACTCAAAGGACTCTTCAAGTTTTGATCTGGTGTTTATCCCTCCACTCAAAGATACACTACGATACATTCCACCGCTGCCACCAGCTCTGGTGTATCTTTGAGTGGAGGGGTATACATCAAATTAAAACTTGAAAAGCCCTTTTCGAGTATATTAGCCAAAGGGTACAAGTTGTGAGAATGACTCGTTGCAAGTACTGTTTTGGTGTGACTGCCGGTCCTCGAACTGGCCTGGGCGTTCCAAGTCAAACGGCTTACCTGACATTTCTAACTTCATAGGTGTGCCAGGATTGTATCCTTAAACTATTTGATTACATCATTGCCTTAGCCGTGGCTGGGATTTACATCTTATTGATAATTGTGTGTGGTTGTTTTGGGTATTCAATCACGCAAATATACACACCTTCATTTGAAATATAGTGGGTTGGTAATGAAATATCAATATCAGGCATCTATTCTGATCGTCTTTCTATCATGAGATTATCACATGACAGAATCCTTTCTCGTTCAAGTACACGTGATGGTACGAACATCTTGCACGGGTGTGTATTATCACGTGCAAGGATACACACCTCCTCTTCAACATAATTAATTCTATGTTATTTTTTCGACCTTTGCCAGAGGAGTTGACTCACCTGAGACGTGAATTCTGAGCAAAACGAGGTTTTGATTGATCGTGGCACAAAAAATAAAACATGTAAAATTTCACCGTTCTGAAGGTCTTAATATATGTGAGGATGAGTGTTGCTAAAGAGAGTGGAGAGTTCACTTAGCCGTGGACCATCTTGTCATCTTTGTTACGTCGTTACAATACATAGCTGCACAAACATTTCTATACCTGAACTGTGTCTTCCTGGCAAGGTCCCACGCAGACTCCTGATACATCCTCAGTTTACAGTTGTATAAGGTTTAGTTAGTGAAACTACGTTCTATACTGGTACCTTCGCGGGTTTGTCAAATCGAAAATAACCCAAACAGTGAGGCTATTGGCCAAGAGGCGAATCACGTGATCACATTGTCTCAACTGACAATGATAAGAAAATTCATTTGTATTATATTGACTACATCATTCATAGTGTCTCCTTATCAGATGAGTCGAGTGTCTTCTTGAAATCAACAGAACCTATGAATAGTTTCTATTGAAATTCAAAACCAGTTAGTTGTGAATTTCTTATGGGTGAAGTCTGAGCACTCTGCACTCTGTTTATTTTTTTATTATTATTTTTTTTTGCATTATAATCGCTCCAGAAGAACACGGTCAAAGACCTGACTAATGAATATTGGGCTATTTTCACATGTATCGACATTTCGCCGTGAGCCGTCCACGGCATGACGTCTTGCTCTCAAGTAACCATAGACGTCTATGAACGCTTGCACAAATAATTATTTGAGAGAACACGACGTTGTGTTGTGGACGGCGAAAAGTCGATACGTGTGAAACAAGCCTTGCTACGCTCATGCTTTCATTGGGACCGTGTCGACTCTCTTTCCTATCAAAACGGCTTCATAAAACTACGTCTCCAATCTGCAAGGACGATACCATACTGCCACAAGGCAGCAGATACGTCAACTGAGACATATCCTCAGTTGAACTAATTCGTTCAGCCTATCTCAAAACAAAATAAATCATAGTATGGATTTACGGGGCTATCTCTTAATGTGACATAAGCGATTTTTTTTTTTTTTTTTTTTTTTTTTTTGGGGGGGTGGCTGATTCTGTACAACTGGGTTCATCTTTCAGACGGCCTAGATTGAGATTGTTTTATCTATTGCGGTCGTCCCCTTCAATTCAGACATGTTTAATTAGTTCAGCGATGGATGCTGGAGAGTAGTTATTAGTAGGACATGACATCAAAGACTTCGTTTATTCATATGAATTCGTCATGATCGACGAAAAAAATATAATTAACCTTCCTTGTTTAAACAAAATTAAACATTTAAAGAAACTGACAAAATGTATAAGCCTTTTTAATTATGAATCAGTTGTTCACTAAGCTATTCTATAGTTAATTTATATATATATATATATATATATATGTATATATATATATATATGTATATATATATATATATATATATGTATATATATATATGTATATATATATATATATATATGTATATATATATATATATTACAATGAATTAAAATTAATTAATTATTAAATGAATAGATAAGTTCTAAGTAAATAAGTTGATTAATAGATAAATAAAAATAACAGCTAATCAATTAATTAATAGATGAAAAAATAAGTAGATAAATAATTTTATGATAAAAGAAACAAGTCAATACATAGATAAGTGAAAAGATAAATAAATAAGTAAATAAATAAATATATGAAAAATAAACATATAAATAGACAAACAAATAAGTAGGTATCCAATTAAGTGAACAAAAAGCAAACTTAAGTAAAAAATAGATACATGAATAAGTAAATCAATAGATAAGCAAATTAATAGATAAATAAATAAATCAATAGTTAGGTGAATAGATAGGTAAACAAATAGATGAGTAAATAAATAAATAAATACATAAGTAAAGAAATAGATGAAAAATTGATAGATAAACAAATAAATAGACAAATGAATACATAAATAAACTGATTGATAAACGAATGAATTAATGAATAAATGAGTGAATAAATAAAAGATAAAAAAGTATATGCGAAACAACATCCTTTAAATAAAAAAAGATGAGCATCCATTTTCAAGTCACATGTTGATCCAGGGCAAACGTCCTCAGATTTTTCTTTCTGAACAAGTCCAAGTCATATACAGAAGGAAAGGGATCAGGAGGAAGAGTTGCGGAAGCTCCCAGTAGGAAGAGAAAACATCGTACCACTCTTAAAAAAAAAAAAAAAAAAAAAAAAAAAAAAAAAAAAAAAAAAACGGTGAAATATCTCGGAATTTCTAGTGCTGAGGTGGTACAGGCAAGGTCATCACTTTAAGACAGCTTGGCAGTACTCGTAGTAATGATTTTTAAATTGGACAAATTTATGTTCAAGAAGGAAACAGGCATGAACTGTTTCACCAATAGAGTGGTTAACGAATGGAAAAAACTTAGTAACATGTAGTGGGCGCTGATACAATTCGTTGTTTCAAGAAAAGATTAGATAAGTTTATGCATAGGGATGACATTTGGTAAGAGACATCCAAATGTCCAGTGTAGGCTCTATGGTTTCTCAAGTCTCTTCCATTCTCATGTTCTTAAGGAGGTGGGGGGGGGGCACGCAGCTATTGAGTTCTGAAGACCAGTACCTATGAAAATAACAATGGATAAAAGACAGAGATTTCAGTATTGTGGCGAGAAAGTGGCTGGCGCTTTCGGTGAGAAAAGAAATATTACTCTCCAGGGTAATGGACGATACGCCTTTGGCTCATTTCACACGTATCGACTTTTCGCCGTGCGCCGTCCACGACACGATGTCGTGCTCTCAAATAAGCTTGGGTCTCTATGAATGCTTTCGCACGTGGTCGTGGTCGTGAGGTGTGAGAGCGTCCATAGACGTCCATGTTTATTCAAGATCACGACGTCGTGTCGTGAACGGCGCACGGCGAAAAGTCGATACTTGTGTAATGAGCCTTTGGTTAGCAACCTCCTCCCCATCTCTGTTTAGTTGCCTCCTACGACAAAAGAACATAAGAATGGAGGGGACTGCAAGAGACCATAAGGCCTCCACTAGGCAGTTCCATTTCAATTACCACCTTTCATTCTTATTCATAAAGTTATATAACCTTCTCCTGAAACAACCAATTGTTTCAGCACTCACTAGATTGCTTTTAAGTTTATTTCATTCGTTGATTGGTGAGCCTGTTCTTGTCTAAATTTGTTCAATTCTAACTGACTTCCAACACCATAGCAGAATGTACTCACTTCTACAGAGTTGTTTTAATCTGGGTTAAGCAGCTAATCCTCATTTATTACCCGTTATTTACCAGCTTGGTTTTGGTCTCTCTTCAAGCTACATGAAAGCCCCAGACTCGACTTCAACTTTTATTCGTGAGGTTCGTTTTACACGTTTCGACTTTTCGCCGTGCGAGTCCACTACACGACGCCGTGCTTTAAAATCACCATGGGCATCTATGTACGCTTTCGTGATGTGTGAAAGCGTCCGTAGACACCCATGGACATTTAAGAGCACAACGCCGTGTCGTGGACGGTACACGGCAAAAAGTCGATACGGGTAAAATGAGCCTGACAGGAGTTTAACTTGGCAGTCCATGAACACAAGACAGAAAAAATAACTAATGTATTAGCTAAGTGTCTTTTGGCGCAACCTCATCTGATTTGTTATAGCATTCTGAAGTGTACCTTTCGATTTATGAAAGATTATGGTTACCATGACCACAATAATGTACCCTCTATGTCTCTGCCATAGTGGTATCGTTACCACCTCAACACCATGAGACGCAACGAGCTTCTGAGTATCCGTGGCAACCAATTCTATCTTGAGTTGTGGCTTCGATGACGTTTTTTTTTTTATCATCCTCAGTCTTTTTCCGCAATTAAGACCCTCCGTGTTGATACATACATACACACACACACACACACACACACACACACACACACACACACACACACACACACACACACACACACACACACACATGTTGAACGTCTAGACCTCCTAGAAGACGTAATCTACCACCAAAATCTCCTAGATCTTCATCTACCGCCTCTACACATACTATCAGCACTGCACATATGCATCTAGGTGCATATAGGAGTGCCTTGCAACCAACACCTGGACGCCGACATCGACACCTCAGAAAACCCAAGCGATATTGTCATTAATATTGAAATCCCTTTTCCTACGGGATATGTTCATCCTGTCCAAACCTCGGACAACTGTAGTACATTGTATATATGTATATGCAAATTGTAAAGTAATTAAAACCTATTCTGATCTCTAATATCTGCTAAAACAGCATCTTGTAAATAAATAATATCTCGTCGGCAACCTAGCCACGAGCCATGTATATAAACACCTACTGTCACAAAATAAAGAAGAAGACCACAGAGAGAGAGCTACGCTGCTCCGCCGTGTTTATCTTAAGCCTCCAAACGCCGCTCAACTACCAACCACGTTACCACTCCAAACCATATGTTGGACAAGACCACAACATATCTGCCAACAGTTCAACATTACAAAGTGTAACACCACACCATACCACCCTAGCTCGAATGGACTCGTTGAACGACAAAATCGGAAGATACTCAATATTCTCAGACACCTTGCCACAGACATACACGCATCTTGGGACGAACACATACCCATGATACAAGTCTGTATCAACAGCGCAATCAATAGATCAATCTCGGAATCACCCCATTTTGTTTTGTTCGGGTCTGATAAGAAAATGCCGTACGACCTACTCAATTCAGAAACCCCCCTGTGTATGATTTCAACGATTTTGTCAAGGTAACTCTCAATAATTTCAACACTCTTTTCAAGAGAGTACATGAGTCACTGACTCTCTCAAAAGCAGATATGATTAGGTTGAAGAACGCTCACTCGAGAGATTGCAATGTTTCTGTAGGTGACATTATATACAACACCAACCACCAACCCACATCAAAACTTGCACCCAAATTCCATGGTCCAATCCGGGTCACCGACATGCTTCCGCACAATAAGATCAAAGCTCTCAACTTATGCGAACTCACAGAGGCTATCCTACATTTAGATCATATAAAACTAGTTCCCAGAGGTCTCGATATGGATGACATTCCCTCCCCGCCCATAGTACAACCAACACACACGACCGAGACTCTAAACACAAACACCTCTACCACTCCACCGATCCCTATACTTTGTTATAGCCTCAGAAATAGAATTGTATAAGTTTCTTTAGCCCCAACAAAAATCCAGGCATCTATTTCCAAAACCAATATTTATCCTTAATGTTCATCTTACCATGCCATAACCAAGTATCTCCCTTCTATCTGTCCAGATCACCATTGCAACTCAGGGAAGGTCAATTCCTTCACCTAGGCACACCCTTCTTTCTTCTATCTCCTTAACAGTTCGTGCACCAAGCCTATGTGGATCTCAAATCTCAAGGTGTCGCAAGGACGGACACTGGTAGCGTATGCCGAGCAACTGTTGAACGTCTAGACCTCCTAGAAGACGTAATCTACCACCAAAATCTCCTAGATCTCCATCTACTGCCTCTACACATACTATCAGCACTGCACATATGCATCAAGGTGCATATAGGAGTCAAGTGATACTCTGACCTGACTTCGACGAGAAGAGTCATCCCGCGGTCATCTATGGTCAAATCTCTATTGTTTGGACCAAGGGCGTCAACCTTGGAACCAACACCTGGACGCCGACATCGACACCTCAGAAAACCCAAGCGATATTGCCATTAATATTGAAATCCCTTTTCCTACGGGATATGTCCACACTGTCCAAACCTCGGACAACTGTAGTACATTGTATATATGTATATGCAAATTGTAAAGTAATTAAAACCTATCCTGATCTCTAATATTTGCTAAAACAGCATCTTGTAAATAAATAATATCTCGTCGGCAACCTAGCCACGAGCCATGTATATAAACACCTCCTGTCACAAAATAAAGAAGAAGAAGACCACAGAGAGAGAGCTACGCTGCTCCGCCGTGTTTATCTTAAGCCTCCAAACGCCGCTCAACTACCAACCACGTTACCACTCCAAACCATATGTTGGACAAGACCACAACATATCTGGAGGCAGCGTGGGATACAACATATCTTTATATATATATATATATGTGTGTGTGTGTGTGTGTGTGTGTGTGTGTGTGTGTGTGTGTGTGTGTGTGTGTGTGTGTGTGTGTGTGTGTATTTGTGGCTCAACGGTGGAGTTCTCGATCACTAATTCAACGATCCGAGTTCAAGTTTAACTGAGGGTTGCAAATATTTAAATAAATAAATTAAATCAGCATCGCTACATTACGAGTCGGCACTCCAACTCTGGTGGGCAAGAAGTTGGGTGTGTTCATGTGTGTGTGTGTGTGTGTGTGTGTGTGTGTGTGTGTGTGTGTGTGTGTGTGTGTGTGTGTGTGTGTGTGTGTGTGTATTTACCTAGTTGTATTTACCTAGTTGTATTTTGCGGGAAGGGGAGCTATGCTCGTGATGTCCCGCCTTTGTATCTTGCAGTGTCTAGTTTGTTTTTAAACTCATGAATGGTTTTTGCGCATACTATTTCATTGTCCAGTTTGTTCCAAGTGTCCAAAACTCTATGAGGAAAACTGTTTTTCTTCAGTTCTCTTCTATAGCTATGTTTTTTTATTTTCTTTCCATGTCCTCTTGTGTTTCTTTTGTCCCAGTTAAGTAAGTTCTCTCTATCGAGTACCTCTGTGCCTCTCATGATTCTGTAGATGGTCAATAGGTCACCTCTCTCCCTTCTTTGCTCCAGTGTCGGTAACTCCAGTTTAGCCAATCTCTCCTCGTATGATAGGTTTGCAAGTGCAGGTGCCATTTTTGTAGCTGCTCTTTGGATTCTTTCTATTTTCTTTATGTTCTTTTTGGTACTGGGGGACCACAATGTCGCTGCATACTCTAATCTAGGCCTTATCAATGTAACCAATATTTTTTTTATCATGTCTTCGTCCAAGTATGTAAACGCCACTTTTATTGATCTAAGCAAGTTGTAAGTCTCCCCGACAATTTTGTTAATCTGTATATCATAGGACAAGTCGTTCGTGATAATTACTCCCAAATCTTTTTCGGATCCTACTTTCTTTACTTCTTTGGTTCCAATTGTATATTTTCCTGATATTCTGTTTTTGCTTTTTCCAAACTCCATTATGCTACACTTCTTAGTATTAAAGTCCACTTCCCATTTCTGACTCCAGTTCCATATCCTATTTAGGTCTTCTTGCAGTGCTTCACAGTCCTCATCAGTTTCTATTTTCCTTAGCAGTTTGGCGTCATCGGCAAAGAAGCTCATGTAGCAGTTCACGTCCTCATCCATGTCATTCATATAGATAGCAAACATTATTGGTGCCAGCACAGATCCTTGCGGTACTCCACTGATCACCTCTTTCCAATCTGAATATTTTTCTCTGAGCACTACTCTCATCTTTCTACCAGTCAGAAAGTCATCTATCCATTTTAGTAGTTTTCCTTGTATTCCTCCTATGTGTTCCAGTTTTTTTAGTAGTTTTTTGTGTGGTACTTTGTCAAAGGCTTTTTGCAAGTCTAGGAATGCACAATCAGCCCATCCATTTCTTTCTTGCACTATGTCTATTAGTCTTGAGTAAAAGCATATTAAGTTTGTGGAGCATGATCTTCCTTGTCTGAATCCGAATTGTCTTGGGTTTAATATGTCATTGTCTTCCAGATGTTTTACCCATCTATTCTTGATTATTTTCTCACAAATTTTGGCTATGGTGCTTGTTAGTGATACTGGCCTATAGTTGGTGGGTTCTTCTTTGTTTCCTCCTTTGTGTATTGGTACAATGTTAGCGTTTTTCCAGTCCTCGGGTATCTTTC
>NC_134801.1:36434907-36442407 GCF_046742065.1 Oratosquilla oratoria | reverse complement strand
AGGTTTCTTTTTTTTCGCCACCGCATCCATCACCATGAACACTTGCTTGACCGAAAATAAAATCCTTCCTACTTTTATTTTAGTTCTAATGAGTTCGGTTGATCCTGAAGACCAAATATTTGTCTGGTGCATTAAAAAAGTCTTCGTGCCGATCCCAATTAACTCTTTTAGTTTCTATGATCTTTACACTATACATACTATGCATCGTATGCAAACTCAAGAGTGATTTACATGAGAATGGAATCCCTTTCTGGAATACAAACAAGACTTCGATTCCTAGAATTCTTTTTCTTGTGTTTAACACAGTATCAACTAGTTTTTTAACGTACAGATTTAACAGATTTTAACATACACGTTAAAATAACTTGTATGTCAAAATCTGTACCAAAGGTATTGCTTTTAATAGAGTTATTAATAACAACAAACTATTCGTAAGTATTATGTATAACAACTGTTGTTTCATATCATCTTTTACTTTCTATTAAAGCTATTTCATCCGAAGGGCATACTTAACCTGCAACCTTTCTTGGCTACTCACATTTAGATATCATTTATCTAATATACCACCTTATGTTTCCATAAGTCAAACATCATATACATATATACCAATTCACTTATGAAACCAATGTTCTACACAATTATTTCTGGTATTTTAATTAGACAATGAACATCAATGAACATGACTGTGTTTCTGTCTATACGGAGATTTTTATTAATATGTTACTGAATTCCCTCGTACAGGTGGCAGTATGAACCTAAATCATATCCTATAACGCTGTACTCTTCATCTCTTACCAAGTGCAGCTGTTACTTGCTCTTTAAGCTACTCTCTATAGTTACAGCAGGATAGCCTGCCTACCCTATTTTTGCAGTCTAGCCAAATGGTACACACATTATGCTGCTACTTTCCATCTAAACCCTTTAGCATTCAATTTTAGCATGTATATATATATATATATATATATATATATATATGTATACATAAATATATATATATACATATATATACATATACACATATATATATGTATATATATATATATACAGTATATATATATATATATATATAATATATATATATATATATATATATATACACATATACATACACATATACATACACATATATATACATATATATATATACACATATACATACACATATACATGCACATACACACACACATATATATATACATATATACATGTATACATATATATATATATATATATATGTATACATACATATATAAATATATATGTATAAATGTATCTACATATATATATGTATACACATATATATGTATATATAAATATATATATATATATATATATAAACATACTGTATATATATATATATATATGTATATATACTGTATATATACATATATATATGTATATATACATATAATATATATATACATATATATATATATATATATATATATTTATGTATGTATATATATATATATATATATATATATATACATGTATATATATATATATATATATATATATATATATATGACGAAATGTAATAGCACATATAATCTCCTTGCATCCATTCCCAGATGCCTATTTCTTATAATACTTTTTTATACCCAAAGGCATTTATTTTTTCAATCTACAATCTACCTCCATTTCCAATCCTCCCTTTTCTACCACATGTGACCCCAAATACCTAAAACTATCCACTTCCTCCAGCCTCTCCCCTTTTAGACTTACTTCCAACATCATCTTACTCCTACCCATATTTACCTTCAACTTTCTCCTATCGTATAGCTTTCCAAAACCCATCGCTAACTCTCTTAATCTTTCATCTGACCCTGCCACAAGTGTAGTGTCGTCAGCAAAAAGGAACTAGTTCATTTCACACTTTTCTCCATTTCCTTTAACCATCTCTAGTCCCCTGCCCATTACCCTCGTCTTTACTTCCCGCACCACCCCATCCATATACACATTGAACAGCCATTGCGACATGACTCATCCCTGACGCATTCCCATCTTTGCTTCAAACCACTCACTCTCTCCATTTCTCATTCTAACACAGGCTATACTACTCTCGTAAAAACTCTTGACTGCCCTTAACAGCTTTCTCCTAATCCCATATATCTACATAATCTCCCACAATGCCTTCCTGTCTACCCTGGCATAAGCCCTTTTGTAACACCTGGTAATTAACGTTTTAGATCACAGCAATATAAACTCGTGTGGCCACTCCGTTAATAGCTTCTTTTTGTCAAGACTTCGATCTGATTTTTCATGAAAAGGTGTGGAAAACATGTTCTGTTTCAACGTCTTTTGTCTGTTGTTGTTGTATGTCACTATTTTTATCGGCTTTTCAATGAACATATTTTTCACATATATCTGATTCATTTTATGATCATGTTCTCCATTTATATTAGTATCATTTACTTGACGAGTTAAACACCATATAAGGACGGAGCCTGTATTTGTACGACGTTTCGCTTATTACAGCTTTTTCAAGTACAAGTTGAGATACATATGCTTGAGATTAAATGTATCTCAACTTGTACTTGAAAAAGCTGTAATAAGCGAAACGTCGTACAAACATAAAGGCTCCGTCCTCATATGGTGTTTAACTCGTCAATCTTGTCGGCAACTGCCACTTTCATGAAAATCATTTACCTGTTCACATATCTGATTTAGTAACACGGTTCCTCACCATTCTCATTCTCATAATGCTTTCTAAACATTGCAAACTCTCTTTCTTCTCTCTTTCCAAATGTGTCTCTCATTTATACCAATGGACGACAATCGCACCTGAAAAATACTTTTATCCTATAAATGTTATTCATTAATGTTCTACACAAAACACATTTTTTTGAGAACAAAGTTGCTATGAAATAATTATCTAAAGTTATTAATTTACTCGTGTTTTGCCTTTGGGAGTCATTAAATCATCGTTAATGATATTGATTTTGGTTATCGCACATCTACCTGCCAACATTTAAATCTAGGACAAGTACTAAAAATGAAAATGAAGGAAAGATAGTAGTTCAATAACATCACAGTATTGTCTATAGTTTATTTAATGAGGATTTTATGCCAAATAACCGTGATTTCGTCATCAAAATAATCGTCCATGATAAAGTGGCGAGAACACACTCGAAAATTTGGTGTCGTTTTTTGCCTACACGATAGCACTGCAACGATCACCTTTGTGTTTGGATGAAGATATTTGGAAATTTTAAGTATTTCTATGACTTCAGCCTCTTTGTCTTCAACCTTAAATACACAGATGATTATTACTTTGGATATTTCTGGATGGGATGGCCAACGCAGTGTTTTGACTGTATCTAATGAAGTACCACTTTTAGCCTCCAGGTGAGTGTAAGAAAGAAATAAAGAATGAAGAAAAAGGAACAAGGGTCAACAAAAGAAAGGCTGGACTTACAGTAACAAGGGGACAGGCTACCCAGCGCAACAACAGAATATAAAATATGTATAGCGTTCATTACGGGAAAATCAGATGAGCATGCAATTAAAAAATTTGCAAGTATCCACCCGGAAGGTAAAGTCTTTGACCGAACGTTGTCTTTTTATATGGCGTGGGCGATATAAATAAAGACAATTCTATGGTTTAATTGTGATCTATTCTCTCTCTGGAATAAATACTTTCTCTTTGTGGGATTATCAGATCATGTAATCTAGAGATGAGTTCTAAAGGTTAAGATAAAACGAAGGCAACGCATTCATTATGAAGATATTATTTTAAGATCAAACATATACCTGATATAATGCAACAAGGCTTAACAATCACAAATATATATAAGAATTATATACAAAATGTGTTGCGTCGTGACTTACCTGCTCAGAGCTCACAAAATTAATAGCTATTGTTCTGGACTATATCACACAAAGAACATTAACTGGAAGGTGGAAACGAACAGTTTCCGGAGATCATTACATGTAAAAGTCTTAGGATTCAGGTATTTGTAAATTATTAGATTTGTTTACTTTACTCAACTATTCATATTCTTATTTCATTCATACAGTATTCTACAGCCACTTCGTTCACAGTTAGCGCCAGAAATATAGCTAACAGAGCATTAGGTTTCATTACTAGGACGGTAACGAATAGAAGTGTAGAGGTAATTATTAAACTCTATCTAGCGATAGCTAGACCTATCCTTGACTATGCGGTACAGTTTTGGTCTCCGTCCTACATAAATTCACTAGAATCAGTACAGAGAAGAATGACCAAAATGATACATGGACTCGGAAATTTGCCTTACGAAGAGAGGCTTAGGCACCTAAACTAACACTCTCTGGAAAAACGCAGAATGCGGGGTGATCTAATAGAAGTGTTCAAGTGGATCAAAGGCTATAACAAGGGAGATGCAAACAAGGTCATCATAATAAAACAACAGGGCAGGACTCGCAGTAATGGGTATAAATTGGACAAATTTAGATTTAAGAAGGAAATAGGCAAGAATTGGTTTACTAATAGGGTGGTCGATGAATGGAATAAACTTAGTAGCCATGTAGTAAGCGCTGAAACTATCAGTTGTTTTAAAAAACGATTAGACAACTTTATGGATGGGGACGACAGGTGGTGATGGATACGGAGCTGCCTAGTGTAGGCCTTATGGTCTCTTGCAGTCTCCTTTATTCTTATGTTCTTATGTTCTTATGTATCTTACCGTTATAATCTATAGTGAAATAATAAACAAGATATATGGAATTAAATGTAAAATCGATATCATTCTCATTAAATGTAAATAAGATGTAGAAATCAAACGTTAACTAGTGAGTAAACTTGACTAATAGCTGAGAAGACGACGATACTCACACATAAGAAATCGGCAACTTTCTATGTAATGCTCAAAGCATATTTGATCCAACGGAGACGATCAGAATTGAAAGTGGACATGAAATCAGGTAAATGGTTCAGATGGAAATTATAAATTCCGTAACCTTGAGGGACGAGGAAAAAAAAAATTGCTGAAATGATGAAAAGGTAATTGATTAAAAGAGAAATATGAGAAAATAGAGAATAATGATAAATGGTATGAGAGTCAGTATTGAGTACAGTATATGATCTTGTCAAAGATAAGAATGATGCTCGATATGGTGTGGGAATATAAATCTAGTCCAGAACTTGTTAAATGTATGAGTTATATATTGTATAAATAAAAAAGCGGCAAAAAGAAAAGTAAATTTTAAATTACAAAAATATATGCACCTCAGAGTGAGACAAGAGTGGATGGAAAAAAACATTATGAAATTTTACAGGCCACTCTAAATCCCTTTAACGAAGGAGCATTTATTTATTTATCTATTTATTTTTTTGTAAAAGCTTGTTCTTGTGTACTCCATATACATATATATTTTTTCAAGTAAATGAAAGGGAGGATTTACCACATAATAAAGTGGTGGGAATTAACTAACCGTGGTTGTCTGGCCATGTTATCTAGGCACCGTGGCTCGCTGCATTGCCTTTGCATTGATTGATGTGCCAGGATTAAATGACGAACCTTCTTCAAAAATGCTAAGATGGTAGGAAGATGGTAGAAGCGATGAATTACTTTTGCATGGCTCTGCAATGGCTGTAAGTTTTGACACGGCTAACCACCTCAAAAGGAGTAAACGGCTTTGTGGTGTATATTTGTATGTATATGTGATTAACGATGATTTTGGATCACTTGCCGTGCCCGTGAAAGGCAGCTATTACTTCTCATAAAGAAAACTGAATACTCATATATGGCCAGAACTACTAGTAATGTTGTGAACTTACACACACACATACACATAAACACACACACACACACACACACACACACACACACACACACACACACACACACACACACACACACACACACACACACACACACACACACACACACACACACACACACACACACACACACACACACACACACACACACACACACACACACACACACACACACACACACACACACACACACACACACACACACACACAAACATACATACACACACATTATATATACAGAACCAGCACACTAGTGGAGAATTAGGACAGGTCCATTGTGACCTGACTCTCTCCGCACTGCCGGACGTTTGACCCGGCTACTGTCAAAAGTTTTATTTGATACAAAGTTATCTAATTTATACATTCGCATACTCATATTCATGTTGTTCTCAAATGAAGCTTTTATATACCTTCGATCGAAATATCAATTTAAGTTTAGGGTTATATAAACTTGATGATTTTATAATTAATAAAATTGTAAAAAAAAATGCTCCAAGTGTTACCAAGCCGGGGTGATGTACCGTCATATGACTAAATTTCATTAAAAGTAAACACACTTCTCAACCTGGTTATGAAGCATCGTGCGTGCTCTTTCTATGTTTTCTAGCTTGTCTACTACTTTATGTATATATATATATATATGTGTGTTTTTTTCTCCATATAATTTTCACGTGTGCCTTGTGAATTACTGCAATATATATATATATATATATATATATTTATATATATATATATATATATGTTTATATATATATATATATATGTATGTATGTATGTATGTATGTATGTATGTATGTATGTATGTATATGTATATATATATATATATATATATATATATATATATATATATATATATATATATATATGTATATATACTGAATTTTCAAATTCCTTTGGTTATGGACAAGCCTCATAATCTAATTAAAGCACATATACCATATAAAGCACGTGTAGCATCCATGATGTCATACTTTGTTCACATAGAACATCCATGACGTCACACTTTGGTCAAGTGTAACATCTATGGGGTCACTTGGGTCATCACATGGGTGCGTGAGTCCTCAATAAAGTTTGGCGAGATTCTCCTAGAGGGTCCAGAGGCAACTTCCTGCAATGTTATTTGGACAACTAACGAGATCTAATGGCATTGGTTGGGTTATACTCCTCTCATCCGAAAGAAATAATAAGAATTACTTAATCATTTTTTGAGTAAATTTATTTACAAACAAACAAACAAGAAAGTAAGCAAGCAAACGAACAAAGGAAGCATCCAAATAACCAACCAACCAACCAGCTAATCAACCAACAACCTCAAAAAACAAAAACAAAAAATACAAAGAGAAACAAACAAGTAAACAAACAAACAACAAAAGAATATGAACGAAAGCATAGCATCTAAGACGGAGATTAATAAGATAAAAAGTAAGGATGGATGAATCTATTGGATAATTCTTGTAAGATGTTCCCTTCTTTTATTACTATATAGGACAGACAAATATGGTTCAAACTAAATTTACATCAACCCCTTGTATACCATATGGCATGTTCACTTTTATTCCCTACCCACCTTACTAGCATAACTATTGAATTTTTTCCCTTATAGTTACTCTTAGTCTTAATGATTTTCGCCTGGTTTTGACTGCGAACGGAATTTTATATATGTTTTACATGAGTCATGTATGAACGTAAGTCTAGAATGTGTAAAATTCATTAAAAGCTGATAAACACGAGACAT
>NC_134801.1:36419907-36429907 GCF_046742065.1 Oratosquilla oratoria | reverse complement strand
AGAAATAAGGCTGAAACCATTGAGGTTATTAATCAGTATTCATTAAGTATCACTGGGGGAATCGGTGGATGAATTAGGCAGTGTAGAAATATTAGAGAAAATGTATAACCCAAAGTAATAAGTGAGTAGTGGTAAGAGGAATTATACTATTCAAAATTACAAAGGACAAAAGATAAAGCTGAACTAAACAAGCATATCAACAAAAGTCAGGTGACAGAAAACTATGAGAAACATGGATTATATATATGTAACTATTCAGAAAAATTAAAGCAATAAATAAACCCAGGAAATATTAACTTCAGTGAGACAGTAGATAATATCTGTGAGAGATATAAATAGACATTATAAAATGCAAAAACGTAATTAACAAATATTTGTTCATAAAATGACACAGTTCAGTCGATAAGTTCATTTACGGACAACAGTGTACCAGAAGCAACAAATAAAGAAGTAATGATCGCTGTAAATGTATGGACAGGTGAACAAACATTTAGGAAAGATGACAAATCAATATATCTCCTAAAACATTCAAAGAAAGAAGATCTTTGTAGATTAGATCAATTACATACCCAGTGTCAGGAAAAGTGTGACGAAGGTGTTCCAAAACCATTATGAAATGGTAGAATGTGTTTACTTCAGCGGGACGTAGCTGGACACCAGATCCCGCTAAAGCGAAGACCTCACCTCCGTCCAGTACCTGACGTCTAGCTACGACCTAACTCTCCAAGTTCCTTTTTTACTTTTATTTAAACTCCTGCTTTGTATGCTTATTCTTACTTACCTATCAAGTTCATCACGGGTTCGCGATGGAGCGACTTCAGAACTACTGAGTCTCTACACTAAATTTCCAACATCCGTCCACTCAACCAACACAAGCACAAACTTCACACAAGACACCTAGAAAAACTGCACGACAGACACAAGCACCTGATACAACACATTACACCTAGACCACACCTTACAGACTATCTGTCAGCTGCGCCCGTTCCACGTGCGGTGTACACGATAAGACGTGTATAACCGTACCTATCAATAATGCACCCCTTCACCAGCTTTGACTGGTGATAGCAATAATAATAATAATGATAATGATAATGATAATAGTAATAATAATATTGCATAAAGCCCATTAATTGACAGGCTATAAGCATACACAAACAACTCTCAAACCCAACCTGGAGAAAAGCAGGAAAACTCAGGCCTTACCTAAAGCTAAACAGGAACGCGCTCTACACGCGGGAAATGAACTATAGTCACTTCCCGTAAGATACATACACACACCTCTCACGAACATAGCCACGACCCACATACAAACATCATCTACACACACTTTTTCTTCGACTAAAATTCGCTTCCTTTCTAACTTTCTCTTATACTACATCTTCTCATTTCAGTTTACCTCCCCCTAAAGATTTTTCCGTTTTTCCACCTTTCTCTACTACTACGCCTCCTACCATTTTCTGAACTTTTGGTGATTGTAATCCCGGCGCCGGCGCCGCCGTCCGAATTCCCAGTCCGTTTCTCCCGAGCCACGACCACCAACAGCCCCTGATCACTCGCTTAATTGCCCGGTGGCAATAGCCCTCTTTTATACACTACTATCTTTTCATTTTCTTACAGACATTCTTCCCCTCCCACAAAAACCGATCCCGCGCAAGCGGGTGGTCTTACCTAGGAAATCAGAAACTTACCTGAAGATGGTTGTATGATTCAACCGAAAGTTTGTATTTTAGATTTTGTGTAATGTTTGTGTGTGTGTGTGTGTGTGTGTGTGTGTGTGTGTGTGTGTGTGTGTGTGTGTGTGTGTGTGTGTGTGTGTGTGTGTGTGTGAGTGTGTGTGTGTGTGTGTGTGTGTGTGTGTGTGTGTGTGTGTGTGTGTGTGTGTGCGTGCGTGCGTGTGTGTGTGTGTGTGTGTGTGTGTGTGTGTGTGTGTGTAGTTTTATAACGGATTATGTAGTTCCATTTCATACAGATGTAGATACAATAGCTTGACATGAGTGAATAGATTTAAAAGTACTGATGCAAAAGGAATTAATTAAGCTAGGTAATAACTTCTTTGCTACCAAGGGTTGCCACGAAAATAAATATAATATTATTTGACAAAAATAATTAAGGACGAGTGCTGAATAAGGACATTTTTCATATCATTATAACTTGTAGGTTTTCATAATCTTCGCAGTATAAGTACATATTTCATACGGAGAAGGAACACATGCATGAGAAAATTAATTTCTTTTACTTTGAAAATATCATAAAAGTTGTTAAATCATCACTCCATTAAATTGGCTTACATTTTTTGCCACAACGTCACGGCTCTGGTATTTATTTTAGTTTTCACCAGGTATTTCTATTCAGCTTGAGGACATCAACCTAACGACCAAATGGTAGAACAAATATCTTTTCTATTTCGATTAACTCCGTTTCGTTTTCGAATTACAGTATTTATTCTGGCTACCAGAGGAAAGGAAAACCCCTCCACATCTTATTCAGTCATCCATTGCCAAAGTTAACTTCTATATTATATGTTATCTGCCACCAGTTGATTCTATTCAGTCGAGGGAATGTTGTGCCACGGAAACCTTTGACTGTTGTTCTCGAGCCCTCGCCAAAGTTTCTTTATCAATGGTATATAGTGTGCACGTTAATGTGTTGCCAGTGTTGTGTTATCTGTGAAGATGTATGAGCTTACATTCTATGTAAGGCTCAGTATTCACGGATGACGAAAGTTGCTTGGAGTGGGAGGGGTGCCTGCATGGAAGCTTCCTAAGAGTGCGTAGAAACTGGTTACGGCGTGTGAGTGAGGCAAAGTGCTTCCTGGTGTATGCCCCCAATGCCCCCAATTGATGATGATGACTTCATTTAAGGCATGTGTCATATTTTTTGTTGCCTCCCCTGCGTTGTGAGATGGTCATACCGGTGTCTGTTTTAATCAACTTATTTTTCATTTGTGTGATGGGAGATGGTCAGGGACCCTTTTAAGGTCGTAAATTATCAAGAGATGTGTTGCAACTGTGTATATATGTTTTTTCGTGTTTTCGTAATTGGATAGTGGCATTGGTATGGTATTGTGTATTGTGTCATAGTAGTATCCTAGGTGTGTTTAACGTATCTCTCGTAGTGTGATAAGTACTATGAATTTATTTGACAAATTCCTTGTGTTTTGTGTTGTATATGTCAAGATATTTGAGAACTCTGGTCTGGATATTATTTGTAAAGATTACTTGATTTTATTTTTTACTTCGTGTCTCTGCTATTGTGGAAATCAGATACATGCTAACCATTATGGACTGCTATAGTATCCCATAAGCTTTATGTACTAATTTTATATTAGTTTGCTAGTGTTGCTGTCTTGTCTGACATCAGAGGGTATCAGAGCATGCGTTACATTGTTATGTAATATCTGTTATGTGTGATGAGAATGTCACTGAGGTATTACATTCTGTACAAAATATTTTTGTTTGGTTGGTGTGGGTTGCGTATATTGTTTAGCGTAAGGTATGGTCGACACAGTGTTGTCTTACTGTTGTCACTAGTAATAACTAAGCGCGAGAAATGTGACTGTGGACTTGGCTGGTGCTACCTTCATTTTATTAGGGTTTATATAAACACTACTCTTGTCTCTATAGGTATTATTGCAGGCAAGTAGTAGTCACCTCTTGCATGTAGTGCGTGCATATCAGTGTAATGGCATTGGCATAGAATTTGTATGTTTGTGTATTCGGGAACAGGTGGGAGGTACAGAGCCTTGTAGGGCTACGCTTGGAATGGTTTGGTGCGTGAGGTTGCTGGACCGTATTCCACGTGTGCATGTATGCCTGAAAGGTAGTTTGGCAGCCATTGTTTTGTGTTATTGTACAGAGATGTGTCGTATGTCTTGTAAATGAGTAGCAGTCGAGGGACGGTATCAAAAGCCTTGCTAATATTTATGTATCGTGCATTGTGGATTGTGGTGGTTTGCGGTTGAATATATCTAGTATGTGTAATGAGAAGTTAGAGTTGTTATAATGAAATGATGGTTTCGAGAACTGTGTTGTTGTGTGGAAGCAAGGGATATTTAAGACTGTCGATGCTAAGGACATTCTTCTCCATAACCTTGGATATTATGTAACGCAATACAATTGGCATGTTAAGTCTATTTTGAGGTAAACATCTTCTATCTTGCCTTGAATAACTGCCTTGCTGGATTATGGACTAGTATTTACTCTAACTGCCACCAGGTAATTTCAATCAGCTGAAGGAAACCACAGTTAAAGGATTTGATACATCTAAATCCCGCCTTGGTTACCTCCTTCTATGACGGTAGTTACTCTCCCTGCACCAGGTGGGTTTAGTCAGCTCAAGAAAACACAATAGAAAGCAACATAGTTAAACACAACTCCACACTATCTCAATGAACGCTTGGACTGCGTTTTATGACTAATTTCCACTATAATTTTTGCGGCGGAGGTCGAGGTGAAGTTAGTTCGAAACTAGCCGCCAGCGAGTTGGACCAAGGGCATGGTTAATCAAATTCCACGCCACAGAATCTTCTGTAAATGGCACCGTCCTTACCTCACAACCTTAAGCCGAATCAAACCGAATCATCAGGCAATGGCATTCAGCTGAGGGAAACATCTTCTAAGGCAGAAAGACTAGATACGCCTCTAACTTCTAGACTATCTTTTCCGTTGCCTTTTACGACTGTAGATATTATTACTCTTATTTTTGCTAGTGTATTTTGTCAGTTGAGAAAAGCTATGCCCAGCAACAAGGGGGTAAAACATCTCAAGCCAATCTTGATTAACTCTTTCGCTGCATTTCAAAACTCTCGCGAGGTTATCTAAACCAATCAAGAAGAAACATGATCAATCATTGGTTTAAGAAAGTGTGTGGGATCTTCTAAAGATATATGAATCCAAACCCGAGTTAAAGATTAGAGTTATTAATCAAAGTAAAATTGCCTGAGAGGAGCTGGAACAAGCAGTCAGAGCATTCTTCCTAGTGGCATGTGTCTAATAGAGAAAGAACATAAATATAACTAAAGTACAACGAAAGGATGTAAGGAAAGAAAGACTGGTGCCTATCATTCGTTTCAAGTAGTTTCGATCTTCACCTCAGATGTGACTTGTATATTGAATTAGACGTCTCCGGTTGCAGTAAAGTAAACAATGCATAAGCTGTAGGTACACTACCAACCGTATTATGTTAAGATGACTATACATTACTAAATGTTTATAATTTTTCAAGACCTAACTCACAAATTCACCATTACAGTGAATAATAGCACTAGATATAGGGCAAAATTATTCCTATGAGCAGATTTTTTCCACTTCATATTTTGAAAGTATGTCTTGACATTTTCGATCGTGACTCGTACTTTGTGGACCTGTGTTCGAGTCTAACAGGTACCGTGGACTACTTGTCCTCGAAGCCCAGGCACATAGGGTAAAGGTTACGGCAATGCGCTTCCTGATATAGCCTCTCCTCCTGTTTCAGTCAGGTCCACACATCAGACGAAGATACTTGACGTTAGTCGTTCAGTCATGATCGTGAGGAGATTCGGGGATCCATGTCAATAGAATATTCTATTGGCCAGGGCAGAGGCGGCTGGGTCCCATAGGTCATGTTTTACTTGGAAAGGTCCGGGAATGTTCCGGCAGAACTCTTTCTATAACCATATTCGTGAGAAGAAGACTCGCGTCTTTCACATGAATACGTTATTTACTCTGTGCGTTGTTTTATTTTTTAAATATACACTTTTTTTTTTTTTTTTTAAGGAGGCTTTGGGCTTCACTTTGATTTTTTTTTTTTTTGCAGCCTTATGTCAGACGGTTTTAACCAGCTATGATATATCCCTCTGTAAAAGAGGAAAAAATAAATACTTCCTCGATTAACCAATAGACAGGCTTCAGTTTCTTTTGAAGGTTTCATAGAACTTAGAGTACCTCTTCACAAGTTTGCCCTTTAGCTGTGCTTAGGAACTCTCCTCTGCTGAATAAAATTGCTTGACGATAGTCGGAATAAAATGAAAATGGGTTTCCTCATGGGTGAATAAAATTAGCTGTCGACTAGGAGAAGTTAATATAAATAGCTAAATATGCTCATCTTGAAAATGCAAAAGAGATAGCCGAGAAAGAGATCCATGCGTTTAGTCTCATTTACTGAAGCGGATATGTGCCATCGTGATATTTTGAGATTTACTCTCGAATACAGACGACTTGAAGTCAGCTGCACTTCCAATGTTTACAATTTTCTCTGGTTCTCCGAGCACAAAGGGCATAGGTGATATATTTGGTTGCACCTAAACGTGTTATAAACTTCGCTTTCCTTTTTTTTTTAAAGAGAGAGAGAGAGAGAGAGAGAGAGAGAGAGAGAGAGAGAGAGAGAGAGAGAGAGAGAGAGAGAGAGAGAGAGAGAGAGAGAGAGAGAGAGGGGGGAGGGAGAGAAAGAGAGAGAGAGAGAGAGAGAGAGAGAGAGAGAGAGAGAGAGAGAGAGAGAGAGAGAGAGAGAGAGAGAGAGAGAGAGAGAGAGAGAGAGAGAGAGAGAGAGAGAGAGAGAGAGAGAGAGAGAGAGAGAGAGAGAGAGAGAGAGAGAGAATGGGAAGCATTTTGAAGTCTTTCGAGCGGAAGAAATATAACCAACATCTCTCGACCCACCTCCATAAAAAAAAAAAAAAAAAAAAAAAAAAAATCGGTGAGAGTCTCGTACGAAAAGTTCCGACTCATTTCATGATGAATACTGCTATGCTGAGGCTACCGCATGTTGCCTGCTACCGACATTTCCTTATTTGCAATAACCACTAACTCAGAAAAGCCAACATTTTCCCAGGATGTCAGTAACCTCACCAAACATTTACGACGCCGTCGGTTCCCACTTAAGTAGGGGATTTCTATCGAGTGGATGTATTTATATATATATATACACAGGAATATGTGAGGTCACACAAGACAATTTTTCAATGTATCAAGGCGGGGACACACCGTGAGCTGCTACATAATCGACAATTTTCTTTACAATGAAATTGTCACGTTTATATAAACCTAAACTTACATTCGTAATGTTATTAAAGGAATGTTTAATAAAAATGGATTCAATAATGTTTCTATCTAGCAAAGAACTACAATAGACAATTTCTTTAGAATTATTACAATCAATGGGATGATTGTGGATCTCTAACGTGTACAAAAATCCCAATGGACAATTGACCCGAACTCACATTATACTTGTGTTGATTGTTTCTGGTACCTAACTCTTTTCCAGTATGACCAATGTAGTATTTATCGCATTTGTGACAAGAAATACTATAAATACAGCCTACCACATCACCTGGGGAATTTTTAATAAGAATGTTTTTAATAGAACTTGTATTCTTAAATACCACATTGATGCCAACCTGTCTAAGAATCTTAGGAAGACTTATCAAGTTCTCGTGGAAAGGAAGAAGTAAAAGATTTTTGTTACAAAAGTTATTCCTTTCCAGAGTAATGTCAAAGTAGGACCTCTTAGCCATTTTATGAACCTTATCAATTAAATGTTTTGGATATCTCAAGTACGATGCAATATCACAAATTTTCCTCAGCTCATCTTGCAAGAAATCAGGGCTACAAATTCTGTAAGCTCTAAAAAACATAGAGGAAAAGACCGATTTTTTTTTTATGATGAGCTGAGTAAAAGTGGACATAAGACAGGACATTTGTACTTTTTCTGTGTGTGTGTGTCTGAGCTAGATAGAAACATTATTGAATCCAGTTTGATTAAACGTTCCTTTAATAATATTATGAACGTAAGTTTAGGTTTATATAAACTTGATAATTTCATTGTAAAGAAAATTGTCGATTATGTAGCAGCTCACGGTGTGTCCCTGCCCTGATACACTCTGAAAAATTGTCTTGTGTGACTTCACATATTCCTGTCTTGTCTACTACTTTTCTTCATATACGTTCCCACTTTTTATGATTCTGTATTCCTTGAAAATGTATCTCATTTCCCAAGTGTTTTTTTGCGAATATATATATATATATATATATATATATGTATATATATATATGTATATATATATATATATATATATATATTAGTGTATCCAGGTAGAATATTTTCTTGTTGACAGACGAGATTGAATAATATTGTTGTTTCTGCATTGTTTATCTTTTTGTTGAGAACTTCTATTTCTCTTGCTAGTTCACGGTGTTGGACTATTAGTTTGTTGAATAGCTGTCCGTATGTGGTTGCAACGTTTCTGTCTTCTCTCGAGACCATCTTCAGTCTAATTGTTTGGGTGTATGTGTGTGGCGTTTATATATTATTTTGTTTCCGTTTGCTCGGATTGTGTCGTGTAAAGCGGTCTTCCTGATTGGCTGCTTCATAGCCGTCAAGAATCACTAGGAGAGGTCACATGCGCTTTTGGGATGGGAGAATCTGGAGGTCTATGCTGTGTATGTTCATGGTTGGTTTTAATTCTGCTATGTAGATTGCTTCAATAAATGCTAATATGCGGGAGTCTCTGTCTCTGTCTATTATTACTGTTCCTTCATCTAAGTTTTGGCGGGTGAGGGAAGTATTATGTTTGTAGTTATAGTGATTCTTTATGGCTCCATGTTGTAGTTGGCAAGTTAATCATCTTCTAAGTTTTGTCTTCGTCATGCCGATGTATGTTTGAGATCCACAGTTCTCAACGATACAATTGTGTTGGTAAATGACGTGGTTTTCTTGTAAAGACGGTGTCAGTTTGGGAGGGCGGTTTCTTAATAAAAGTTGTGACGTCTTTCGGGTCTTGGATCTCAAACATAAATCGGAATGACAAGGACAAAACTTACAAGTGATATGTGTATGTATTGGTTGCATGTTATTGTGGCAAAGTAGCATGCAGTTGATACTTTAGGGTCTATATGGGGCGCCCCTACGAACCAGAGCCACACATCATTTTGTCTGTAACAGAGAAAGATTCTGTACATAGAGAAATGATGACACTTTTATACTACGACTGTCCCTCCATTATGCTGTCCCCCAACCCCTTGTTACTGCCCTGTACAATTTCTCTGAATATTCATTTCCTTTTTTCGCCTACCTACCCTGTGGTGGGGGAAAAGAATAATGCCACCAAGTATTTCCACTTGAGTTGTAAAAGGCGACAAAAAAGGGACGGAAGATGGGATTAGGAGTCCTACAACCTGCAGCCCCAAAAGGGGACATTCCTAAAAAAGAAAGCAAAGGCATAAGAGGGTCTGGGAATTTTCCAACCAGTACCCTAAGGTTTGGGTCTTTTAATGTGCGTGGATGTCGTACAGATGAGAGTAAAAGGGAAGAGATAGGCAGTATGTTTGTGAGAAGAAAGATGGATGTACTGGCTTTGAGTGAAACTAAAATGAAAAGAAAGGGCAACTGTGAGTTTGGGAGTGTAGCTGGGAGGTACTCAGGAGTAAAGAGAGGACGAGGGAGAGAAAGAGTGGCTATACTAGTAAGTGAAGAGATAAGTAAGCGGGTAGTGGAGTGGAAGGAGGTGTCATCAAGGTTGATGTGGATGAAGGTGAAGCTGGAAAAGGAGATGTGGGTTTCTGTAAGTGCGTATGGGCCTGGTAGTGAGAAGAACGTAGAGGAAAGGGAGGCATTTTGGGTATATATAAATGAGTGCATAGAGGGATTAGGGAGAAATGTCAATGTAGTTGTATTGGGAGATCTAAATGCTAGGGTAGGAAATGAACCAATTGACGAAGTGATGGGGAAGTATTAAGTTCAAGGCAAAAATCGTAGTGGTGAATTGATGGTAGAGATGTGTCTTGAAAGAGAGTTTATTATAGCAAATACAGTGTTTAAGAAGAAAGTCAAGCATAAGTACACATGGGAGAGGATGGTGGATGGAAGGGTGGCAGATAGAGCGTTAATGGATTATATAGTGGTGACCAGGAGTATGGTAGGAAGAGTTAAGGATGTACATGTTCTGAGGGGAGAGACTGGGGGAATATCAATTCATTTTCTGGTGGAAGGTAAACTGAGAGTGGAGAATAGATGGAGAAAGAGGAAA
>NC_134801.1:36409907-36414907 GCF_046742065.1 Oratosquilla oratoria | reverse complement strand
GACTCATAACAAAAGCGGTGTGTTGTAGACTCGTGGCTTTGGTCTTGGAGTAGAGAACTCATTTCATACGTATAGACTTTTCGACGTGCCCCGTCTATGATACGCCGTTGTGCTCTCAAATAACCATGGGTGTCTATGGATCCTTTCACACGTCACGACCACGACCACGTGTGAAAGTGTCTTAGACTTCCATGGTTATTTGGGAGCACGACGTCGTGTCGTGGACGGCGCACGGTGAATAGCCGATACGTGTGAAACGAGCCTTTGCGTACGGGTCATGGAAAGTCTGGTCCCTTGGTCGATGGCTGAGTTAGGATAGTAGGAGAACCCGTTCCGATGGTTGCGTCGATTATATACTGAAATGGCGCTCAATTTGTAACGTTGAGGACATTCACCCACTGCATTCATGCACCCTTCAATGTCTGTTTACTTTCTGTAAACAATAATTTCGAATAGGTCATCTTGAGAATTGATAAGGACGGCCAGGAAGGGGATCTTGTTGTGAAGGCTGAGCTCGTGTATGAATTTTTGTACAAAAGAAAATCCCATACGTTGCCGGAAATCTTTTTAATGGGATTCGTTCCTCCACACAAGAACCAAATAACACCGGCACACACACACACACACACACACACACACACACACACACACACACACACACACACACACACACACACACACACACACACACACACACACACACACACACACACACACACACACACACACACACACACACACACACACACACACACACACACACACACACACACACACATACACACACACACACACACACACACATATATATATCTATATATATATATATATATCTTTGAATAAAGCGTAAATTTCAAACCATACACCACTCACTAACATACAAACCGATACATTCAACAGTTTATTCTGCACAACGAATCCATTACATCAAGACCATTTTCCACCTACGTGACCTAAGAAGCCTCAGCCAGGTTTCCCCTAGTAAATACTTCTCATGAATATATTGAAATATATTGATTACGCAGTTCAACGAAAATTAATTTTGAACATACTTATATGTAATTAAATAAATGTGAAATGCAACCCTCTTATGCTACTTTCTGATGATCATTGACGTCATGACTAGCATTCCAGGAATGGGCCTACTCGGAAGAGAGTGAGTAGTTTCATCTTTTTCCACGCTGGCGGATATTTCAATAATTTGATTCTGTCTAAATCCAGATAATTTCATTCAGCTTTAAAACATCTTATCCTTGAAATATTCATAACTATCTCGATTAATACTTTCCAGTCATGATTTTGGTAAGTTTTGTTCACCAAAGCACTCCATTTGTATTTAAAGAAACTTCGTTTTAATAGGATTAAGCTTCCGCCATTGCATCAGCCCGTGAACTGAGGTAAAGACGTTGTATAATTGAACAATGTCATTGTATGCCTCTAGAACCTTTCAATAGAATTATACTATTTTTTGTGTTGTGTATTAATCCTATGAAATATGTGTAAATGATTTCAAGAACAAATATGACAGTTCTTTGTAAATACAGGGAAATATATAGATAATGGCAAGGTTTGGAGATACATATAGATAATGTACATATCTAAAGTATTACTACGTTGTGTGTATATGTTATAGTCTCTACAATCAATTAGAAGAACATTTACATTATTATAGTTTTAATTTATTATTAATATGATATATATATGTATATGTGTATATGTATGTATATATATATATATATTCTGGTTGAAATCAACTGCACTAGTTGCTTTAACAATCTTCAAGACTGTATTCTTTAATCTGGAGAATACTTTCCTATTAGCAACTGAGAGGGACAGGAAGTAGTCATTCATGACTCTCAAAAGAATATACACAGTGTATGCCAACTGATATATTTTTGCATAGTAATAGTATTGAACAACTATTGACTCCACCGAAACTATAGTTTTTCGCCTCGTCGTGAGGCGTCTTCAGGGTGAGGACTGCTTTGTATGATGCTCTGCTATATTGAAGGTCTTCCAACGAATAATGACCGCTGGTTGGATGGGCGGGCTTATAAGGCTCAGCCTGCCTAGCTCAGACGGAATACTGGCCTCTCATTGGCTGAGAGGTGCAGTATGGGATTTTGTCCGGGAGCCAAGGACAACCTTGGCTTCCAGACAAAATCCCACCCCCTTGGCTCCCAGACAAAATCCCACCCCCTTGGCTCCCGGACAAAATCCCATACTGCACCTCTCAGCCAATGAGAGGCCAGTATTCCGTCTGAGCTAGGCAGGCTGAGCCTTATAAGCCCGCCCATCCAACCAGCGGTCATTATTCGTTGGAAGACCTTCAATATAGCAGAGCATCCTACAAAGCAGTCTTCACCCTGAAGACGCCTCACGACGAGGCGAAAAACTATAGTTTCGGTGGAGTCAATAGTTGTTCAATACTATTACTATGCAAAAAAAATATATCAGTTGGCATACACTGTGTATATTCTTTTGAGAGTCATGAATGACTACTTCCTGTCCCTCTCAGTTGCTAATAGGAAAGTATTCTCCAGATTAAAGAATACAGTCTTGAAGATTGTTAAAGCAACTAGTGCAGTTGATTTCAACCAGAATTGCCTTAGAGAAAACCTGTGCCCCAGAAATATATATATATGTATATTTGTATATATATATATATATATATATATATATATTTTTTTTTCCTTCCAACCTAGTTTTGGATCAAAAGGTCTCCTGTCGGCATGCTCCGCCTTTGTAATCCAAGGAAAGATACCAACAGGGGCAAGGATTGGATAAAAAAGATAATAATGATAATTGTGTTCTGTGTTCATATTATAAAATATGTATTAGTAATCTTAAGAACAAATATGACATTTATTTGTAAATCAAAGGAAAGATGTCAACAGGAATAAAGATTGAAGATAAATATAGATCAGTATATTGTGCATCACAACAAAGTGATGTCGTAGCACATTTGCAAAATAATACTGATGACCCACTTTCGGAAAAGAATAAGCGAAGAGGATCACAGTAAGTGATCGAAATATACAGATCTCTATATTTTCGCTTACTCTTTTCCGAAAGTGGGTTATCAGTATTATATTGTGCATATTTATTCCTCCTCTAGACAGAGGGCTCTAATTGGCTTAATGAATCAGATTGTGGCAACTAAACTTTAAAACTTTGTCTAAGTCGCAAAAGTTGTGAAAGCAGACGCGTTAAAAATATCTAATACTTTAATTTTGCTTTACTTTCTGGAAATTAACCTACTCACCGAACTCTGTCAATTGCGGCACTAAACTCAATTTACAAGAAAAGTTTATTTCAATTAATATTATTACGTATAAGAACAATGTTATTATCTTTTCAGCCATACTTATGGTATTATTGAAACCAGAATGTGTGTATCGGCCACAACACTGACTATGAATGTTACGACTGGCTTTATCGGCAAGGCGACAGCACCATGATATCGTAGCATCGAACGTATGAACGTTGGTACTGGTTGTTACTGTGCATATAATATACTGCATACAACAGGTTGCATAAGAATTCTCTCCGTTTTCACTGTCAACAAGAAATCCCATTCCTACTACTACCAACATCACCAAACAAACACCTCCAAAACTATTACCACAACAATGACGACCACTACAACCCTCTATCACAACCACTCCCTGAGCTACCACTACCACAAACACCAGCACCATCATTACCACCATCACTACCACCACTACCACCACCTCCTACATCACTACCACCACCAACAGTACCAACACAACCACTACTACCATCACGAGCAACATAAATATTACTACAGGATTAATACTACTAATACTAACGGGTGCAGAAGGCAAATTCTGCTTTTCACAAACACGCTTCAATGGCTCCATGCCTGTTAATAGCTGCATTCATCGACCTTTTTATATTTATCATCACCTTTTTGTAACTTACTCTAGAAAGCTTATCCTCTTTACGTCGATAATTTCTTATATCTAGGTGACAGTCTGCTGTCCGTCTTTTTCTATACTGTTCCTGTATTGGGATAGCTCTCTAAGGCCCTGTTCACAATAATGGATTGAATCAAACGAAAAACCGGGGTGGTACCGCATAGTCAAGGAAAAACTATGCGGTTGTGTGTGAATACCTCCACTGAGTTACATTACCAGAGCAATGCAAACCCTGCAGCTAAATAGATAGACACCATATCAGCTCTTGAACCAGTGAATCATATCAGTCAACATCTTCATCAGTCATGAATAGAAATATCATGCTTTTCCTGGATGCCATCAGTGATGAAAATTACTTGGTCTATATTCGGGAACCTTTCTTCTCATACTCTATTCTTTTTAGCTTATTTTTCTTGTGTGTAACCGCTATTATTTCTATTACTACATCTACTAATGCTGCTACTTCTAAGTAGTAGCAGTAAAAACAATAGTACTGGTAGTAGAAGTAGAAATACTACTACTTCCACCTACTTCTACTACTAACACTACAGCAGGGGTAGTAGTAACGATAGTGGTATTAGTCATTTTACTAGTATCACCAACAAGTCGCACTAATCCCGTTTGTACACGAGCGACATGTTTGAATTACTTCTTCCTAACGGGTCCCCAGGCTCCAATACACTTATTACAGCTTTCCTCTTTGTCGTTTGACTCTACCTTCCAACTCCATTACTCAAGAATATGCAGTTCAATTAAACCTAATGATCTCATTTTCTATTCTTTTCGTACTGAGGGCTTTCATGGGCTAACTACCAAAGAGGTTTGTAAAGTTTGGATGTAGTATTTACATATCTATCTATCTATCTATATCTATATCTATATCTATCTATCTATCTATCTATCTATCTATCTATCTAATCTATCTATCTATCTATCTATCTATCTATCTATCTAATATATATATATATATATATCTATATATATATATGTATCCATCTCTCTCTCTCTTCTCTCTCTCTCTCAGCTTCTCTCTCTCTCTATATATATATATATATTATA
>NC_134801.1:36406462-36409407 GCF_046742065.1 Oratosquilla oratoria | reverse complement strand
TGCAGTGGTTTGAGTATTTCTGTATGATAACTTAAATTTTGTTTTAAGTGGAGCTCTGTTTTAGGATCTGCGTGTTAGGGATTTTCTGTATGCGCACTTCTTTTTAGATTGCGCCTTCATGAGCTTACAACGGAAAGTCTCCTCGATGACAGATGGCAAACACTAACGAAGTCATATTGTTAAGAAGTTTATAACCCTTCCGCAGGCCATCACGTGTATTCGTGCACCGACATTACTCACCATTTTAGCAAATTACCCATCACAGCGAGAGGTTGTTTCTCATAACAGAGTTTTATCAATACACCAGGGCTTCGCGTATTGATATATTTCAAGAAAGCCCTTCATCTATTTCTCTAGGGCCGAACGTAAATTTGACCTCATAACAAAAGCGGTGTGTTGTAGACTTTCCCGTGGCTTTGGTCTTGGAGTAGAGAAACTCATTTCATACGTAATAGACTTTCTTCGACGTGCCCCGTCCCTATGATACGCCCGTTGTGCTCTTCTCAAATAACCATGGGTGTCTATGGATCCTTTCCACACGTCATGACCACGAGCAACGTGTGAAAGTGGCTTAGACTTCCAAGTTATTTTGGGGAGCACCGACGTTCGTGTCCGTGGACGGCGCACGGTGAATAGATACGTGTGAAACGAGCCTTTGCGGTACGGGTCATGAAGGTCTGGTCCCTTGTCGAATGGCTGAGTTAGGGATAGTAAAGGGAGAACCCGTTCCGATGGATTGCGGTCAATTATATAACTGAAATTGCCGCTCAAATTTGTAACGTTGAGGACATTCACCGCCCAACTGCATTCATGCACACCATTTCAATGTCTGGTTTTACTTTCTGTAAACAATAATTTTTCGAATAGGTCATCATTTGAGAATTGATAAGGACAAGCCAGGAAGGGGATCTTGTTGAGAAGGCTGAGCTCGTGTATGAAATTATTTTTAGTAACAAAAGAAAATCCCATACGTTTGGCCGAAATCCATTTTTAATGGATTCGTTCCTCCACACAAGTACCACATAATGCTCGCGCGACACAACACACACCACACATACAACACAAACTCACACACACACACAAGCACACAACAACAAACACACAGCCACACCACACACACACACATAACACACACACACATACACACAACAGACACACACACACACACACACACGACACACACATCACACCACACCACACCAACACACACAACCATACACAGACACACACACACAACAACACACACACACACATAACACACACACACCCACACACAACACACAAAATATATAGTAAATATATATTATATATATATAAATCTTTGAATAAAGCGTAAATTTCAAAACTATACACCACTCAACTAACATACCAAACCGATACATTCAAACAGTTTTTAAATTCTGCACAACGAATCCATCTACATCAGAGACCATTTTTCCACCTACTGGTGCGACTCTAAGAAGGGCCTCAGCCCTGTTTCCCCTAGTAAATACTAATCTCATGAATCTATATTGGAAAATAATACTTGATTCTACGCATTTTCAAACGAAAATTATATTTTTGAACATACTTATATTGTAATTAAGATAAGATGTGAAATGCAAACACCCTCTTATGGCTACTTTCTGATGATCATTGACGTCATGACTAGGCATTCCAGGAATGGGCCTACTCGGAAAAGGATTGAAAGTAGCTTTTTCATCTTTTTTCCTAACGCTGGCGGATATTTCAATAAATTTGATTCTTCTGTCTAATATCCTATGATAAATTTCATTTCATTCAGCTTTAAAACATCTTATCCTTGAAGTATTCAAAACTATCTCGCAAATTAATACTTTCCAGTTCATGATTTTTGGTAAGTGTTCTAGTTCACCAAAAGCACAAAATCCAATTGTATTTAAAAGAAACTTCGTTTTAATAGGAGTTAAGCTTCCATCACATTGCATCATCCCGTGAACTGAGGTCAAAAGACTTTGTAAAATTGAACAAATAGTCATTGTAATGCCTCTAGAACCTTTCAATAGAATTATAACTATATTTTTGTGTTGTGTATTAATGGGGCCTATGAAATATGAGTAAATGATTTCAAGATACAATATATAACAGTTCTTTGTTAAATACAGGGAAAATAATATAGATAATTGGGCAAGGTTTTGGAGATACATATAGATAATGTACATACCTAAAGTATTACTCACGTTTGTCGTGTATAGGTTATTAGATCTCTACAAACAATTAAGAAGAACATTTACGAATTAATATAGTTTTTCACATTTATTATTAAGATGATATAGAATATGTATATGTGGTAGATGTATGTATATAGAATATATATATTCGGGTTGGTTGAAATCAACTGCAACTAGTTTGCTTTAACAAGTCTTCAAAGACTGTATTCTTTAATCTGGAGTACACAATCCGTTTCCTATTAGCAACTGAGAGGGACAGGGAAGTAGTTCATTCATGACTCTCAAAAGAATATACACAGTGTATGCCAACTGATATATTTTTGCATAGTAATAGTATTGAACAACTATTGACTCCACCGAAACTATAGTTTTTCGCCTCGTCGTGAGGCGTCTTCAGGGTGAGGACTGCTTTGTAGGATGCTCTGCTATATTGAAGGTCTTCCAACGAATAATGACCGCTGGTTGGATGGGCGGGCTTATAAAGCTCAGCCTGCCTAGCTCAGACGGAATACTGGCCTCTCATTGGCTGAGAGGTGCAGTATGGGATTTTGTCCGGGAGCCAAGGACAACCTTGGCTACCAGACAAAATCCCACCCCCTTGGCTCCCAGACAAAATCCCACCCCCTTGGCTCCCGGACAAAATCCCATACTGCACCTCTCAGCCAATGAGAGGCCAGTATTCCGTCTGAGCTAGGCAGGCTGAGCCTTATAAGCCCGCCCATCCAACCAGCGGTCATTATTCGTTGGAAGACCTTC
>NC_134801.1:36366462-36373962 GCF_046742065.1 Oratosquilla oratoria | reverse complement strand
ATATATATATTAGTTTCGCAGGTATCCTTTGAAAAAGCATACCTGCGAAACTAGTCAGGAATAAACTCAAGACTAAGACTCCTGTGTTTCCTATTCCGCTTACATCAACCTGTCAGAATGTCTCAACATATATATATATATACACATATATATACATATATATATGAATATACATATATATATATATACATATATATATGCAGATATATATATATATATATATATATATATATATATATATATATACAGTATACGTAAGTAACAATAGGAAAAGTAAACTAACGAAGCAGAGTGCTTTCGTATAATTAAATCTTCAGTGCTGATATAAAGAAGGAATTATAAATTGAAGAAACAAGGTCCAGAATTCGGAGTGGTAGTGGAAAAAGTAACCAGCAACTATGGGAAAATTGCTCATAATTAGTATATTACAATTTAAATAATTTTGAAATTTCATGAGAAATATAACTGACTAATTTGTACAAACCTTGATGGAGATTAACGTTTATTCCCTTACTAGATTTTATCAAACTGCATTCAATTATTTTTTTTCTTTGATGTTATTGTTGTATGTGATGACTTTAGCGTTATCCTACTCAACTGGGTGGAAATGGTTCATGTCGTTGAATATGCCGCTAGATTGGTTTCACTCTATAACGTATTTCTTGTGTTGATTGACTCGTGTTTTGAGTGTTTTAGCAGTCTGACCAATGTAAAACTAATTACATGATTTATAAGGTACTTTGTACACACCCTTAATCACTATTGACAAAATTATTTATGAACTATTGTCGTAGAGTGTTCTTATTGTCAAAAACTACATTAATGTTTAAATTACGTAGTATATTTGGAATGTTTTGCAGGTTCTCTTGGTACGGTAGAATTAACAAGTTATTTATATTAAAAGTTTGAGTTGACCTAAGGTTATGACATGTTCTTTTAGCACAACTGTAAGTTGTATCAAGTACATGTGTGGGGTATTGCAGCTTAGTACCAATATCGTAAATACATCTATTACATCTTATTTCATCATCGATGAACTCTGGGCTGCAAATGCGCAGAGCCCTAAGAAACATAAAAAAAAACATCGATTTACGCCATCAGGGTGTGAGGAATAATAGTGCATATATGAACAAACATTGGTTGGTTTACGATATACACTAAACTTCAACTCACTTTCACGCCGTTTATATTACAATCAAGGAAAGGCAAAATACCTTCATTCTCTATTTCCACCGTGAACTTAATGGAACTGACCAAATTATTAACTTAAGAAATAAAAACATAAAAATTCATTTACATTAACTTGAATGGGCCACAGACATAGGATGTCATCAATATACCGCAGCCATATTATGTTGGAGGGTCTGATCTTACTTAATATTCTAGTTTAAAAAAACTCCATATATAAATTAGTCAATACAAGGGAGAGGATTACCCATGCTCATGCTAAACTTCTGAGAATAAAATTCATAGTTAAATTGGAACTTGCAGTCTTTAACACACAATTTAATCAGTTCAATTAAGGTGCCTGAAGGTAATGGTAAATCGTGCTTATTTAACTCTTCTTATAGACAGATTAGAAGATCATCCAAAGGAACTTTAGTAAATAAACTAACAAGATCATAACTTACTAATTTGAATTTGTAATCTGATTTTACCTCACCTAGTTTGTTAATAAGGTCTAAACTGCTCTTAACATGTGAAGTGGAAATAGTTCCAACTAGTAGGCTAAGAATTGTTACCAATCATTTCGAACGTTTATACGAAGCTGAACCTATTGAAGAAACGATTAGTCTTACCGGGTAATTTGGTTTATGTGTCTTAATTAAACCATACATTTAAGGCAAAGGAGGGCTAATAGAAATAAACTTTTTGATGAGTTCACTATTTCCGCTTAACAATTCTTCTATCTTCTTAATGAAATGGCTATTCACTGATTCAGTAGGATTCTTTAAATGTTGGACATAAGTATCTTGATCCTTAATTAGTTCATCCATTTTGTTTAAATAATCCTTTTTGTTCATAATTACTACGACTTTTCATTTGTCAGCTTTTGTGATATGTAAACCATTGTCCTTTTTGAGAGTATTAATAGCAATGCGGAAACGTTCAGGATATCTGGGAGGTACCTTTTGCATAATAATAACATCATCTATAGGTAGATCTTTATCACACTTTAAATCACGAAAAGGTTTACTAATGTTAATGATGTTATATAGATTTGAATAATGTAATCAGTTTTATGTTGGTCAGACTGCTAAAACACTCAAAACACGAATCAATCAATATAAGAAATACGGTAGAGAGGGAAACCAATCTAGTGGCATATTCAACCACATGAACCATTTCAACCGCCCAATTGACTGGGATAATGTTAAAGTTATCATATACAGCAACAACAGCACAGAAAGAAATTTAATTTAATGCAGTATGATCAAATCTAGTAATGGAATAAATGTTAATCTCCTCCAAGGTTTGTACAAATTAGATAGTTATATTTGCTATGAAATTTCAAAATTATTTAAATTGTAATATACCAGTTATGAGAAATTGTCCCATATTTGTTGGTTACCAAGACGGTATCAAATGTCACGTGTACTTCTTCCACTACCTCTCCGAATTTCCTCTTCACCATGTCTCAATCAGTCATATATTCTGTACCTTGTTTCTTAATTTTATAATTCCTTCTTTGTATCAGCACTGAAGTTGTAATTATACGAAGGCGCTCTGCTTCGTTAGTTTACTTTTCCTAGTGGTTACTTACGAATTTGTGAACACACGTTCCTAGTGTTTTTATTGCATACACACACTTACTTGCTTATAGTTGTCCGTCGCTGACGACGATGACGTTGCACCATGCCAAGAAGTGGTATTACGCCAGATGAACTCGCTGATGGCTGTGGAGTCCGATTCTCGATTTGCATATACGGCTGCAGGTATCACAGGGAAAGTTGCCCTCTGCCTGATGTGCCGCATGTCTTTGCCGTCTTCGATGTTCTGCCCGATCGTTGTAGGTGGAAATGAGAGTACCTAAGCCGTTTTGGCATGTAGATCGCCATTCTCTCCGATCGGCAGCAACATTTTCAATGGTGGTGGGTTCGATGCCACATTTTTTCAGCGTTGTTTTCAGATGATCCTTGTGTCGTTTACGTGGGCCCCCAGGGTGGCGTCTGCCCTCAGTAAGTTCTCCATAGAGAACTTTACGTGGTAGTCTCTCTTCTGGCATGCGGATGGTATGCCCCAGCCACCGTAGTTGACGTTGGGTTAAGACTGTTTCCAGTGGGTCCATTTGTGTGCGTCGACGGATTACACTGTGAGGTACCTTGTGCCACCATTTTAGACCCAGTATGCGCTGTAAGCAGTTGGTGTGAAAGGCATCCAGCTTTTTCAAATGGCGTCTATAAGACACCCATGACTCACTGCCATATAAGTGCTTGACCTTATACACCGAAACCTTGGTGGTGGTGGTGAGGTTGCGGTTCAAGAACACTCTGTGTGATAGTCTACCAAAAGCTGCTGCTGCCAAACCAATGCGGCGTTGGATTTCGCTTGTCAGGTCACAGGAGTCAGTGAGTACTGAGCCGAGATAGGTAAACTCATGAGTGTTTTTCAGAGGTTGTTGATTGATAGTGAATTCCGGAGGCTCTAGTTGTTCAGAGATACTGAGCACTTCTGTTTTGTTTATGTTGATGACTAGTTCAGATCTGGTATATATATTTGAGACAGCGTTGATGGTGCACTGAAGACCCTCTTTGGATGAGCTCACTAAAGCAGTGTCATCTGCATACTGCATTTCATGGATTACCTCATCTGTCACACGTGTTTTGGCTTGGAGGCGTCGCAGATTGAAGAGGTTGCCATCCAGCCTGTACGACAACCTGACACCATCAGCAGGATCGGTTTGCTGTCTAGCAATGTTGGAGACTGCAGCGAGAAATAAATTGAATAAGATGGGAGCAATAACACACCCCTGCTTCACACCTGACTCAACAAGGAATGGCTCAGACTTGAGCCCAGAACTGGACACTCGAGCCATAGAGCCATCGTGAAAGGCTTTCAGGACACCCAGAAATGTTGGTGGGCATCCAAATTTTACAAGTACTTGCCATAGGAGAGGACGGTTCACAGTGTCAAAAGCCTTGGCAAGATCTATAAACGCCATGTTGAGGTCTTGGTGTTGCTCAATGCTTTTCTCCTGGAGCTGTCTTGCCACAAACACCATGTCGACTGTGCTGCGCTCTTGTCTGAAGCCACACTGAGATTCAGGTAATACTTGTTCTATGATGTTGTTGATAATTCGAGACAATAATATTCTAGCGACCACCTTCCCTGAAGTTGACAGAAGGGAGATGCCTCGACTGTTGCCACAGATGTTCCTGTCCCCTTTCTTTTTGTAAATGCACACACACACACACACACACACACACACACACACACACACACACACACACACACACACACACACACACACACACACACACACACACACACACACACACACACACACACACACACACACGCACACACACACACACACACACACACACACACACACACACACACACACACACACACACACACACACACACACACATACACATATGTATGTATATATATATATATATATATATATACATATATATATATACATATATATATATACATATATATGTATGTACGTATGTTTGTATGTATGTATGTATGTATGTATGTATGTATATATGTACGTATGTATGTATGTATGCAGAGTCCACTAGGAAAGGAGGGTAAATGTCTCACTTGTCCTATCTATACTCTGTATCTTGACTTGTTTGTACTCACTTTTCTGTACTCCTTGATAATGTGAACATATCACGAAAGCGCTCGGATTCCGTGTGTTTTTCCTTTTCCTAGTGGACTCTCCATATTTGTAATTCACGTGTGACTTGTGAAATTTGTGCATATATGTATGTATGTATGTGCAGTATATGTATACATATATATTCTTTTATGTACATATACATATTTATAAAAATACAAAGACACACAATCACCTACACACATGCACAGGTATGCACATAAACAAAGACATAATAAATGGGTGCTCATTAACATATTTATCATGAAATATTGTGGATGGTTCCTCGTGTGTCTGTTGTGTTGCACTTCAAATACATTATTTAATCTAACATAAGACTCTTTATTCAGCTGGTGTGATTTCCCCGAATCTGGTAGATTATTTAAATTGCTTACTCCTTTGTGTAACAATTCCTCTCCACAGAAATCCATAGACATGTCAACTGACTGAACCACCTCATAGGATAAGAAACTCAAAAAGAAGTATTAATATATTATTGGGGTAATCTTTTCTGCTTATCGAAATACGACCAATATTTTAAGGGTTTGTTTGCTACAATAAAAAAAAAAAAAAAAATTGCCCTAAAGGGACACCTGGGTATTGCTGCTATTTCTAAAGTGTTGGAAAATTATCATTATCGTCAGACATTAAATGTCAACACAGAAATACATGGAGACAAATCCCTCCAGGCGAAAGCAAAAACTACTCGTTATTTTCTGAAATGGTATTGGAGTTATACCAATCATTTACGATGTTTTTCTTTAGTTGGATGAAATCGTTGGGAATATAGGTAATTTGATTAGTAGGATTGCTTACTCTGATCGGTTTAGAGCGACTTTACCTGCGACAAAGATTGAGGTGACGGCAGTTTCAACCCTTGCCACCAGCGAGTTGAACCAAGGGCATAGTTCATTAGATTCCACGATACAAAGACCTCTGTAAGAGGCACCAACCTAGTCATTTGTTAAGGGGAGTTCGCGACGTTAAATCAAATCAAACCAATTCATTAATATCCGGATTTCCCACCTCTACAGCACCTGCCACCGCCACCGCCACTGCCACTGCCACCGCCACCGTCACAGCCACCGCCACCTGTGAATTATGTTACTAAAACGTAACGCGGAGGGTAGTGGGTTAACTCAGTGTATCAAGTTAGAAAAATATTCTTCACATTTCTGTTGCATTTATTTGCATCATCATTATGTTTTAGTTTCATTTGTTGTAAAAATGGAGGATACAATAATTGGTGCAGTGAGTTTCACTGACTGGTAGACTGAAGAAAATGGGAAGGAAGCAGTTGCCAGTTGTTAGATTTTACGTGAGAAATGGAAGGAAGTTGAAATTCATAAAAATATTTCTTGTGACTATGACCGAAACCGAATGCTATCCCCTCGGGACTGAATTTCTAAATAAAGATAAGAGTATTGGTTGAATATGAAGACGAGTGGCAGGGAGACGGTTCTACCTGAAGTATATCTGGCAAAACCACCGAAATCAGGTATTCATCTGTGGTTCTTCCAAAGAAGTAACGATCATTCAAATGCTGTACGAATGAGCATAGCAAAAGACACAAAAAAAAGACACTAAAGATATTTTCAATGATCATCATGAAACGCTAACTTTAGTTAAATTCCATAGACAAAATGAAGTCCTCAAGTATTAGCAAGAAAAATATTTGTGAAGTTTACTGAAAAGAACTAAAAGAGTAAGAACCTACTTCAGAGAACTTCACTGTAGACCAGACCATCAACGTCTTGAGGCTTAGATAGATGAGGTAAGTAAAGCTCGTTTCACACGTATCGACTTTTCGCCGTGCTCCATCCACAGCACGATGTCATGCTCTCAAGTAAACATGGGTTACAAACGCTTCCACGCATCACAACCGCGACCACGTGTGAAAACATCCATAGGCACCCATGATTACTTGAGAGCACGACGTTGTGTCGTTGTGTTATGGTTTGAAAGGAACCTTACCGTGGATCGAACATGGAATACAGTTAACCCCTTCAATACGGGCCACATTGGACGTCTGGCAGCATTAGCTGCCAGACGTGCGATGTTGCGTCATAATACTCGCATTATAAAAAATAAAGTCACTGCTCTATCGCTCGTTCTCTTTCACCCATGAATTTTGATAACCATAGAAAATATGATGAAGCCAGTTTACAGAGTATGTGGGTCACGTAGGTACTCCTACAATAAATATAATCAAGACGCCTACGTCGGCATCCTCGTGTACCCACTTGCTCCTCATGACGCCTACATAGGCGTCACCGTATGGTAGGGGAGTACGTTTTGCTTGGTTCTTTTATTAGCAACAGACAATGGCGGATGGCCCGCATCATATTTGGCATCATATCTGGGTAAATGCGTTAATAGGTTTGGTTAAAATTACTTGCAGCTCGAACAAAACAGTCCTATCGAAAACAAAGAATTAGTACCCTAGATAATTGGTTGACGATTATCATTGAACCATGAACGATTATCGTTGAGCGATAATCGTAGAGAGCAAAATATGCCTTTAGCGTAGCGCTGTGGTGGCGCACTGGTTTCGATCTCTTTTTGCACAACTTGAGCCTGGAATCAAATCCAACGGACATAGGAGACCATCCCCTGATCTGGAATTCTGACCACATAAGACACTGATGATGAGTTTGGAATCT
>NC_134801.1:36343962-36351462 GCF_046742065.1 Oratosquilla oratoria | reverse complement strand
ACACACACACACACACACACACACACACACACACACACACACACACACACACACACACACACACACACACACACACACACACACACACACACACACACACACACACACACACACACACACACACATATATATATATATATATATATATACATATATATATATACATATATATATATCATATAATATATATACATATATATATATATATATATATATACACATATATATATATACACATATATATATCATATAATATATATACATATATATATTTTTTCTATTAAATAATACACCTTACTCAGCACTGGAAATCTTCTTCCTTAAACTTTCTATCCTTCTCGCTATTTTCCTTTCTGTAGGAGGAAGGGAGAACACAATATCACCAAATGGAACCATAGTGATTTTGGAAATAAAAACAAATTCATTACTTACAACGTTTCGCCTATGCTTTAGGCATCTTCTGGTAATTTTAATTTTTAAATCTACAAATCATGATCATATATAGATTTAAAAATTAAAATTACCAGAAGATGCCTAAAGCATAGGCGAAACGTTGTAAGTAATGAATTTGTTTTTATTTTCAAAATCACTATGGTTCCATTTGGTGATATTGTGTTCTCCCTTCCTCCTACAGAAAGGAAAATAGCGAGAGGGTTAGAAAGTTTAAGGAAGAAGATTTCCAGTGCTGAGTATGCTGTATTATTTAATAGAAAATGTCTCCAAGAAAACCTGCTCCCTAAATTTACACACACACACACATATATATATATATATATATATATATATATATATATATATGTCAATATATATACATATATATGCATATATACATGTACATATATATATGTATGTATATATACATACATATATATACATATATGTATATACATATATATATATATATATATATATATATATATATATATGTATATATATATGTGTGTGTGTGTATATGTATATATATATACATATGTATATATATTTTAGGGGGTCGAGAAAAACCCTTCAGGGTGAATAAAACTAACGTGGCAGTAAAAAGAAACTTGATCGGATTACCTTCAATAACTTCTACGAATTGGATGGCTAAAATAGAAATAATTAATCACTAGCCTAATCGAAAGCAGTGGTTTCCCATTCGCTTACCTGTGGCGTCAAATCCCACACACCTTTCCTATGCCCAGCAATGAGTATTACCTGCCCCAACTATCTGTGTGTATCGGGAAAAGGTGACAGCTTCTTATGCATAAACTTTGGCCATACTACATAGTGTACTCAAACTACGAGTTCTTAGACCTAGACTATGTAGTTCGAAGGTGCCAAGCCACCGACCGGTTTTATAAATATAGAATCCATACACAACAGCAAACATTCTTGCCTTTGCGTAGGTTATTATTTTTGTTGTCATTATTATTGTTAGTATTTAAGCCATATTCAAATCTCTTTTGAATATTCTGTATCATAATCAATCTAGCAAGTAATATTCAAACTAATCTTCAAATGTAATTATGTTGTAGATACGATTTGTTTATTATCAATAACATTAAGATATGTAGCATAAAGAAGTTCCAGAGAGCGCCGAGAGAGGCCTCTTAGGCCTAAAGGTAACGGAGAGGTAAATGATGCGTGCAGTTCAGATTTGCCTTTTTGGCTACCCCCCGTGTAAGGGGGAAAAAGCCGTTGGTATATGTATGTATATAATTCAGATTAGAGAGTTGAAGAGACCAGTCGTGTGTATGCTCCTTATAACTAAAACTGATCACAAAGAAAAACAACGCGTTTTCGTGGAATTTTTATAACCACCATTGCAACAAGCTGTAACAGGCTTCGGCCGCAGCTACGTGCCTCCTGTCGCACGCTCCTCATTACCACTATTACCACCTTATTACTAGCCAAAACAAAGTTTCAGTATCACACAATCATTTGGAAATTATTTGAAATGAAATTATAAGTAAAGATGTTTACACCTTTCAATTTACTAAATTCAAATCTTGTCATATCATAACACGATGTTGATGGCAAAAATATAGATAACATATAAGTCAGTAATGAAACACAATCATCTGGAAATTATTTAAAATGAAATTATAAATAAAGATGTTTACACCTTTCAATTTACTAAATCTAATTCTTGTCATATCATAACACGATATTGAAGGCAAAAATATAGATAACATATAAGTCAGTAATGAAACACAATCATCTGGAAATCATTTAAAATGAAATTATAAAGATGTTTACACCTTTCAATTTACTAATTTTAATTCTTGTCATATCATAACACGATGTTGAAGGCAAAAATATAGATAACATATAAGTCAGTAATGAAGCACAATCATCTGGAAATTATTTAAAATGAAATTATAAATAAAGATGTTTACACCTTTCAATTTACTAAATCTAATTCTTGTCATATCATAACATGATGTTAATGACAAAAATATAAAGACAACATGCGAGTCAGTAATGAAACTAAGATCTAGGAATTCGAGGAAAGAGGAAGGGGAGGGGGAGGGGGAGGAGGAAGGGGAGGGGGAGGAGGAAGGGGAGGAGGAAGGGGAGGAGGAAGGGGAGGGGGAGGGGGAGGAGGAAGGGGAGGGGGAGGGGGAAGAGGAAGGGGAGGGGGAGGGGGAGGAGGAAGGGGAGGGGGAGGGGGAGGAGGAAGGGGAGGGAAACGACTACAAAGAGGAGTAAAGGAATTGTGTATGGCGGGTGGGAGGAGAGAAGAGGATGAGGAAATGGAGAGAAATGTAAAAGGATGTTTCCCTCACTACGCACTGAAGACAGTCAAAGGTCGTTGGACATCCCCTCGATCCCGGAAGGCTCAACAACAGGGAGAGTCATATATTTTGTTGCATTAAAAAAGAATTTCCTCGAAATATTTTGCGCTCAACTGAAAGCCGTGACATTAAGTTAACAACATTGGCTGTGCAAGAGGTATTTCTCAGCTGAATGAAATTGTTTGTTACATAATAAAATAACACAAATAGGTTGTAAGTTATCACTGGTAATGAAAGGGTTACTTTAAATAAGATTAACCCCTTACTAAGGCAAACAGAATAAAGGTAAAAAAGTTATCTGTGAGGAGATTAGAAAATAGCAGGAGATTCTTTTCACCTAAATGAAATAAATTTACATTAAGCTGCTAAATGAGCTATTTGGAATAATTTCAGTTCTTTCATAGCCAAAGCTTTCCACACAACATGAAATTGCTTAGCAGTAGACAATGTCAAATATATAAAACAAGTAAAACACTAAAAAAAGGCCACTGATATCAATTTAAACCTTTTTGTTCAGTTCTCAGTACTTCTGAATCATATATGAGTTCATATATTGGTGTGACGATGTGATAATTGTTAGTAAGTGACGGATTAATATATCAATTGCTTTATATATATGGGTTGATTAATGAATATGCATATTATATGATATTGTTATATATTGTCATGCATTCGAATAACACTGCATGTTCTATATCTTAATTATTGATTCCTTCTGAAAAGACAGGAAATTCTGAGACTAAACTGCATATTGTTATCAATCTTACCAAACAGTAAAGCTTTCACCCTATGAAGCATACATAAGTTAGATAATATCGTGTGACAGCAATTAACATAATATATATAATAGTCAGATACGGAACAGAGCAATTGAGTTGGATGTGCGTTCATGTTGCTGTTCAAACATTTTATTTTAGATAAATCAGGCAATTTAAAAGAATTAAGCCAGGTGACATCAGGCAAGCTATCTCAATTATTTGATGTTAATGTTTAACTTTGAATATTTGTTTATAGATGGAACCAGACTGTTTTATTTAGTACAAGAACGAAAATCAAAGCATGGCTAGGTTAGAATACCTAAACGACCCAGAGCAAAGTGGGCGATCAAATAGGAACCATGAAGCACCAAACAAAAAAATTAGCTCTCCTTTCACAGTCTCACTCCCCTTCATGGGTTCAAAGAAGAAGAAGAAGAAGAAGAAGAAGAAGAAGATATATATATATATTATGTATATATATATATATATATATTATATATATATATATATATATATATGGGTTGAAGTTCTCAGTCATGAGGTGAATACCTCGCAAAATAACACCTCAAAGTTTTCGCTAGAAGAAAACACCATAGGGGTAAATAGGCTCATTAACTTAATTTATACACTAATAGTGACAAAAAACATATCAGATGATAAAAAGAAAATAGAAAATTTAAGAGAAAATGTAGGTCCTGAGAAGGGTAGGGCTAGGCTTATGATAAATTTCCAGCAAATAGAAGATATAAACCAATATGAAGGTTATAAAAAGGTATTCACAAAACAATTAAAGTCAAAGTGTGATCAAGATCCTAATAAGTCTTTGGTTAGAATGATATAGAAAATAAAAACAAGTGAAGCAAACAGAATGACACGATTTCTATGTTGAAGAATTCAGGTTAAAGAGAAAGATCTAGTGATAAGTTAAAAACTTCTCAGGTTACTATGTTAATAGCATTTGCATTATGGGTTCATAATTGTGATGAGATGACTGCAGAAAAGCTATACAAAGATCTTAAAGAAACAATGGATTTAGGAGCGATAAATTACCTTCTTCAGGGTTATAGTGGTTTTAAAGTAATTAGCCTATATGTCATGAGTCATGACAATAGAAATGCAACAACAGAGAGAGAGCAGGAACTCCAGGAGTGATTTCAAAAACAGAATATCTGAACATAAAGTTAGAAGCACTTCAAGGAACGCTAGAATTGAATGGCATAACTATAATAACTAAAGGCATAAAGCACGAGAGTGCTGTTATAAGACTATTTGTAGGAACTGCAAATATAAAGGTCATGATAAGTATCATTGTAGAAACCCACATTTCTGTTTGTATCACCAGAGAGTTAGGACATAGAGCACAGGACTGTAGAACAATGCCAAATTTTCGCATTCACCCAGAAACAAGAGGAAAACCTCCAGACATAGTATAAAGGAACACTACAGAGCTAACCATAGAAGTACAAATAGACAGTATTGTGTTAGGGACAAGAGTGATAGGAGGGTGAAAGAAAACAACAACACCAAAGACAATTGTAAATTGACTATATCAATTGGAAGGTCTTTTGTAGGACCCATCATTGCGGGTAGAGTTTTCAACAAACCTACTCGAATATTTATTGATACGGAATTTGTAGTCAATATTTTAACTAACAAAGTTTTAAATCAATTGAAATCGGGAGTGAAAATCTTGGAATCAATTCATTACTCATTGCAAGGAGTAACTGGAAGTCAGTTAAAATGATTAGGTTAGGTTGAATTAGATGTCATTTTATATAGAAATAATAATTTACACATTCCAGTGATAGTTGTAGAAGAACCACCTGTTGTAACAGGACATTCATTGATATTGTTTGCACTATGCAAAAAGAGGGCAACTATGAAAAAAGGTACACAAATAGGATGTTTTCAAGTCTGTACAAGACCCATAAGGATTCTAAATGAGAGTAATGAGAAGAAAAAATTAAAGCCAGGGACTGAACCTAATTATATACCTGCCTACAGATTACTACATTCCAGGCTAGCCATTGTAGATAAATTGATCAATGAAATGTTATCGCAGGATATAATAGAACAAATTCAAAGTGAATGGAATTTCCCTTTGATTCTGATGTCAAAATCAGATGGTATCATGCGTTCAGTTATTGACTATAGGGAACAGAATAAACAGACAATACCTGATGGATTACCGTTACCGTTAATAGCATGTATCCTTCGTGGTTTGGGAACCGAGAATAGAAATTTTACCACTATAGATATCATATCTGCGTTTTGGCAGATCGAGTTACATGAAGATTCAAGGGATTATAAAGCGTTTTCTAGAACAATGGGGTACTATGCGTTCAAACGAATACCACTTGGGTTATGTAATAGTCCTTTAACTTATATGCGATTAATGAATACAGTTCTAGATGAGTTATTAGGAAACACTGTCAGTGTATTTCTAGATTATATTTTCCAAACAGCGGTTGATCACTTTAAGAAATTAGATTTGGTATTCTCAATTCTAGTTGAAGCAGGATTGAAAGTGAAAATGGAAAAAAGTAAGTTTTTGTAGGACAGTGTCATTTATTTGGAAATAAGAGAGACAGACATGGACTTAGTACATTGAATTGAAAGGTAGAAACAGTAAAGAACTATTCAGTTTCGAACAATATAGAAAAAGCTAGAAGTTTCTTGTGATTGACAGGGTATTATAGGAAGTTTATTAAGAATTATGAAGACATAGCTAATCCATTAAGTTTTTTGTTGAGTAAAGATTCAAAATTAATTTGGGGTTCTTAACAAAAAAAATTGATAAGTTGAAAGATAAACTTACTAGTTCTCCAGTTTTTGTTTTTCCTGATTACGATTATGATTTAATTTTTTGTACTGATGCGTCTGACATAGGTTTAGGAGGCATACTGATGCAAGAGATGCAAAATTGAATCCAATAGGTTTCACATCGAGACTTCGTAATAGTCCAGAGAGAAACTACTCCATTACAGAAAGAGAAACATTAGCAGTGATATATTCACTAGAGATTTTTAGAGATATAATATTGGGGTATCCAATCAGAATGTGGACTGATACAGCTATCCAGAACTTATTCAAACATAAGAATCTAGGAGGCAGATTAGCCAGGTGGTTTACTACACTTCAATGTTACGAGGTTAAGTTTGAACACATTCTAGGTAGAATGTTGCAGCAGGTGCACTATCTAGGATTATTAGCCAACCAATGTCAAGGTTGATCAATTTCATCTGCAGTATAAATGAACTAGTAACATTAGATGAGGAAATGATAATAAGGGAACAAAGAAAAGATAAGACTTGGGAAAAAGTAGCTCAGAATTTGATGAACCCATGAGATATTCCTCCAAAACTACCAAAAGGGTATAAGATAGAGTAATTTCATTTGAGCAATGGACTTTTGTATAGAAAACCAGTTATAGGAGGGAAGGATATTTTTAGGGGTTCTGTGAACCAGTTGGCAATTCCACAAACTCTTGTACAAGAAGTATTGAAATTACTTCATTAAAGTGATTGTAGTTCTCACCCAATAAAGGATAAAACTTATAGACAAGCACAAATTAAATATTTTGGGCCAGGTGTGAAGAAAGACATTTCTGCATGTATAGAAAATTACTTGAAACTTGCAGATATAAAAGGAAATAAACCTAAACCTGCTCCTATGTTATGATATCCCATTTCACGGAAACCTTGGGAAAGAGTTCACTTATTACACTCCAGTTACCCATGTCAGAAAATGGATATGACTATATATTTGTTGCCATTGATTATCTCTCAAGATTTTGTATTTTACATCCCATACCAAATAAGAGAGCTGAAACAATTGCTTCAGTAATCTATGATCAGATAATCTGTAATTTCACTTCTCCTAGGATCCTAGTTTCAGACAATGGTGTTGAATTTAATAACAAAATCTCGGAAGAATTATGTAGATTATTTAAGATAAACAAAGTT
>NC_134801.1:36333962-36338962 GCF_046742065.1 Oratosquilla oratoria | reverse complement strand
CGTAACAGCTTCACCACTGCCTATGAGTTGAGCTTCAGTCTTTGTAAAATAAAGTTAGGCCGGCTGTTAGCATTCCACTTAGTTCTTCGGAAGTTAGAACAGCTTCCAAGTTTGGAGACATTTAGAGCTCATTTAGCTGAGTATATATATATATATATATATACAGTATATATATATATATATATATATATATATATATATATATATATATATATATATATACAAAAGAATGCAAAGAATTAAAAAGGAGGATCATGCCGACAGGAGACCTTTTGGTCCATAACTAGGCCGGATACAAAAACAATTATAATAATGATGATAAATAAATAAAGAAAGAAAGAAATAAAACTTATAATAATATGAATAATAACAAATTAGATAAATAAATAAAAAGGTAAAGTTGAATAATAAACAAACAGGTAAATAGAAAAAAATGACAAATGGACAGATAATGATAAATGATAATCAACGAAAAATTATAATGAATAAACAGACAAATAATAACAAACAAATAGATAAATAATATAAAATAAATGGCAGGCAATACAGCATCTTACTTAAGTGTTCACCTAAACGAATCTTAAAGCTTCGAACTGAACTACATTTCACTGCCTCTACAGGAAGTTTATTCCATTCATTAACTACAAGTTTGGCAAATTTGTTTCCTGACATCATGAGACCATTATTTTTTGTCGGATTCTCATTCAGTGTGAAAATTTTGTCACTTTGATGTTGTCAATATCATTTAGAATCTTAAAAGTCTGTATCAGTTTACCTCTGAGTCTACGCTTTTTTAGGAAAACAGATGCATATGTTTTAGTCGACTTTCGTATGATTTACCTTTGATATTTGGAATTTTTTATTATTGTTATTTTTGGGGGGGCTCGCAGTTGTACTTTTTCTGATCTGTCAATGTCTTTAAAAAGATTTATAGAGCTTGTTAATAAAAGATGGACTCGAAGTCGAAACATCGCGCAATCAGTAAATCTTATTTGCTTTCTCAGAGGCTGAAAAACACTGCTTAGATAACTTAAAATCATCATTGATAATTACGCCGAGATCCTTTTCACTATCCACTTTTGTTAACAGACCTCTAAATAACATGTAATCGTACTTACTCTTATTTTGCCCATGTGCATAACCTTGCATTTACTCGTATTAAATTTCATTAGCCACTTTCTAGACCAGTGATGATAATTCCACAATAATCAAAGAATGACCCACAACATCTGGCCCAGAAGGATTTCACTTTATGCACCTAAAAACCTTTCTTCATGAAAGTTATGTTATCAGTGTCCCATACGGTTATTCTGTACGAAAGGATCCAACCCCTCCCATGCAGTTCAGGGAGTGACCCTAAAAAATACACACATATGCACACACACACACACACACACACACACACACACACACACACACACACACACACACACACACACACACACACACACACACACACACACACACACACACACACACACACAACCTCGTGGCGCAGTGGTTAAGGTTCTCGCCAGTCAATACGGTGGTCCGGGCTCGAATCCCGCCCAGGGTCGAAATAATTTCAGTATCGCTGCGCTGCTGATTGTTACTCCTACTCTCGTGGGCGGTGAGTTGGGTGTGTGTGCATGCAAGGTAACAGTATTACCCATAGATCGGTCATACGAGCTCTGAGCTCTCATCCGGGAGGTTAATAACTATCGATCAACATGGTGAATCATAGTGAAAACACACACACACACACACACACACACACACACACACACACACACACACACACACACACACACACACACACACACACACACACACACACACACACACACACACACACACACACACACACACACACACACACACACACACACACACACACACACACACACACACACACACACGCACGCACGCACACACACACCTGGGCAACCAAAGATGACCTTTGCGTTGAGTTGTACATATTTTGATTTTCGAACACCTGCAAAAAAAGAAAAAAAATAATAAATAAATAAATAAAATAAAATAAAATAAGTAAATAAATGAACAAACAAATAAATAAAAATAAATAAAGAAATAATTAAATAAATGAAAAAATGAATAAATAAACATGTAAATAGATAAATAAACAAAAATAGACATATAAATAGAATAAAAAATATCTAATGATGAAATTCTGAATGAGGAACATTTTAGTAGTGAGGAGAATATCGTTATCAAGTTTTTGTGTAAAAAAAAAAAAAAAAAAAAAAAGACAGGTGTGGAAAAACAAAAATTCAAAGTTCTAAGTAGCTTTCCATCTCCCAGCCCGACTACAAAACCACAGAACGTCTGAAGGGTACGTGACGTCATGTCGTCTCTGAGGACACTGAAAAAAATCTGGTTAGATGGATGATGGACGTACCCCTATCAAAAAAGATAGATGGATTACGCAATGTTGACGTAATGAGATGCTATTCCCGTTAATTACATTATAAATCACATCTTCATCATCAGTATTGGATTACCCATCGTCTTTATATTATGAGTAGAAATAATATGAACTGTTTCGATGTATTTTCTGACTCACAACTTGATTCTAGCTGAAACCACGCGAATCTGTTCAGTTGAGTGGAAGCTACTGCGTGAGAGGAGTTAAAATCCCCATCTTGATCAAACTTTTCACTACGTTTTACAACCACACTTTTGCCCGGGTGTCACCAGATGAATTTTGTTTTTGTTTTGTTTTGTTTAGTTTTACTGATCTGTTTATTTATTCGTTTGTGTATTCATATATCAATCAACTAATTTATTACCTTTTTTATCTATATATCTATCAATTCATCTATTTATTTATTCACTTGTTATTAGTTCATTTACTCACCTAGTTATTCATTTATCTATTAATTAATCTATTTATGTGATTAATTTCTTTAGTTTAATTTTCATTTAACTGTTTATTTACTCATTTATTCATTTATCTATTCATGTATCAATTAATATATTTATAATTTATTTAGCTGTTTATCAACTTATAATCTATTTAGATGTTTATTTTATTATTCACTTACCTATCTATTGATTTATTTATCTATTTATTCATTTATACATATATTTCAATTAAGAGAAACACTTTCGCACCATGAGAATTAATGATATAGTACTGCACCAGCAGACAGGTCGATCTGTTAAAAAGTCAAGGATGTTGATTCAGTGATGATACCCTTGGCAGACTTTCTTCTGGCCGAGACAAATGATATGATTCACTGTAGGACAGATTCTTGAGCTGATGGCTTTTAGGGAAGACATGTAACAAGTTTCCTCCAGCATACCAAATTACATTTTTTTTTTTTTTTTTTTTTTTTTTTTTGAGAAAACGAATTAGTTTGCCATAGTGATTTTACGGCGGAGGAACTTCTTCAGGTTGACGGTACCGCCGATTAATCGGAGGTTGGAGGAAAAATAGCCTAATGTGTTAACCCCTTTAGGCTATCACATCATGCAAAATTCGGAAGTAGCCACATTATGTAACTCAGTAGAGAACAGGCTATCACCATCATCACCTACCTCGTCTTGTGTCCTTATTTTTCTTGTCATAAAGCGAATTTTTGTGGCCGGGAAAAAACTCCAAACACACGAACAGGTTCACTATATAACTAGAATTGCATGTCTCTTTTTCTGCCTGCATCCAGGAAATCTTCACCTAAAAAAAAATATATATATATATACATATATATATATATATATATATATATATACATATATATATATATATATATATATATAAAATGCTTGAGTTTCCGAATTTTACTTTCAACAAAAGTGCCACCCTATGCGAGGTTTCTTCTTCCTCACGTGGCTTCCCAAAAAGATTTCTCCAGACACGTTCAACTACGGCCGAAGCCGTTACCCTTACACTATGTGTCTGGATTGTATTTGTCATTTGTCTTAAATTATGTCTGTCTTAACTCTTTGAATTTTGCGGGAGTAGTGCTTTATACTTCTGTATAAAGTCTGATCATACTTGTAAATTCAATTCAATTCACTTACCCTTTGTCGTTGGGAATCGAATCAGACTCTTTGTATTCAAGAAGAAGGAACGAAACTACTTGTGATTCAGTAATTAACATTTCTTATCTCATCGTGGTGTTCTTTTCCCAGTTCTATGTACAGTCCCGAGGCATAGGAACCTGATACAATGAATTGTATTATGATGTGAAATATTGTACTTCTCGCCAACACTTCCTTGTTTACGTGTTTCTCGATGTTGTTACTGCAAAGTAAACGCTCAAGCTCCAGACTTCACAGCTTGATTCGTTAACTGAACTGTGTACGAGTTTATGTAAGAAATTATATGCACTAGTGCACACACCGCTTGACCAGAACTTTGTGTACCCAACTGGACGCTGTCATAGTCGATCCTAAGTTTACCTTCCGACTTTCCAATCCCTCCTCCCTCCCCCTCCCTCCCCCTCCCTCCCCCTCCCTCCCCCTCCCCCCACCTTGTGCGCTGAATGGTTACTTTAATGGCTTTGTACTAGCTGACGCAAGGAAGTTTTATCCTTCTATCAAGAATACCTTAATAGATTAAGGATAACCTGATTTTATTTTTCAACACCAGACAATTTCATTCAGTTTACGAAAAATGCATCACCTGTAATATTTCTTCTCTGACTGATGTCAGGCGATTTTTTTTTTTCAAACTTTAAAAGAAAAAAATCCTGTTCTCAATGGGTTAAACTTTTCTGAAAACTCGACTTGATCCCCTCTTTCGCTGAAGCCAAGAGCTCCCTCAGTACCATTTAGTGGTCACCCTCCTCTCCACCCACCCACCTCCGCTTCTCAAAAATAAAACTCTTTTAGTACCATTTAGGGACGCCTCTCAACTTCACTCGCACGTTTTCTGAACTTCAGTCCTAACGGGTAAAATTCTCATATTCATGTTGTACCCTGGCACGAATTTCAGGCCGGTTTCAGATCTAGACATTGCTGCACGATCACTTTTCTTTCGATTTAATTTTCCCTTT
>NC_134801.1:36323962-36331462 GCF_046742065.1 Oratosquilla oratoria | reverse complement strand
ACGCATTATTTTGAGAAAGCATATCTGTGAAACTAGTCAGAAATAAACTTAGACTTAAACTACTGTCTTTTGTACTCCCACTTATGCCAACCTGTTAAAATGTCTATATGTATATGTATGTGTATATGTATATGTATATGTATATGTATATGTATATGTACACACACACATACACACACACACACACACACACACACACACACACACACACACACACACACACACACACACACACACACACACACGCACACACACACACACACACACACACACACACACACACACACACATATATATATATATGGGGGGGCGACACATTTAGGGGATGGCACTTGGCATGTAAAGGCTCTGTATATATACTCATACATATAATGATATACTAGAAAAATCTGCGATATAGTGGGACCATGATAGGTGAACCCCCGATAAACGGGTGATAACTGTATATATGTCTATTAGGTCATAAAAATGTCATTCACATGGTGAATCTGTGACCCAGAGATTTTTGTCACTCAAAGTTCTGAAGAAGGCTTTGCATGGAATAAGTGGTAGCCTATTAGGTTGGACTAGTAATTGGTTGAATGATCGAAAACAGAGAGTTGTTTTAAATGGAAAAACTTCTGGATGGAAAAGTGTTGCAAGTGGAGTTCCTCAGGGTTCCGTTCTTGGGCCACTTCTATTCATAGTATATATAAATGATATAGACCATGGACTAAAATCTACTGTTTCCAAATTTGCTGATGATACAAAACTGTGCGGAGTGGCAAATGATCACTCAAACCAATTAGATATTCAAGAAGATTTAGATCAATTACAGCAATGGTCTGAAAAGTGGCTAATGAAATTTAACACAAGTAAATGCAAGGTAATGCACATAGGTAAAAATAACAGTAAGTACGATTACAAGTTATTTGGAAATTCGTTAACAAAAGTGGATAGTGAAAAAGATCTCGGCGTAATTATCAGTAACGACCTCAAATCATCCAAGCAGTGTATTTCAGCCTCTGAGAAAGCAAATAAGATTCTGGGACTGATTGCGCGATCTTTTGATTTCAAAAGTCCATCACTCATTAACAAGCTATATAAATCGTTAGTTCGTCCACATTTGGAATATGCTGTTTCCGTATGGTCACTGAATCTCATTAAAGACATTGACAGATTAGAAAGAGTACAACGGCGAGCCACAAAACTGATTCCAAATATCAAAAATAAATCATACGAAAATCGACTAAAACATATGAATCTGTTTTCCCTAAAAAAGCGTAGACTCAGAGGTGACTTGATACAGGTCTTTAAGATTTTAAGGGAATTGACAACATCAAAAGTGACCAAATTTTTACATTGAATGAGAATCAGACAAGAAACAATGGTCTTAAACTCTCCGGAAATAGATTCAATTTGGAAGTAGGTAGAAACAACTTTGCCAACCGTGTAGTTAATGAATGGAATAAACTTCCTGCACAGGTAGTGCAATGTAGTTCAGTTCGAAGCTTTAAGAATCATTTAGATAAATACCTAAGTAAGATGCTGTAATGATTATAATTTATCTTATATTATTTGTTTTTGTTTTGTTATCATTTGTCTGTCTGATTTTTATTTATTAATAGTGTAACGTAATATTAGAAATTACGTCATGTGTAATTATGTTATAGAATTGTGTTCCTTTGTATTACATAACTATGTTCATATTTCTTGTCTATGTATGTATTGTAACAATGTTAAGCAGTAACGCCCGTCCACTATATGTAATCTTGCCTACGTGCGGAGAGGTGCGCACTCTTGTAGAACAAACAGACAAGCGAAATCCTGAATAGTTCGGAGCGCTCAGATTTGACAGTTACTAAATAAATAGATTGTTCAAGCGAGTCGAGGGTCCTAAAACTACCCATGTTGACGTGTTAACTTACCCTCCTCCCCCTCCTTTCACTCACTCGCACACTTCACCGGAAGTATCCCGCATCCGGGCCCATGGTATATAAGCGGTGGTATTCGCTCACTCGTTGTCATTTTTCGCATATCTTATCTCTTGATAAAAACTGGAAGTTTAGACTCATGAGACGATTGGTGTGAAGTGATCACCCTTTTTGCCTACATTACGTGTCTGATATACATTGCATTACTTTACTTATATTTGTACTTATTACTTATTCTGATGCATGTTCCTGATCTCTTTGTACTTAGATAGTACCATATTGTATACTTATCTTGTGTTTCTTATTTGAACGATAATTTCCATATTCTTATAATCATGTAACGGTCCCATTGACCCTACTGCCCATTCTCTTTTGTGTTGATCGCCTGTAAATATTTTCCATTAATAATTTCGTTTACTAGTTTTATCGCTAGTTTAATATTCCTTTCCTGGAATCTTCTTTGTTACCTTTACTTCTAGTCTTACGAATTATCTAGGCCCTGACCAGATAGTTCAGTCCTACAGTGGCCTCTAGAAGTGAGCTGGTTCTTAAGCACTTAGACGTTATACGTAACGTCTCTTCACATACCAGCCGCCCGTAACAAAGTGGCGACCTTGCCAAGGATATTGGATCAGGTATTTAACACATTCTTATAGAGATGGATGATATAATTCAAGAATTCGTTCAAAATCCCAAGGTAAGTTTCTTAAAGAAACAAACTAAAGACACTTTGATAGAAATAGGCAAGCACTTTGGAGTAGACATTGATACAAGTTTGCGAAAGAAAAAAAATACTTCAGGAACTCGTTGAAAATCTGATCGAAGATGAGATCTTATCTCCAGAAGAGATTACAGCTATACAAATTCCTTCAAATAGGTTAGAAATAGAGGCACGACTAACCGAACTTAAGATTAAGGAGATTGAATTAAAGGTCAGGAGAGTAGAAATTGAGGAGGAAGCTAAACTGAAACAAATCCAAATTGAGGCAGAATTTAAAGCTAAAGAGGAGGAAACTAAACTGAAACAAATGCAAATTGAGGCAGAATTTAAAGCTAAAGAGGAGGAAACTAAACTGAAACAAATGCAAATTGAGGCAGAATTTAGAGCTAGAGAAGAGGAAGCTAAGGTGAAACAAGTAGCTAAAGAGGAGGAAACTAAACTGAAACAAATGCAAATTGAGGCAGAATTTAAAGCTAGAGAAGAGGAAACTAATATCAAATTGGCAGAATTTAAAGCTAGTTAAGAGGATGCTAAATTGAAACAAGTAGATTTAGAATTAAAGAAGACAGTTGTAGAATCTAGGATTGTTGATAGACAACCCGTAGTTCAGGAAGGTCATATAGATATTTCCAAGTATGTAAAACTTTTACCCAAATTTTCAGAGGGAGAGCCAGAAATTTTCTTTCTTCAGTGGGAAAAATTGGCGCAACAGTTACAAATCCCTAAAGAAAATTGGCCATTAATCATTCAAACACAATTTAAGGGTAAGGCTCAGCAAATTTATACTTCTCTTTCAGAAGCAGAAAGCGAGTATGATAATATGAAAGCTTGTATTTTAAAAGCTTATGAACTAATACCAGAGGCCTATAGACAGAAATTCCGTAATTATAGGAAGACACCTCAGTTAACATACGTAGAATATGCGGCTCAACAAGAGAGGTTATTCAATAGGTGGTGTTTGGCTAGTGAAACGGACACCTTAGATAGACTTAAACAGTTGATCTTATTGGAGCAGTTTAAGAATACCTTAGAGACAGATCTTAGGATTTTTATAGATGATCATGTTCCCGAAACTTTAACTAAAGCTGCTGTATTGGCTGATGAGTTCACACTAAATCATAAACCTAAGTCAAGACAAATGGAATCCCAAAAGTCAAAGTCATATATTCCAGATTCAACAAAATACTCTGATCCTTGGTCCCCAAAGAAACACTGAAAATCAGTCTAGCCCATCACATTTCAGTTACAGGTCTGATTTCAATAAATATCCTCCAAACCAACCTTGGCAAAGAATGGAAAGGTTTAAGACTAATCCCCCTGTAACTTGTTCATATTGTAAACAGGTTGGCCATCACATTTCTAATTGCAGAAAGAGACTGACACCCTCATTCTCCAATAAGACACCAACTCTTGTAAGTAATATAAAATCAGATAATTCAAAATCCTCTATTCAGGATAAACTACCAAAGAAGCCGGTATTGTCAAGTAATGTAGAACCCCCCTCATCAGATCATGATCCTTGTTTCAAACCATTTGTATCTTCAGGAACTATATCTCATAGTAGTAGTTCACAACAATATCCTATTTCCATACTCCGAGACACAGGAGCAAAGCAAAGTCTGATTTTAAATTCTGTCTTGCAGAATCTGGGTGAGTCATATACAGGGTATGATATATTGATAGAAGGAGTTGGAGGAATTGTAAAATGTCCATTACATAATGTTTTCTTGCGGTCTGATTTAACAACCGGAATGGTTAAAGTAGCAGTAGTAGACTCTCTTCCCATAGTAGGAATATCCTTATTGTTGGCCAATGACATCGCTGGAAGCAAAGTCATTTCTCCCTTAATAACAAATAACCCTAAGACCTCAGTAGAACCTTCAGATAACTTACAGTTGTTTCCCGCTTGTGCTGTAACCAGATCTCAGTACAAGAAATCTGAAGAGGAGACCTATAATTTAGAATCCCTATTCTCCCAAACTGACCCATCTTCTTCTTCACCAGTTTCTCTATCTAGAGCAGAATTAATCAAAGAACAGAAGTCAGATCATTCTCTTAAAAATTTGTACGAGATTGTTTCATCTCCAGAAGTAGTTGAAAATATGTCACGAGGTTTCTATATAGAAAACGGAGTCCTAATGCGAAAATGGAGAGCATCCACCGCAACCGCTGACCAGCCATGGCAAGTAAGGAATCAAATAGTCCTCCCTTTTGGTTTCAGGAATAATGTTCTAAGATTGGCTCATGATACTCCCTTAGCAGGTCACTTAGGGGTAAGAAAGACCTTGTTCAACATAACCCAACATTTCCATTGGCCCACGGTTGTCAAAGATGTTGCCCAATATTGTAAAACATGTCTTTCATGTCAACTTGTAGGTTAGCCCAACCAGAAAATTGTAGAAGCTCCACTCCATCCCATTCTTGTAATGGAAGAGCCATTTAAAAAAGTTCTTATTGACTGTGTAGGACCTTTACCTCCTTCAAGTAAAGGAAATCAGTACATTCTCACAATCATGTGTATGAGCACTCGTTTTCCAGAAGCAATTCCTTTGAAAAATATTAAAGCTCAAAACATAATCAGAGAAATGTTGAAATATTTCACTATGGTAGGATTTCCCAAGAACATTCAAAGTGATCAAGGAAGTAATTTTCTTTCCAACAAGTTTAGAGAAACTCTTGTAACACTAGGTATAAATCATGTAACTTCCTCCGCCTATCATCCTCAATCACAAGGTGCTCTAGAGCGCTTTCACCAAACGCTCAAGACAATGTTAAGAATCTTCTGTGCTGAGAACACTCGAAATTGGGAAGACGGACTCCCCTTTTTGTTGTTCGCCACCCGAACAACAATTCAAGAAAGCCTTGGATTCAGCCCGTCAGAATTAGTCTTCGGTCATGAAGTCCGTGGTCCCCTAAAGATACTTCATGAACAATGGATGAAAGAAGAACCACCTGTTCCTTCTTTGAAATACGTGTCCCAGGTCACCGAGAAGTTGTTAGAAGCTTGGAAGTTGGCAAGAGAGAACTTGACGAATGCTCAACGAGTAATGAAAGGTCGGTATGATAAAAATTCTAAACTTAGAACTTTCTCTCCAGGAGATCAAGTGTTACTTTATCTTCCCATACCAGGAGATCCATTGCAGGCTAAATACAAAGGACCCTATGAAGTCTTGTCCAGAGCCAGTGATCTCAACTACATAATCAAAACTCCAGACAGAAGAAAGAGTTCCCGTCTCTGTCACATAAATACCTTAAAACCTTATCATTCCCGAGATCCAATTCCAGCTTGCAGCTCTACCACAATAGAATCGGAAGAGCCTCCTGATAACCTGCCTAATCCTCCTGAGATTCCCTTGGAAAACTCTCAGATACTACAAAATCTTCAGATAAAAGTAGGACACTTATCTGAGAAACAAGGTAAAGACATTCTTTCTCTCTTAAGAAGTTTTCCAAAATTATTTCTAGATTCCCCAAGATTCACTTCTTTGATAGAACATGAAATAATTCTAGACTCGCCAAGGGCTATCAAACAAGCCCCTTATAGAGTCAATCCAAAAAAGAAGGAGTTCATAAAAGCAGAAATAAACACTCTGCTTCAACAGGGAATAATTGAACCCTCCAGTAGTCCTTGGGCATCTCCTTGCATTCTTGTCCCTAAATCTGACAATTCTTATCGCCTGTGCATTGACTACAGGAAAATCAATGCCCATACTAAGGCCGATGCTTTTCCTATCCCTAGGATAGATGATATCATAGACAGTCTAGGAACTGCCAAGTATGTATCCAAGTTGGATATGTTAAGGGGATACTATCAAATCCCTGTACACCCTCGCTCAAGAGAAGTTACCGCTTTCATTACGGAAGAGGGATTGTTCCAATTCAGAGCAATGCCATTTGGGCTTAAAAATGCCCCTGCCACTTACCAAAGAATGATAAGTAATCTTGTTGCAGGATTGCCAGGAGTAAAAACTTATCTAGATGATGTGATAATATTTAGTCAGTCTTGGACAGAACACATTGAACACCTAAATAATTTCTTTTATAGAGCAGAACAAGCAAACCTTACCATCAATTTGTCCAAATGTGATTTCGGACATACACAGGTCCCCTATTTGGGATTTAAAGTTGGAAATTCCCAAGTGTTTCCAATAGACGCCAAGATAAAAGCCATCAATGATGTACCAACACCCACTAATCGTAGAGAGGTACGTCGATTCCTTGGAATGAGTGGCTATTATCGCCGTTTTTGTCCAAATTTTTCAGATGTAGCCGAACCATTGACTGACCTGTTGAGAAAAGACCACGACTTCGTGTGGACACCTACCTGTGAGACGGCCTTCAAAAACCTGAAGTCCCTTCTCACTAACGCACCAGTTCTAAGGGCACCCGATTTCCAACGACCCTTTCTTCTGCAAGTCGACGCCAGCGACACCGGTATCGGTGCCGCCCTCTTGCAAGAACACAATGAAGTTCTTCACGCTATCGCCTACTACAGCAAGAAGCTGTCCCCTGCGCAGAAGAACTACTCAACAATTGAGAAGGAGACGCTCGCTTTGGTCCAGGCCCTTATCCACTTCGAAGTCTACTTGGGTTCCTCAACTACCATTCAAGTATATTCGGATCACAACCCCTTAAAGTTCCTACAGACTATGAAAAACAAGAATCCGAGACTTACACGTTGGAGTTTATTTCTCCAACCCTTTAATCTAACAATTCATCATATAAAAGGCGTCTTTAATGTTTTAGCCGACGTCCTTTCTAGAACATAGCTTTTCAACAGAAAGTGAAAAGCTTTCCCAAACGGTGGAGGTGTAACGTAATATTAGATATTACGTCATGTGTAATTATGTTATAGAATTGTGTTCC
>NC_134801.1:36303962-36308962 GCF_046742065.1 Oratosquilla oratoria | reverse complement strand
GTCTGTATACATACACATACACACACACACACACACACACACACACACACACATATATATATATATATATATATATATACATATATATACATATATATGTATATATATGTATGTATATATATATATATATATATATATATATATATATATATATGTGTGTGTGTGTGTGTGTGTGTGTGTGTGTGTGTGTGTGTGTGTGTGTGTGTGTGTGTGTGTGTGTGTGTGTGTGTGTGTGTGTGTGTGTGTGTGTGCAATAAAAACACTAAGAGCGTGTGTTCACAAATGCGTAAGTAACCACTAGGAAAAGTAAACTAACGAAGCAGAGCGCTTTCGTATAATTACATCTTCAGTACATATACAAAGAAGGAATTATAAAATGAAGAAACAAGGTAGAGAATATGACTGAGTGAGACATAGTGAAAAGGTCATTCGGAGAGGTAGTGGAAGAAATACACCTGACGGACGTTTGAACCGGCCTGGTAACCAACAAGTATGGGACAACTGCTCATAATTTATATTACAATTTAAATAATTTTGAAATTTCATGAGAAATATAACTATCAAATCAAGGTTTGTACAAATTAGATAGTTATATTTCTCATGAAGCAATGTAGTCACACATTTTCTTAAAAAGGTCCTGGATCTTCGTTTGATTCAAATATTTTGGCTTTCCTTTATTAAACAGACCAGAATGTTATACACTTGCATTATTTGCTGATCTGTGATGAAAAAGCGCTTCTCTAGAGCAGTGATTAATTGTTCTGTCAGCTCAATGGTACTGTCGAGGGAGATCTTCTCAGGGGGTCATCATTTTGCTCGTCGTTGTCGTCGTCACTCTCCTCACGCTGCAACTCCTCTGTTGTCGTAATCATTCTCCCTATTTCCACCAAAGATTACTGGTGGGCAACAGGAGCATCATCATCTACATCAAGTCACTCTTCCAGGTCTTGACGCTCAAGTTTCTGTGATACTGAGCTGGTGTATGCTTTGGCATACTCCACAATCTCCCCCACAGTCTGCTTTGCCTCGGACACACGGAAACCAGTGAAGTCAGCACCAGTTTGTGTGAAGGGGCGTTCTTTAAACATATTCCCAGGCCATAGCTTGTGCCAACAGTTCTGTAGCGTTGACTTCTCAACAGCAACCCAGGCACTGGCAACACCGTACAGAACATTTTTCATGTTGAATTCTTTACGAAATTCCTCCAATGACTTCCCTTACTCACACACATCAGCATTTTCCTCATGAATATGCAGCGGTATTTCTTTTTCAGAGACCTCAAGACCTTATCCTGAGGCTGGATGAGGGTGGTACAGTTAGGGGGGAGGTAAGAAGTGACAAAGACGTTGTCTTTCACCATCTGGTCAGCAGAAGAGTGCCCAGGGCAGTTGTCCAGCACGAGAAGAACCTTGCAGTCTGGTGCCAAGCCTTCTTTCGCACAATGAGCCCGTACCTCAGGAACAAACATTTTCTTAAATCACATTAGCATGATTTTTTGTGTCATCTAGGCCCGCTTGTTTGCCTGATAGTTAACTGACAAAAAACCGTACACCCTTTAGCACTCGTGGATTCTGGCTCTTACCAATTACCAACTGTTTGCAGCAATGAGTGCCAGCTACATTCGAACACGACAGCGCTGTCACTCGGTCATTTAGCTCTTTAAACCCCTCCAGGTTTTTCTCGTCTTCATGTTTCAAGGTCTTGTAAGGCATACAACGCCAATACAGGACCGTCTCATCGGCATTATACACCTGCTCTGCACTCAAATCTTCTTCCCGGATCAGTTCGGGAAACGTATCAACATACGATTCGGTGATTTTGTGATCTGCCTACTTAGACCTGCCCCACGTTGTACCTTCTGAGATACCATGTCTCTTCTTAAACCTATCAAGCCATCCTGTTGACAAATTAAATTTACCCTTGATGTTCATTTCTTAAAAAAAAAAAAAAAAAAAACTCTAGGATCATGTCTCCAGAAACTTTTAGACCCTCAATACGTACCTGACGAAACCACTCCATCAGACATTTTTCTAAGTCTTCATATTTACCAGGCTTCATGTGTTTACGCATGCTCATTTGTGTTTTACTATCACTTTCGGGAAAATACGACAATAACTGCCTTTTTTTTTTTTCAGATCATAAACGGTACACGAGCCAGCACCATAAATATCAAACAAATTTCGGACCGATACACCACTGTCTAAATTCTTCAATAACTTTACTTTTTGCACAATTTTGAGGGACATCCGCTTTTTCCCCCACTAATGGTCGCTTAGAAGATATTTTCAGCTAATAATGTGAAGAAATCATGTAAAGATAAGCCAGTATCCACAAGAGACGCTCCTCACAAAATTCAAATCTGGTAAACATAGTTCTGCCAGGTTTTCCTGAAAAAATTTCCCTAGCTGCACACTCAAAATTTCCCTGTTTGCCTCAGAGTTCCCCTATCTACTCTAGAAAATGGCACACTATTAACAGGTGTAATCCTGGGAAAAAATTCTCTATTTAATCTTGAAAATAGTTGACTATATATATACATTCCATCTCCACCTCCACTCCTCCTTTTCCTACCACATTCGCATCCAAGTATCTAAAACTATTCTCTTCCTCCAGTCTCTCTCCCTTAATACTCACTTCCAGTCTGTTGCCACTTTTCTCCCTTCGTACATCTCATCACCTTACTTTTACCCACATTTATCTTCAACTTCCTTCTTTCGCACACCTTCCCAAACTCTGTCACTAACTTCCTCAATCCCTCCTCTGATCCTACTACAAGCGCAGTGTCGACAGCAAACAACAATCTCCCACTTTTCTCCATTTTCTTTAACCAACTCCAATCCCTGATCTTTACATTCACCTCTCGCACCACCCCATCCATGTATAAATTGAATAGCCAGGGCGACATAACACATCCCTGACGAAGTCCCATCTTTACCTCAAACCACTAACTCTCTCCATTTCTGATCCGAACACAAGCTTTACTACTCTCGTAAAAACTCTTGACTGCTCTTAAAAGCTTTCCTCCTATCCCATATATCTGTAATACCTACCACAGTGCCTTTTTGTGTACCCTGTTATAAGCCTTTTCCACACCCATAAAAGCTCAAAATACTTAAATACTTTATTCTATAGCTTTCTCACATATATATTTTACCACAAAAATCTGATCTACACACACCCCTACTTGTCCTAAACCCACACTGTTCCTCATCAATTACTCCCTCTGTTCCTCTCCTAATCCTCTCAATCAAGACCTTCCCATAAGCCTTTCCAACTACACATAACAAGCTTATTCCTCTGAAACTACTACATTCATACTTGTCCCCTTTTTCTTTGTAAAGAGCAACAATACAGGCACTCCTCCAGTCTTCCGGCACTCTACCCTCTCTTAAACAAACATTAAATAACCTCACCAGCCAGTCCACCATCACAGTACCTCTTTTTTCAGACATTCTGCATGGCATCCATCCAACCCAGTTGCTTTACCTGCTCTCATCATCTTAACAGCTGCCTTCACTTCATTTTTCCTTATTTCTCCTTCATTTTCCTCACTCGTCACGGTCACTTTCTTAGCGCTTCCCATTACAACTACTTTTCCCTCCCTGTCCTCCTTTACATTTAGCAACTGGCTTCTCTTCCATTATCATCTCTCCATCTGCACCTTTTACTTTTTCTCCTCTACTTGATTCGCCTCCTCTTCCTTTCTTCATTTTTTTCCAAAACATTTTTTATTACTTTCAAATTTTCTGTCAAACTCTTACTCAATTTCATATCTGTTCTCTTCTTTGCCTTCTTCATCTTATCGTCCTAACTTGTAACCACTCTATAATAGCCTGCTTCTCTTCTACACCCTTGTTAGCTTCCTCATCCCACCACTCACTACCCTTCCTTCTATTTCCTCCCATCCTCCTTGTTCCACACGATCTTTCCACACCTTATTACTCCCTCCTTGAACCATCCCCATTCCTCCTGCACTCCTAGTTCTACTCTATTCTTCACTACCTCCCACTCCTCTCTCAATTTCTTCCTATACTCCTCTTTTTCTTTCACATTTAATCAGTTCACTCTAAGTACCTTCCTACTTTCGGCCCTTTTCCTCTTTCTCCCCCTATCCTCCACTCTCAACTTACCTTTCACCAGGAAATGATATGATACTCCTCCACTCTCTTCTCTTAGAACATGTACATCCTTAATTCTTCCTACTATACTCCTGGTTACCTCTATATAATCCATTAACGCTCTATATACGACCCTTCCATCCACCACCCTTTCCCATGTGTACTTATGCTTGACTTTCTTCCTAAATACTGTATTTGCTATCACCAACTCTCAAGACACATCTCCACCATCAACTCTCCACTACAATTTTTCCTGGAACTCCATACAATCACTCCGTCTATTTCTTCATTTCCTACCCTATCACTAAGGTCTCCTAATACAACTACATTGACAGCTCTCCCTAACCCATCTATGCACTCATTTAAATCCATCCAAAATGTCTCCCTTTCCTCTACACTCTTCTCACTACCAGGCCTATATCCACACACAAAACCCCCATATCCCTTCCCAGCTTCACCTTCATCCACATTAACTTTGAAGAAACCTCCTATCACTCCACTACACGCTTACCTATCTCTTCAATTACTATTATAACTATCTCTTCTCTCCCTCGTCCTCTCTTCACTCCTGAGAAACTTCGAACTGCACTCCCAAACTCATATTCATCCCTCCCTTTCAACTTAGTTTCACTCAGTGCCAACACATAAATCTTTCTTCTCACAAACATAATGCCTAACTCTTCACTTTTACCCTCATCTGTACCATATCCATGCACATTAAAAGATCCAAACCTTTGGGTACTGGTTGGAGAATTCATAGACCCTCGTATGCCTTACATTTTTTTAGGAATGTCGCCTTTGGGGCACAGGTAGCAGGATTCTTAGTCCTATCCCCCGTCCCGTTTTTTTTTTTTTTTTTTTCGCCTCCTACGACTCAAGTGA
>NC_134801.1:36286462-36288962 GCF_046742065.1 Oratosquilla oratoria | reverse complement strand
CTGGCCGTATCCGTCGCTGCAGTGTGACACCGGGAGAATAGAGGTCGATAGCTGCAGCAAGTGTGCGTATGCCCTCATTTGTACACATGAAGTGACGTTAAAAAAAGTACACTAATATGTCATGAGCAAATATGAGACTATTTTGGGAAGGTTGAAATGATATGTAAAGTTAGGTAGCCTAGGAATTCCCAAGTAAATTAGTTTCTTGGTAGGGGATAGAAAATTTAAATTGACCAGCCGGTCGCCCATGGTACAGCAACCTCCATTGCTTTAGTTTGCTCATGGGGTAACAGTCTTCTCAAATGTACATTATATTTTCTTTACCATAGGTCATTGATTTCTTTTCTTTGCAATGCTAAAGGAAAATGAGAGTTAGGCAGTGCTTTCCATTTACAAAATTGTTTATACTCTCAGCTGGATAAAAAAAAAAAAGGTATTATTGTTGATATTCTTCCAACGACCAGCCAATGTAGGTTAAGTATTAGTGTGATTCTGGAAAAAAGAGAGACGAAGGAGACGTGGTGACGAGTTAGTCAAGCCGCCACGTTACGAAGGCCGATTCATGACACTTTTACTCTATAAGGAATAAAAATGGTGTCATCTTCCTTACTGAGCATGGAATATATATGGTACATCTCCCCCACTCTCTCTCTCTCTCTCTCTCTCTCTCTCTCTCTCTCTCTCTCTCTCTCTCTCTCTCTCTCTCTCTCTCTCTCTCTCTTTCACACACACACACACACACACACACACACACACACACACACACACACACACACACACACACACACACACACACACACACACACACACACACACACACACACACACACACACACACACACACACACACACACACACACACACACACACACACTCACACACACACACACACGCACACACACACACACACACACACACACACACACACACACACACACACACACACACACACACACACACACACACACACACACACACACACACACACAAAGTTTTCCAGCACGCCTAGCAGGTCGACCGTCAGGTGATTCATGAGCCTGTGGAACGTCGTAAGGGCGTTCCTAAAGCCGAAGGGCAGGACGGTGAACTCAGAGAGGCTGACCGTTGTGATGAAGTTGTTGGAACCACGCTTCCACAAAAAGATCCGAGAAAGAAGAGAAAATTGTCCCAAGAGTGAATAACATGCTCCAAATCTATACAAAAGATAAACAAGATATAGAATTGTTAAAGAAAGAGAAGTGCTACGATTAAGAACAAGATGTAGCCCATAAACTATGAAATGTAAAGAGTATAATTACAATAAGTTGACATAAATATAACCAAGACCTATTTGAGAAGGACATTTTGACTCTGGATGGGGACCAGGGAATAGATGTTTAAATCTAGGAGGTTAAATGGGTTTATTGTAATCTGTTAGAGAGCTCTGGAAGGTCGGATAATAACCACCTTTGTAATGGTGATCTCACTGATGTCGATTATGTCGTCGAAGACCTGTAGGGGTTACAAATTGAGTGGGGTCACTTTTCGATGATAGTCCACGGAGAGGCCGAGGGCCCCTCAGCTTTCGTCCTTAGAATAACTGGTTCGTGGTGTAAAGGAAGACTTCTGTAGGGAAACACTGATAAAGATGTCTTTATAATCCTGTAACAGAAAAACTTAGTGTGTCACGGAAACGGCAGGTAAGAGCTCAAATATTTCAAATTTAATAACTCGTCACTTTACAAGATGGAGCAGACCACCCGAGCTTTGTCGGGGAAACAAGAATCTCCACAGAAGGGTTGGCACCAAATTAATGAATGTAAAACATAATAACAAGAGACAGAAGGCTATTTTTCCAGAATAGAAAAAGTTGTCAGGTAAAAAAGGGAAGTTAAGAAAGATTGGCAAAAATAGTTGTGGGACAAGGTAACTGTTTGTACTGTATATAGATATACAAACGCTGGAAGAACAAGCCCCGCGGATAACTAAGTAGGAAAAAGGGACATGCAAACACATGCAAATTACTTTCATGGAGGAGCATATGAAATCGAAAATGACATACTGTGTGTCCACGTTAAGGGGATTTTTGTTCCCAATTTTTTTTTTCTTTTTTCTTTTTTCGGCCACTACCATGGAACATTACTGGCGGTTTTAATGTTAAGGGTATGAATTATATGTCTTCCTGACTTCTATGGTTTACTGGAATTATATTACAGCAAGAGAAAGATAACTAAGTTGACTGTGTGTATTTGGATCTGAAAAATGTACCAAATGGAATATTAGCATGAAATTTGATATACATAAAAAGAATCAATGGAAGTGTCCGGCTATCGCCAGGTGATTTTATCAAGATAAATAAAGAAGATTGAGATCTGAAGAAGGAATTATCACATTGGCATACGCAGATGATATTGCACTGGTTGCAAACAACCCCATTGAACTTCAAAATGCATTAACTGCTTGGAACAGTGCATTGAAAAGAGTGAAAATGAAAATAAATACAAATAAAGCAGAAGTAATG
>NC_134801.1:36278962-36281462 GCF_046742065.1 Oratosquilla oratoria | reverse complement strand
CTGAGAGACCGAAAGAGAGCAAGTTGGGTGAGAGAGCAGACTAGAGTGAAAGATACTGTGGAGGCAAAGAGAGAAAGTGGAATTGGTAAGTTAGTGCGAACGACTGATGAACGATGGAGCAAGTGTGTTGCTGAATGGAAGCCGTGAGGTGAGAAGTGTGGAAGAGGGAGACCAGACAGAGGGTGGAGACACGAGATAGAGAAGTTTGCAGGAGTGCATGGCAGAGGATGGCGCGGTCGTGTGAATAGTGCAAAGCTATGAAGGCTTTTATTAACCAGGGGACTCAGGATGGCCAATCGTCTAAGAGGAGGGGGAGGGGGAGAGGGAGGGGGAGAGAGGGAGGGGGAGAGGGAGGGGGAGAGGGAGAGAGGGGGAGGGGGAGAGGGAGGGGAAGGGGGAGGGGGAGAGGGAGGGGGAGAGGGAGAGAGGGGGAGGGGGACCTCTCCCTTTCCCCCTCCCTCAGGCCAACGGCCCATATACTATTGTAAGCCTTTCCATGTATATGGAGAGACGTCGTCTTGTTCATTCCGTGAAAATGTAGTTGTTCGGTGCCTCTTTAATTGTGTTGTGTTGAATTATTTTGAGAATGACTCCTTGAAGTCGAAATGTCAAATTATGTTATTAAAAGGGATAACTTTGGACAATTGGTTTACGATCACCCTCCCAGAGTCAGAATTATAGTGAGGAGAATTGAAAATATTAGGAAGAGGATAAATAATTGTGACAATGCTGTGGTGTTTAACTCAATATATATATATATATATATATATATATATATATATATATATATATACATATATACATATATATATATATATACATATATATATGCGTGTGTGTGTGTGTGTGTGTGTGTGTGTGTGTGTGTGTGTGTGTGTGTGTGTGTGTGTGTGTGTGTGTGTGTGTGTGTGTGTGTGTGTGTGTGTGTGTGTGTGTGTGTGTGTGTGTGTGTGTGTGTGTGTGTGTGTGTGTGTATTCACTTGGTCTATTCATTTGGTCTTTGGATCACGTGTTGGACTCGTGATCGACAGCTATTTCCCTCTCGGAAGAGAGCTCAGAGCTCGTAGGTCCGATCTATGGGTAATGCTATGACCTTACACACACACACACACCCAACTCCCCGCCCACGAGAGTCAGAGTAACGACCCGAAGCGCAGCTGTACCGAAATAATTTCGGCCCTGGGCAGGATTCGAACCAAGCACTACGCGCACCACCATGCTAGTAGTTCATCGTTCTACCAACTGTGTGTGTGTGTGTGTGTGTGTGTGTGTGTGTGTGTGTGTGTGTGTGTGTGTGTGTGTGTGTGTGTGTGTGTGTGTGTGTGTGTGTGTGCGTGCGTGCGTGTGTGTGTGTGTGTGTGTGTGTGTGTGTGTGTGTGTGCGTGCGTGCGTGCGTGTGTGTGTGTGTGTGTGTGTGTGTGTGTGTGTGTGTGTGTGTGTGTGTGTGTGTGTGTGTTTTGCAATGTCGTCAATGGGCGACTACAATAATTTATGACGAAAGAGAAATGCTGTTCTTGAGGCCGTTTTATTTATATAACTAAGTGTATATACACTGCCCTGCCCACGAAGGCCTATATAACGTGACTGTTTACCCCAATCGTGGGTATGCGCTTGTGGAAATGCAGATGAAGACATCTTATCTGCCAGCTCTTACAATTAAAGAGATTAACTTATTATTACATATATTTCTTAAATTATCTTATACTACCCGATGTACATACAAGGCGGGTTTGATATATACTCATCTGTACGTATGAATGTGAAGGTTAATGTTTACAATGTTACGTAAATATGTTGTGTGGGCAAGACGGACATGTTCAGCGCAAAGACGTCAGGACGTGGTACATATTGCATAAAAACGGCAAAGGAAAGCTGGACTGGAAGTGAAGCGTTTATTCCTCTATTGACTTTCTCAAAGTCAATAGACGAAACGTCAGGAATAGACGATTCATTTCCAGTCCATGTGTCCTTTGCCGTGTTTATGCAACTTGTTCACATGGATTTTCACGTGGTACATATGTGTATGTGACCTACTATGCGGCGCTGACCTTAGCAACGAGTTACAGTGAAAAGGTATAGATAACAGCAGAGAGTACATCAAAATGAAGGGAGAAAAATATCAACTGATCATGTGTAAAATCTTGTAAAATAGTATATATAATTTAAAACGAACAAAATTAGGAAAGATATGGTATATATTTGAACAAATACAGTGATTTAGTTTCAATTCACCCGGTTTATTGCAAATCTCTAATCAGGAAAATCGAGAATGCGAGGAAAAAACTGAATAACTACAACAATGCTGTCGTTTCTAACCCCACGTGTATTACTGAGAACCTGTTCCCCTCTTACAAATTATATATATATATATATATATATATATATACATATATATATGTATATATATACATATATATATATGTATATATATATATATATATATATATATATATGAGAGAGGTTTGAAACATGTAAAAAGGACATTTTATAATACTAAAAG
>NC_134801.1:36271732-36273462 GCF_046742065.1 Oratosquilla oratoria | reverse complement strand
ATGCGCTTGTGGAAATGCAGATGAAGCCATCTTATCTGACAGCTATTACAATTAAAGAGATAGATTTATTATTACATATATTTCTTAAATTATCTTATACTACCCGATGTACATACAAGGCGGGTTTGATATATACTCATCTGTACGTATGAATGTGAAGGTTAATGTTTACAATGTCACGTAAATATGTTGTGTGGGCAAGACGGACATGTTCAGCGCAAAGACGTCAGGACGTGGTACATATTGCATAAAAACGGCAAAGGAAACCTGGACTGGAAGTGAAGCGTTTATTCCTCTATTGACTTTCTCAGTCAATGGACGAAACGTCAGGAATAGACTATTCATTCCCAGTCCATGTTTCCTTTGCCGTGTTTATGCAACTTGTTCACATGGATTTTCACGTGGTACATAAGTGTATGTAACCTACTATGCGGCGCTGACCTTAGCAACGAGTTACAGTGAAAAGGTATAGATAACAGAAGAGAGTACATCAAAATGAAGGGAGAAAAATATCAACTGATCATGTGTAAAATCTTGTAAAATAGTATATATAATTTAAAACGAACAAAATTAGGAAAGATATGGTATATATTTGAACAAATACAGTGGCTTAGTTTCTATTCACCCGGTTAATGGCAAATCTCTAATCAGGAAAATCGAGAATACGAGGAAAAAACTGAATAACTACAACAATGCTGTCGTTTCTAACCTCACGTGTATTACTGAGAACCTGCTCCCCTCTTATACAAATATATATATATTATATATATATATATATACATATATATATGTATATATATACATATATATATATATGTATATATATACATGTATAAATATATATATATATATGAGAGAGGTTTGAAACATGTAAAAAGGACATTTTATAATACTAAAAGAAATAAAAAATTATAACATAAACCTGTTGATACTTCCATACATTGAAAATATGATAGATATTCTCAATATCTTGAAACATTTTAATGTTAATGTTGTATTTAGAAATAATTCCACTGTTCAAAATCTACAGATAAAAAACTCCCCAAATGATTTCAAGGGATGTGTTTATAAAATACCATGTTTCAATTGTAATAGATATTATGTTGGGCAAACAAGCAAAGATTTAGAAGTAAGAATAAAACAGCATAAACATAGCATTAAGACAGGCCAATATTGTAATGTCTTCTTTACTCATGTAAGGGATTTTGAACATCCTATCCATTGAAAAAATGCAACAAAAATTGTACCATGTAAAGACATGATTGAAAGAAATATTATAGAATCCTGTATCATCAAACATAACAATCTAGGTTTATATATGATAATTACTGTAAGGAATAAGGTCACCCACCCCTACCCTTCAAGACTAGACCTGACCTGATATAATTAACTTAAGTGTCAAACTTCTCTCATGTGTATATCTATATATCTCATCAGATAATTTTATGACCGTCGCGCAAGGACTCGAACCTGCGCTGTACATGACGACAAGAGGCCCCCATGACTGCCGCCTTACACCGCTCGACCACTGATGCTTAAAATCGTACGAACTCAGAACACTTACTGGTTCTCGAGATTGAGAAGGTCACTACCTGCAACCCTATTCTCATTTTTACCATACGACCAAGCACGCTCGTGGGAGGGGTAAGGACCAGATCGAATCCTTTTCACGCTTCTCGCCATTGTAACCATCTCATCTTACTTTGTACTTATTGACTCTATTGTAATCC
>NC_134801.1:36261732-36264232 GCF_046742065.1 Oratosquilla oratoria | reverse complement strand
CCAACACACATACAGAAATACATGTATACATACGCTCAACTACTTTATGTTAATATAAATGATATCCCCGTTTCAAACCATTACACATTTTAATGGCTTTCAATGTCCATGGTCAGATGCTGCAGATGTATCACAAGAACTAATGACACAGGAAACCCCTTTTGTTTTATTTTTTCTCTCGCTCCAATTCCGAAGATTTTTCTTTACGAAATGCATCACTTAGTAATGCTCACGATGCCATCTACTGATTGTCTATGACGGCGTTCAAAGTGTAAAAATCTGGATGAATAGAAATTAGCTCCGGGTTCCCATATATACACATACATAATCCCGTAGATACATTTATATATGCATAATGGCATCCATTTGTACGGTACTTAAACATATACACTCATACGTACACATGTATATATATATATATATATATATATATATATACATATACACCAACATACATGCATAACAACATCTGTATATACACACATTTATACTCATACATACATATATACATAGATATGCATACACACACACACACATACATACATACATACCATACATACATGAATACATATATACATAAATACATACATACATACATACATACATACATACATACATATATTCATACATTTAGTAGACTGGAAGTGAGTATTAAGGGAGAGAGACTGGAGGAAGTGGATAGTTTTAGATACTTGGGTGCAAATGTGGCAGGAAAGGGAAGAGTGGAAGTGGGAGTAGAATGTAGATTGAGAGAAGGAAGTAAATACCTTGGTGGATTAAAAAGTGTAATGAAAAAAAGACATTTGGGATTGGATACTAAGAGGATATTGTATGAAGGACTTATTGTGCCGACAGCACTGTATAGAGTGGAAACATGGGATATAAGAGAGGAAGAGAGAAGGAGTTTGAATGTGTTTGAGATGAGGTGTCTGAGAAGTATAATAGGGGTTACTTGGCTGAACAGAGTGAGAAATAAGGAGGTGAGGAGGAGAACGGGGCTGGAAAGGGAGCTGGGAGATAAGATATGAAAGAGTATTAGGATGGTTTGGACACATGGAAAGAAGGAGTGAAGAAAGACTAGTAAAATAGGTGCGTAAGACAGATGTGGAAGGAGTGAACATGAGTGGGCGACCTAGGATGAAATGAATAGACGGGGTAAAAAGGGCTTTGAGAAAGAGGGGAATGTCTGTTGAGGAAGGACGGGAGAGGACAGAGAGAATGCAGATATAAAGAAGGATTTATGTATCTTTGTATCTGCACTGAAGATGTAATTACACGAAATCGCTCTGCTTCGTTAGTTTACTTTTCCTAGTGGTTACTTACGCATTTGTGAACACACGTTCCTAGTGTTTTATTGCATACATATATACATACATACATACATACATACATACATACATACATACATACATATATATACATACACATTTATAGATAAATACATACACACATACATACATACACACTTACATGCATACATACATACATACATACATACATACATACATACATATATACATACATTACATGCATACATACATACATACATACATACATACATACATACATACATACATACATACATGCATACATACATACATACATACATACATACATACATACATACATGCATACATACATACATACATACGTACATACATACATACATACATACATACATACATACATATATAAATACATACATGAAGAAACACAATGGCAAAAGCCGACAAGACTGTGAGAATAAACACCGTGTGAGATCGAAACCTTTATTGGTACGACGTTTCGCTTGTTACAGCTTTTTCAAGTACAGACATGGCAAACACTCTGAGTATATATAGGCCAACGGGGAAGGAACTGGGAGAGGTTATCAGGGAGGGGTGGGTGGTAGGTGGAGGGGCGGGGGTGTGAGAAGGGGGACGGGTGGGACATTTCGGACAGTTTGTTGAAGTGGACTAAGGGGGACATTTCATACATTTGTATAATGCGGGTAATAGATGGATGATAGGAGGGGCGATGTATACTTTATCACATCCAGCACAGGGTATGCGGTAGACATCAGCGTTTTTTTTTTTTTTTCCACATCTCGTCCTGGCTGTCACTCCTTCTAGAGAGCTCTTTGCAACATACAGGTAGTGGGCCAGTCCAGCAGAACTATCAAAGAGCTCTCTAGAAGGAGTGACAGCCAGGACGAGATGTGGGGAAAAAACGCTGGTGTCTACCGCATACCCTGTGCTGGATGTGATAAAGTATACATCGGCGAGACCTCCCGTGACCTGAAGACCCGGATCCGGGAGCATCGCTACGATTCCCGGAACAACATCACCACCAACGCCTGTGTTATCCACCGGAACACCAACGACCACCTGATGGATTGGGATAACGCAGAGCTTCTTTTTAGTGAACCAGACAGGGTGAGGAGGAAATGCCTCGAAGCGGCCGCCATTCAAAGCTTCAAAACCATTGAGCAGAACAGAGGCATGTTTAACATCGCCCCTCC
>NC_134801.1:36249232-36254232 GCF_046742065.1 Oratosquilla oratoria | reverse complement strand
TAAGTAATGTCTAATTACTCACATTTTCATATTCCTATTGTCCAGAAACCGGCGCGTAGAAAGTGACAAAGCAGTCGGTGCGCTGTGAAACAAAACGGAGTTCTAACAAGAGAATGAAGGTAATGTGATGGTGTAACACTAAAGTAAACTAAGCAGGTGCTCCTATAGTCTTAAGCCCTTTTGTACCGGGTGGCACTTTTATTTTTCTCCTGCCTGTCACCAAACTATTTCCTTCCTCTCCATGGGGCTTCCTCATTAGCAATGGGATTATAGTCTTTGCCAATGAAAGTGGTCATTAAATAGCCATGGTAGGATAAATAACATGGGATCAATAGAAGAACTCCGTGTCAGAGAGGTAGAATGCCAGCGCCTCAAAAATACATGTTATTTGAGCTCATTTGGTCAAGTTTTGGACAGCGATAACTCAAAACATAGCTTTGTCGTCTTTGCCTGTTTTAGTGGGGGATTTAAACCTAAAATTGTGCATTTTTTGGGTTATAGCATGAAATTTGGCACACTTATAAAGTAACCCTAGGTAAACATTTCTGAATATGAAAGCAAGCTGTCAAAGTCCCCTGGTGGCCATAGCAGGAACTGACATCTTACCATGTGGCGGACGTTACAGAAATTAATTAAATGGTCTTAGATATTTCATTTTTTAAGTTAGGAATATGAAACTTGGTAAGTTTCTAAAATATTTAATAAGAAATATCTCTTGATAATATAAAATTAAATCAGAGCCCCTACTGACCAAAACTGCAAACGGTTTTTGTTGTTGCAATGTCCGAATAAAATTGTGAAAGGGCCTTGGCCTTTTATGTGAATTTTGTCAATATAAAAACTGACATTTTTCACGACAATGGATCAAATATTTGATATACAAGTGTTTGTGAAGAAGTATTTATCTGAATATACACAATAAGCACAGCAGTTAACATTGAACATTCATTCCAACAAGTAAACAGACTGAATGACAGCGATCATCTTTACAAACGACAAAACAAGTTGTTTTGTTGTTTATCAAGTGGTACATTTAAGTCACAAAAAGATTCATTTTAAGGTGTCTGAGTTTAGAAATAGTCCCCTTCGCAGCTGCACAATAGAGTGCATTTGAGCTGTGCTTTGCTGCATTTACACAGACCTCTGCAATATTTCTTGCATTTGCAGCTTATCAGTCCATAGCACATATCCTGTGCTTGTTAAAGGGTAGTGCACTTTAGTGTCCACCGGGAACTTGCTACATTCCATTCCCATCCAAAGAGCGATGGGTTGGACAAGGCTGGATCTTTCTCCAGGGATTGATCGCACACATGTCCTCCCTGGAATGCTGCTCTCAGAGTATGTTACTTTAAAGCAGCTTCTGTAGGAGGAATGCTTTCCAGAAACTTTGATTTCCTGGAGAACGTATGCTGTCTTGCTTCGTTGGTGTTGAATAGCTCACTGGTGAGGTCATACCACAGCACCACGAATTTCTCAATGAGAGCCAGTGAGCTCTCTATCAACTGACATTGTGGATTTGACAGTAACAATAAAGTTTCTGTGAACTCAGGGGAAGCATGCCATGTCTCTCATGCACTTTTTTTTTTCCTCTCCCGGCAAAGAAAGATGTCACATCACAGCCTATGAAAGCATGAAAGAATGTCAGAGCCTGGGCCTTGGATGATGGCAGGCCAGCAATGAACTCATGAACGGCTATGTACTTTTGAGACTTTCCAATCCAAAATTATATCCACAGTTAAGAGGTCTTAAACTGGTGGAAACATGCCACACCATGTACAACAACAACAGTGTCTGCTGTTCTGATGAGGAGAAGATGTGTTGGTGGCCTTTGTTGGGAGCATCCATGACATGCAGCATGGTACGTGTGTCTGCTTTCTCTTAAGTGTAGGGTTCCAAAAACGACTTGCTCGTTCAGAATACAGAGAACTTGTTTTTTGTCCTCCTCAATGCCTGCAGCATTTTCAGCTAGAAGAGAAAACAGCTCAGTTTTGTTGTCATTATTGCGGGAAAAACTGCCAGTTTCCCGGGATCTGGGTGGTGAGAGTTACTTTCTTGCAAACCCCACTGCCTCTCTTCTCCATGGTTGATGTCTTGATGATTTTTCTTGGCACCTAGCTTGCCTTCTCGTGATGTTGTACTAGGGAACTGGTGGTACCGTGGAAAGAACCCAATGAAGAGGCAGAGCACTTGACTCATTTAGATCTTTGTCTTGATTTCTCTCATACTGTTTGGCCCGTTTGTAGAATTTTACTAAGCACAGAGTGTGATATTGTGCCTTTATTGTCACTATATCTCCTGTAGTAGTTTTGACAACTTTGTGTCGCGGAGGTCAGTGGCAATTCGGCGGACCTTGTAAACCATCTCAAAGGTTAAAGCCCTGTGCAGGCCAGATGACTCACCCTTCTCATCATAGAGGAAGCATACTGACTCAGCCATCAGTTGACACACTTGCGCTTCACTGCTCTTTTAAGCATCCTGGTGTTAATCTTAGCTCAACAAAATTTATGTACTACAGCATTATGTAACAAGAGGGTTTTTTTCCTTCATCTAACTCCTATCATTTACTACGGAAGGTAGCTTGTTCATTTCATGAAACTTCTTGATATTTTCAGCCATGTACTTGTACCAAGCACCTTTATCTTTCTTCTTTGAAGAAACAGGACATTATACAGACTCACTTGTCACTACGTGGCATAGAAAACACTTCTTCTGGTCCAGAATAACTGGTTCTGTTTGACCAGAAGTGCTGGGGACTGGTTCATCAATTAATTGAAAGGACATCGTTAAAGTAATTCAATGCACAACAATATCAACATAAAGTGTACGACTTTTAATGGATTTGCACTCTAGTAATTCAATGTACAACGGTATCAACATAAAGTGTACGACTTTTAATGGATTTGCACTGGTTATGCACTCCAACTCATTGATCGGTGGTGGGGGAGGTTGAGCCGAGGTGATCCCCACTTTGGTTCTTCTGCTGCTTACCCTACCCGGTCTCGGGATTTTCCACCGATGACTGCTCCTAATGCAGCCTAGACTACACTCCATGCTCAATTTTCAATAATATTTGGTCCAACATCGTAGAACCTGAAAAGAAACAGCAAAAAAACATCTCTTGTATTGTACACTTAAACATCTATCTATATTTTTTTAACCACGATTTTCTTTACAGGATGCGGCACATGATTTTTTTTATCACTATCTGGCATGGAGCGTCTCAATTATAACATTCATTTCGTGGTACCTCCTTGTTAGCGAATTACGTAATTATCTTTATGATTTTGTCTTCACTACTAGGAGTCCTTGATGACCAATTTAATCGAGATGGGCTGTAAACCCTTCGCTAAAGAGTGAATGCCACGACCATGAAGAAGGCAACCATAACAGAATGAAAGCCCGATTATCTTACGCGGGAACAAGTCATTTCGACAACACCTGCCAACTACCAGTCGACAACAGAGAAAGCGTCCACACCTGTCGTAGACATGTGGTAAGTCCTGAAGAATTAGGCCGGTGTCACACTGCCTGGCGCCGCCGTTTTGGGTTGTTGTTGACTATAACATAATCTCCCTTATGAGTCATTAGACATGAAAAGTTATGATAATATTTTTTACCAGGAGGAGATGATGGTCATTATATAAAGTTCCTACAGACATTTTTAGTCATTTGTCTTCTCACCATACCTGGTCCTTTTATACATTAAGGTTTATGTTAGTGACTTTAGACAAGCCTGATTAGTGGGATAGGAAATTACTAGCCTTAAGTCATACCAGATGTCGAATTGAGCTTGAACCAATGTTGTAGTGGCTCATTATCATAAGAAGGTGGAGGGTGGGGGTTGGGGGATGAAGTTAAGGGTGAGCCATATAGTGACAATGAGTCGACTGGAATGGGACGAACGATGGTACCGGTAAGCCGTTGGAATCATCTACCTGCTGCCCATTTTCAACATCCATCAGGACCTATTCTTCGTCTGGGGGTGTATAGCCGAGTGGCTGACATCTATATCATCAGAGAGGATTAGTGTTGCTGAAAGCTGGATTACATGCGGTACTGTTTGTTGTGTGACAATCCTGTATTATTCCCTCTGATTGGAAGAATAAGTTTTAGATCGTCCCTATCTGGAAAAAAAAATGGAACGGCGGAACTGCGACAACTATTGTGGTATCACATTACTCAATCTGCCAGGCAAGTCGCTCGTTCATTTGTTGTTGGTATGTGTTTCTTCACATCTTCTCACAATTCTGAGGTCTGGGCAATCTAGGTTTATGCCTCATAAGTCAACAATTGATTGGAACCTAGCGTTTTGTGTTGTTGTGGAGGGCTGGTGTAAGTTTCAACTGGGAACCCTTGTATCCAATGTTGCTTTCAAGAAGAAGTATTACTCAGAGCATCGTAGGGTGCTCTGAAATATTTCGTGGATCAATAGGATTCCTTCAAGGATTATCAACTTGGTATATGACTTATACTCTGGAAGAGAGAGTGTTGCATAGTAGTATGAAGGAACCGTGTACGGCTTATTTCCTGTTATTTCAGAAGTAAGGTAAGGGCATTTGTTCGTCTTAAGACTTTTCATCACTTGCACGGAATAGGCATTGAACAGAGTTGATGATCATTATAATTAAAAAACATCTATTGGTAACACCAAGATCACCCACCTTGTCTTTGTATATGAAAATGGACTTTTTGCAAGGTTCCTGGTTGCAATCTTTGAGTCATTGCACTGGAAGGCAAGGCAACTTGAACCCAAGATCTACTAAACCAAGACCAACGTCCAGCATATGGGACGTTACTGGACGGCACAGTTCAGTCTGTCCATACATTTGGCGAGGATGTTGAGGACTTAAAAAGCTTTGATAGTAAGAGTCTTCGGAAAATTATATTACTGGAATGACTATATTTCAAATTCTGTCATGGCCTGTCATCAGCACAAATCATGAACGTAAACTCCGGCTACATGGGTATAGCACACTTCCCTGATGGTGATCTCACAAGAT
>NC_134801.1:36241732-36244232 GCF_046742065.1 Oratosquilla oratoria | reverse complement strand
TGAAGTGGATAATTTCTTTCTTCAAGAAGATCATTATACACATGGTTGAATTTAAGCTCATTTTTTCATCTTGAGAAGAACTTATCCATTGGTTCTCTTTATACCCAGATAATTCCATTCATCCTTGTGAAAATCGTTCGGCAGCGATAGAAGTTAAAAAAAAAAAAAAAAAAAAAAAAAAAAAAAAATTGGTTACCGGATATTACATTCTTAGTTGATTGCCGCCAGGATATTTGATTCGCCTCCTAGACACTCCTTTGGCGCACGTAATACGCCCGACTCTGCTGCGAGATATTTCCAACTCTTGCAGACTGCAACGGCAAGATTTCTTGGGCTGTTGTGGTTTGCGTTGCATACAGTAACACTGTTCAAATGATTCTTTGTTGGTGATGATGGACGGCCACTGGTGCCCTTGTGTGTGCTGTGAACAGTTCCCCTGCTCACAAAATGCATTATTCTTTGGTGCTTCGCGTGTCATGACATGGCCTATCTCAACCGCCCAGACGCACATATCGAGAATGTACATTTTTAAGGAATTTGCATAAATGGTCATTGAGGACAAGTGAATTGATTTAATAAATTCACAAAAAGTTCTGGAAAATACCATGATATAAAGTTTTACTGATTATTCAGCACACTTGTATGAGATGTCATTGTCTCTTAGTAATTGAAATTGGTACTTTTTTTATAACACGTTATATTTACGTAAAAGAAATATACAGTATAAAAGCAACGATCGTGGAGTCACGTCTCAGTGCTTCTATTGGTCAAACTTTGTGTATTTTCTTTAACTTTTGTTTCCGAGGAAGTACCAATGAGACGAATGGAGTAGCTTGGACAAAGAAAAAAAAAAAAAAAAAAAAAAAAAAAAAAAAAAAAAAAAAAAAAAAAAAAAAAAAAAAAAAAAAAAAGGTAATTCGAGAAGGTTTAAGAACGAAATAGGCAAGAACAGGTTTACTAATAGAGTGGTTAATGAACAGAATAGACTTATTAACTATGTAATGAACGCTGAAACGGTTGTTTTAAGAGAAGATTAGATAAATATGGATAGGGATGACAAGTTGTAAGGGACATGGAAGTGCCTAGTGCCTTATGTTCTTTTGCAGTCTCAGTGTCCTCCATTCTTATGCATGTTCTTAAGTACATAAGTTTAAAAAGAGCCTGTTTGTCTATTTATTGTGAAGTCGGAAAGTAGTCAATTATTGTAAAGATCATAGTAAAGGGTGAGATGAATATAGCCAAGACAAAAAGAACCATGAAAAGGTTAGGATAAAAGTTAGAAGAATAATCTGGGGAAGTCAAGGACGAAGTTAAAGGAAAGATCGATACATAGGGAAAATTAAAGGTCATATGAATGTTTGAAAAAAAAATATATATATATATATATATATATATATATATATATATATATATATATATATATATATATATATATATATATATATATATATATAAAACCATGTATGATGAAGATCAAGTAAAGAGTGAGGTAAAAGCAAGGGTAAAAAATCAAGGTAAAAAATTCTAAGTACTAGTCGTTTCATAAGGTTGAAGTCGGCCGTAAGTCTCTCCGCATGAACTAGCAAACTCTACCCGGAAGAAGGTCTTTACTAGTTAGGCTAATTACGCAAATTATTCAACCGAGGCTACTGAGGACGTTTTGCATATGCAATGAGTGATTATGTAATTTTCAGCTTCTAATTTTTTTTTTCAAAGACTGTCACTCATGCCTTAAAGAAGAAGAAAAATCCTAAAGAACTGTGTCCGCTTCTTCCCCCTGAATATTTTACAGAGCAGCAATTTCGCCGTGAATAATGTCATCTGACATTAGCTCTTCCCTTAAAAAATAAATAAATAAATGAATAAATAAATAAATAAATAAATAAATAAATAAATAAATAAATAAATAAATAAATAAATAAATAAATAAATAAATAAATAAATAAATAAATAAATATATAAATAAATAAATGAATAAATAAATAAATAAATAAATGAATAAATAAATAGATAAATAAATAAATAAATAAATAGATAAGAAATAAATAAATAGATACATAAATAAATAAACAAATACATAAATAAATAAAAAATGAATAAAGAGATACATAAATAAATAAACAAATACATAAATAAATAAATAAATAAATAAATAAATAAATATACAGATAAATATAAATGCTTATCATCGCTCTTATATAACTTAATAATTCAAGTACCCTCAATCCTTTCACTTTCATTCATGACCTATATTTGTTCTACTTACTGTTAGATGGTTTCATTTTATCACAGGAAATTTCCTTTAAAGCAGTAGCATTAGATAAATTTCGATTTAGCCTTTCGCTGGTATTAAACATTTGTTCTGACTACTACCTAGGGATTTTGTTCAGCCAGAAGAAAGCCACTCCTCAGTAAAAAGGCTTAAAGGGTTAGAGCAATGCCAGGCTCGTCTCTGGTACAAACATTACCAGAAGCTGCACAGTATACAGTAAACTATAAA
>NC_134801.1:36234232-36236732 GCF_046742065.1 Oratosquilla oratoria | reverse complement strand
GATATCTCCAGAACTCATTGCGACAACAATAGCGTTAAGCGTATCTGTACATCAAATTGTTTAATGGGTGTCCTAAAAGGTAAATGCATCTTCGATCAAATTAGATTCAAACAAAAACAAATGTTAGATTTCAAAAATAGTGGTCCTATATTGGTTATTTCTTTATCTATTATATATCTAATAAATTATATCAATAACTAATTAGTCTATTTATCTACTCATTTATTCTGAAGGGAATCTTTAAATGGAAAGGTACAAGTGCCTGTAAAAGCCTCTAGATGCAATTATCTGGATACAAGGCTTTTAGGAATCCAATATAACAATATTGTATTTATTGTATTTACTGTATTATTGTATTTCTTGTATCTATTTTCATATGTGAACACTTATAAAATATTACACAAAATATATAACACTCTAACAAGAGGATGCTCTTATGAAAGCAAAAGCATTCAGTAGTATTGTTTACTTATTTTCAAAATATCGCTCTTTTGTGTAACTTATATAAAAAAAAATGTTCAGATCTCAAAAAAGGTGACTTCAATCTAAAGACTAAGAGGGAATGATGGGAACTCGTTTTCTTATATAAAGAAAGCACGGGTGTTACCCCGTATCTGTTCTTCTGTCTTTCTATTAAAGAATTATGCCTTCCACTAACCATGGAGAATAAAAAAATAAAAATGAAAGAATAAGAATAAGAATAAAAAATAAAAATAAAAGAATAAGAATAAGAATAAAAAAATAAAAATGAAAGAATAAGAATAAGAATAAATAATAAAAATGAAAGAATAAGAATATGAATAAGAATAAGAATAAGAATAAAAAACAAAAATGAAATAATAAGAATAAGAATAAAAAATAAAAATGAAAGAATAAGAATAAGAATAAAAAAATACAAATGAAAGAATAAGAATAAGAATAAATAATAAAAATGAAAGAATAAGAATATGAATAAAAAATAAAAATGAAATAATAAGAATAAGAATAAAAAATAAAAATGAAAGAATAAGAATAAGAATAAGAATAAAAAATAAAAATGAAAGAATAAGAATAAGAATAAAAGATAACAATGAAATAATAAGAATAAGAAGAAAAATAAAAATGAAAGAATAAGGAAGAATAAAAATAAAAATGAAAGTAATAAGAATAAGAATAAAAAAATAAAAATGAAAGGAATAAGAAGAAAAATAAAAATGAAAGAATAAGAATATGAATAAAAAATAAAAATGAAAGAATAAGAATAAGAATAAAAAAATAAAAAGGAAAGAATAAGAATAAGAATAAAAAATAAAAATGAAAGAATAAGAATAAGAATAAAAAATAAAAATGAAAGAATAAGAATAAGAATAAAAAATAAAAATAAAAGAATAAGAATAAGAATAAAAAAATAAAAATGAAAGAATAAGAATAAGAATAAATAATAAAAATGAAAGAATAAGAATATGAATAAGAATAAGAATAAGAATAAGAATAAGAACAAGAACAAGAACAAGAACAAGAACAAGAACAAGAACAAGAACAAGAATAAGAATAAGAATAAGAATAAGAATAAGAATATTTGTTAGTTATTATTTGTCTGTTTATTATTTGTTTGATTTGCATTTATTATTGGTTTCATGTCAATTCATTATTTTTTACTATTTACCTGCTTATTTATTATAATTCATATTATAATTTTTATCTATTCATTCATTTATTTATCATTATTATATTTATTTTCGCATCCGACCTAGTTATGGACCAAAAGGTCTCCTTTTGGCATGTTCCGCCTTTGTAATCCTTTAGAAGAATAAGAAAACACCTGGAAAAATTACCGATTATAGAATTCATGGAAAGAAACAACTTGTTGTGGTATGGGCATGTTAAAAGAATGGAAGTGAGCTGATATTCTAAAAAATATATGGAGTGGCAACCAAAAGGAAGAAAATTAATATCATACGAAATAAATCAAGAGAGATTATACGAAGATCGTGACGGCTGAAGGAGTCAGATCAAAAGGCCGACGACTGACAGATGATAACATCTTCCTGGCGTCTGGTGAGAAAGATTTTGAAAATCAACCATTCTCTACCAATTAAACTTAATACTTAGACACCATCGACATAAGAATAAACAAATAGATAAATAAATGAATGAATAAGTGAATGAAATAATAAGATAGAAAATAAAGTTTCCTTCCTTTTTGTACTGCATTTGCATATGAAAGATGTTACAGGTCCTCCTGAGGAGCAAGTGATCCGTATGGGAACAAAGGGCCTTTGAATATCTATTTCTAAAACCATCATCAGTAATTTTATATATGGTGAGGAACTAATATAATCATGTTTTTATGATGACATAGCCTGTTGTGTATTTTGAAAGTAAATAAAACCCTTATGTATATTAACTAAGAATATCTGCGAGAACTCCGTCTAAGAGTCAAACAGGCTACGGAATGTCGGGCGTGCTCTCAGCTTGGGCGGTAAAGTTTTGACGTCAATGGCGTTGGCGGAAACATGAA
>NC_134801.1:36204232-36209232 GCF_046742065.1 Oratosquilla oratoria | reverse complement strand
ATATATATATATATATATATATATATATATATATATGTATGTTCAGTTTCTTTTTCCAAGTGGTCTATATAATACATATATATATATATATATATATATATATATATATATATATATATATATATGCTCGAATTACATACACCTACACGAATGCCTCCATTGAGCGATTCCTCAGTCTCGACTGCGATGGCATGGAATTAAAAGTGATTTGTTGTTTGAAAAAATATATTAATTGATCACTGGGAACCATTCAGTGTAAATGTATAATCTATCCCACGTGCACATACTAGCTAAATGCAATCTCATAGCGGAGGTGGGTTGAACGCGATACATATATATATATATATATATATATATATATATATATATATATTTGTGTGTGTGTGTGTGTGTGTGTGTGTGTGTGTGTGTGTGTGTGTGTGTGTGTGTGTGTGTGTGTGTGTACAGAGACATTGGGACAAAGTATGGGAAAGGTGGAGGGGGAAACACGGGTCTTTGTCTAAATATAGAGTTTATTCCTGACTGGTTTCGCTTACAATAGCTTCTTCAAAGGAGTGTTACTCTGGGTCGAAGTTAGCGGTGTATATAGTGAGCCAGGTTCACGTTCCCTCCTTGCGGAGAAGTCGGTGGCTGGTACCCTTATAACACGTCAAATAGCATCGGTATAACATATATAATATAATACAATACAATGATATTATTAATATAATAATAATATAACATAACATGATACATGACATAATATACAATATAATATAACTTAATATATCATATTATAATTTAACATATTATGATATGATATATCAAGTTATATTAGTTATATTACATTATATTGTATATTATGTCATTTATCATGTTATATTATTATTAGTATTATATTATATTACTAGCCAATTACCCGCGCGTTGCTACGAGTTCGTAAATAATCCCTAACCTAACCATACCATACCTAACTATAACCCTTAACCCTAATCAAAATATCTTTAAATGAAATATCGCTTTAAACACTCCCCTTCCCTGATGTGCGCCCCCCTCCCCGAAGGTTGGGAAACCCTAGCTTGAAAATACATGTATACACAAACACATTCGTTTGCGTGCGTGTGTGAGTGTGTGTGTGGAATGACAATAAATGCCTACAGCTAAAAGGTGAAGAAATGTATCTACTTTATTTATCTTTAGAATATATATGGCTATAGAGGTTTATTTGGACAAACCTAGGGGGAGTTTGTAAATGATAAATTTCCGCCGCACTAATATTAAATGAAAATAAGCAATATTTCAACATTTGGTAAAATTATACAATCATTTTCCATAATCATACTTTCTTCTTACAAAAGCTATCATGGTTTGTGGTTACATTAATTTCACAAATATAAATTATATTTATGAACACACACAAAGGTTTGTTTAATTATATTCAATCTTATGTTACAAAAATAATAACTTAAGGGGGGACTACAGTAGTGGCGTGTTCCCTCATAATAAACCACCTAACTTTAACCCTTAACCCTAACCAATTTTTTTTTTCTAAATCAATTATAACTTTAGATACTCCCCCTCCCAGGTGTGCGCCCCCACTTTCGAAGTTGGGGCGCATACACGAACACAAATATCCTGTGTACACATTCTTTTGTGTGTGTGTATGTGCATGTGTGTGTTTGTGTGGATTGACAATAAATGTCTACAGCTGAAAGGTGAAGAAAGGTATCTAGTTTATTTATCTTCAGAATATATATAGTTATAGGGATTTATCTGCAAAAACTTGGGAGTTTGTGAATGAACTATTTCCGTCTGCACAAAAATTAAATGAAAATAACCAATATTTCAGCATTTGGTAAAATTATACAATCATTTTCCATAAACATGCTTTTTTTTTACAAAAGCTATCATGGTTTGTGGCAATATTAATTTCACAAATGTAAATAATATTCATGGATACATACAATGGTTTGTTTAACCATATTAATTCTTAAGTCACAAAAAATACTACGCGACTTCATAAGATACTACATAAACATCCTAACTTTAACCCTTAACCCTAAGCAAAAAGAAAATGTTCTTTAAATAAGATATAACTATCTAAGTACCTGGAGTGATAGGGTATCAGAATATATATGGTTATGGGGGTCTATCTCTAAAACCCTATGAGGAGTTCGTGTACAAACAAACAAATAAATGAACAATCAGATAGACAGACAGAGGCTACTACTTTATCATAATAGATATATGTTATACCTATGCTGTTTGGCGTGTTATACTGGTACCAGCCACCAACCTCTCCGCAAGTAGGGAATATTGACCTGGCTCACTATATACACCGCCAACTTCGACCCAGGGTAACACTCCTCTGAAGAAGCTATTGTAAGCGAAACCGGCCAGGAATAAACTCGATATTCAGATAAAGACCCATGTTTCCCCCTCCACCTTGCCCATAGTATATATATATATATATATATATATATATATATATATATATATATATATATATATATATATATATACATATACATTGCGGTGTAGTGTCGCAACCAATTTTGAGGCATATTTCAGTTGTTGTTGTTTTTTTTTTTTTTTGTAAAGCAGACCATCCAAAAATTGGAAATGAAGACAAAAAAATCGCAATATCCTCTTTTTGGGTGCCAGATTTTGTTTAAAAATTAGCTTCTCCTTACAATGAGGCTGGTTGTATTTAGGTTTTATCTTTTTCATCCCAGGAGCTAGGAATGGGGAATATTCTTAAAGGAAAAATATTTGCATATTAACTCGTTATGTACCTAAGGTTTAGGCAGTTTTAGATTGAGGAATTCCTTGTTTCCAAACTACTCTAAGGGCACTATAAATTAATCGATGTATGACGAATTTACGAGATATTTACAGAGTATTTCCTATGGAAGGATTTGGCTTCACCTTTTTGAATGTATGTTATAGATTCACTTCCTTGCTCGTTAACAGATAGTCATTAGCTAGTTTACTGCCGCTGAGCTAACGTGCGTTTCCCATCCTTGTGTCAAGCTCTCGCATTAGTTGTGGTTTTCTTGATTGTGGTAAGGATTGGTTATATTAAAAAATGGGAAGGTTATAATCATTTGGCAGGGTGCTTAAATAGGAAAAAAGTATATATAGGGTAGTTCTTATTTTTATTTGGTAAAGTAATATCCCTATCAGGCTAGGAATCCGTCAAACTTTGCCTAATCTAATCTAACAGTAACTGATGTAATTCAGCACTTAGTATATTTAATTGGAATCGTATGTATTATTTCTGTTTTACATTAACGGGTCTTTATATTCTTCATTTATAGGGCTATGGTGAGTAAAAGAACCAGAACATTAACAAATCCCAATATCTTTGACTCCCCATTTCCAGAAGTTTCTCATTATAAGTTGCCAACAAAACAACAAGTTGGAAGATATATTCAGTATGTAAAATATAATACAAAAGCAAAAAGAATGTTATTCCAGGTGTATCCGAGGCCTTTACTGAGATTTGAAAAAAAAAAAACAGTATTCCAGTTCAGCCGATCAAAAATGTTAAAACCAAATTGCTCCAACTGATGGAAGAAGACTGTGGTATCAAAACAAAGAATGAATACCACTAAGAGTAAGAGTATCTTATCACTGGATAAACCTTTTGACATAGATGGCTGCCAGTGTGCTGATCTCTTGGACTACAAGTGTTTAAAAAAAAAAAAAAAAAAAAAAAAAAAAAAAAAAAAAAAAAAAAAAAAAAAAAAAAAAAAAAAAAAAAAAAAAAAAACATGAAATTGGTACGTCGACAGCATGGATTTCTTATTAACCAAAGAACTGGGCGTCACATAGACATTGGAGGAGCGGATGTAAAAACAAGTCAAATGATTAAAAAAAGGAAAATTAGAGAAGGTCGAATTCAGGAAAGAAGTCTCAAAAAGTAAAGAGAGAAAACTACAATCTCAGACGAAGCCTTGGATGAAAAAATATCATCTGACATGTCTGATGATGAATAGAAGAAAGTCTGCGAGAGCAGAAAACATCCTATCAATATCACTAATTGTCATGGAAGCAGATCGGTATTCCGTGTCAAATAGAACTGCTTCTGCTGTTATTAGTAGTGCAGCCCTATTTGACTATGGTATTATAAATTCATAAAACAACTTCCATGTAAATGACCATCACAAAGTTGAGGAGAAATTTTACCGAATCTGAATCTTTTGGGACAAAAGAAAATTACTACTTTGTTTACTGATGAGAGGAGAGACACAACACTAACTAAAAATAACAAAAGGAACAAATGGTATGGAGCAAAAGAAATTCAAGATCAGTATGTGCTTGTTGGAGAACCTGGTACTTTCTATTTAGATCATCTAACTATCAAACGAGGAACAGGTGCAGGTATTGTAGATGGACTGATGAAATAAAGATGAGATAAAGGGAATGGGAGCTGACAGCACGGCAATTAATAATGGCTACAAGAATGGAGCTATAAGAGGACTGGAATGTCAATTACATCGTCCTTTACCGTTTGAATCTGAATGAGTTTCCTTTGAGGCACCTGTGTATTAAATATATTGATCCAACTGAAAGTGGAACCCAATGGAAAGGACCACATGGTAAAGCCTTATCCACCTGTGAAAATCTACCAGTATCACCAAATAGTTTTCAATGTATTGCTAAAGGGACTCCTCTTCCAGCTGTAGATATGAATCGGCTTAGTCGGAACCAAGCTTATCTGTGCAGAATTATCAGTGCTATTAGAAATGGTATAATTGACAATCTCCTACATATAAAACTAGGGCCAATATCTCATGCAAGATGGCTCACCACTGCCAGTAGAATATGTCGACTTTATGTGGCAACAGGAAAACCTAATAATGTCTTATATGTCCTCACAAAGTTTGTCGTGTGTCATTATGGCCCCATCTGGTTTTATATGAAATTCTCTCCGAAATGCAAGAAGGAATCTAAACATCTGGAACAGATCAATCTCCTCCAAATATTTTAACCTACCAGTAAAACAATAACAGCAA
>NC_134801.1:36184232-36186732 GCF_046742065.1 Oratosquilla oratoria | reverse complement strand
CAGGAACCCCTTCACCGAGGAGGTAAATGAAACGGTCTGTTGGCATCCACACTAGAAATGAAACACGGCAGCCGGTTTGAAGTGAGTCAAACGAGATAAGACATTACTCCTTCGCTACTGAGACAGTGATAAAGTGAGAAATGAAACCACTGTCCATATTCGAAAGACAAGAACTGTGTTTTTGATTATTTATTTATTCATTTACTTATCTATTTACTTATTTATTTATTTATTTATTTATTTATTTATTCATTTATTTATTTTTCTAACTGGCACGAAAGGGGCACATCATAATGATGGCGGTGCACTAGACATTTCTCTCTAGATACTACTTGTCTCTCCTACTTCGTTTGAATAGAAACGACTTCGGTCATGATCTTTTGTTTTTCAATTTTCGAAATGTCAATTTACTCCTGCGTCATATAGTGAAAAGCTGAATAACGAACTAAAAGAAGTTAAACCTATACGAATGTTAGACACATTGTTTAGATGTTTCCACACAAGTCTAGAATATCATAACCGAAGTCGTTTCTACGCAAAGTGACAAAAACAAGTAGTATGCAGCCTAGTGTGCTGACACCTTAACAGAGGCGACATCATGGAAATGAAAAAAGACAGACTAGTGGCAACCGTGACAAAAGGGAAGTGCCATCAGGTATGAAAGGGATTAATGAAATTCTGATCAGTAATTTAATTTATTTCCTGCTGGACCCACATTTTTTTGTTTCGTTTTTTTTTTTTTTCAAATTTTGAAACCGGGTCAGTACTGTTGACCATCGACATTTTCAGTTCTGTTTTTTGTTTTATGATTCTACTTCGATAGTAATGCCCGCGTGCAGTTTCTCGATGAATCGTATATATCTATGGATGTATGTATCTATGTATATATATATATATATATATATATATATATATACATATATATATTTACATATACATACATATACCAATGGCTTTTCCCCTTCACAAAGGAGGTAGATAAAGTCAAATGTATAAATTCACTCCAAACCATTTCATCCCAACATACTACACTCCTATTCACCACCTCTTTTCTTGGCTCCTCCTGGATGATGGGTCATCCCTGCATCTCGCCCACTTTCCTGGGTCAGAAGCAATGCAGCATGACACAGTACATTCACAGTAAGGCAGCTTCACTTAATCGGAGACCCCCCTCTCCATCCACTCATGCAGAAAAGGAGAAGACGGGGAGAAATCCCTTCGGGCTGTGTCAAAACGTAACTCATACTTACTTCCTCACCTCCACCCCCCACCCACTCCCTTCCATGCATCTTAACATTATCCATACACAACCATTCTCCACTCACCCCTATCTTCTGTCTTCTCCCTTCTTTACTCAACAGACATTCCCCTCTTTCCCAATGCCCCTTTCACCATCTATCTCATCATTGGTCGACCCCTCAGTTTCACTCCTTCCACCTTAACCTTCCAAACCTCTTTTACAAATCTTTCTTTACCCATTCTTTCCATGCGTCCAAACTATCCCAAATCTCTTTTATTAGCCGTATCTCCCAACTTCCTTTCTACCCCCGCTCTCCTCCTCATCTCCTCGTTTCTCTCTCTATCCAACCTAGTAACCCCTATCGTACTTCTCAGACATCTCATCTCAAACATACTTAAACACCTCCTCTCTTATATTCCATGTTTCTGTCCCATACAGTGCTGTCGACACAATAACTCCTTCATACAATCTCCTTAGTATCAATTTCCAAATATCTATTTACTCATTACACATTTTAATTCCCCCAAGGCATTTACTTGCTTCTATCAACCTACATTCTACCTTCACCTCCACTCCTCCCTTTCCCACCACATTCGCACCCAAATATTTAAAGCTATCCATTTCCTCCAGTCTCTCTCCCTTAATACTTCCAATTTACTGCCATATTTCCCTTGTATAAATTTTATCATCTTACTTTTATCCACATATATCTACAGCTTCCTTTCGTACACCTTCCCACACTCCGTCACTAACTTCCTTCATCACTCCTCTGATCCTGCTACAAGCGCAGTATCCTAAGTAAACTACAACTGGCTTTTCTACTATTTTTCTCCATTTTCTTTCATCATTACAAATCCCCCACCCATTACCCTTGCGCTCACCTCTCGCACTACCCCATCTATGGATAAAACTAAACAGCCAAGGCGACATAAGACGTACTTGGCGAAGTCCCTCCATTACCTCAAAACACTCACTCTCTTCACTTCTTATTCTAACACAGGCTCTACTACTCTCATGAAAACACTTTACTTCTCAAAACAGCTTTGCTCCTATCCCATATATCTGCAATACCTCCCACAAGGCATATATATATATATATATATATTATGGAAGAAAGTATACGCTGGACTCGACGTTCGTCAATTTATTCCGACGTTTCGAACCCTGTCCGGGGTTCGTCTTCAGGGTAATACAGTGGTAGCCATAGAAAATGAACATAAATAGGGGATACCTGGTGCACTGGGACAGGTCTTCCCAGTA
>NC_134801.1:36166732-36179232 GCF_046742065.1 Oratosquilla oratoria | reverse complement strand
GGGATTCCATCTGATCTTGATACGCCATCATCACCTGCATGACATCTCCAATGCTTAGCACGTGAAGAACCCAAAAGTAACATGTCACCGTATCAAAGGAATCATGAGATTAAGAAGGATGACGAAGAAGAGAGGAGGAATGAAAAATGGAGAATAGGGAAGCAAGATAAACACGAATAATACGAAGAGAAGGGAGACATGATTTGGAAATAAGGAAGAATAATAGTGAAAAAAGTCTCCAGAGGGGTAGGGCAGTAAACAAAGGCAAGGGGGAAAATAGTGACAGGAAAATAAAGGGGGAGAACTTTGGAAGAAAAATGGGAAGGAAGTGGGGATGGAGGAGTAGACGAAAAGAAGAGTGGTAGAGGGGAACGAGGGTAAGAGGATAAAGAGATAAAGAAACAAACGAGGGAGAGACAGCAGAAAGGGGAAAAGGATAGACCGTAGAACTATGGCAGATTGAGTAAAGTTGCAAAGGGAGAGTACAGAGAACAATATGAAGGGGACTCAGAGGGATAAGGAAAAAACATTGTTTTATGTATGCGTACATACTATACATACATACATACATATATATATATATATATATATATATATATATATATATATATATATATGTATATTGTATGTATGCATATATACGTATATATATATATATATATATATGTATATATATTATATATATATTATATATGCATATATATATTATATATATATATATTTATATATACATATATATATACATATACATATATATATATATATATACATATATATATATATATATATATATATATATATATATATGTGTGTGTGTACACACACACACACACATATATATATATATATATATATATATATATATATATATATATATATATATATGTGTGTGTGTGTGTGTGTGTGTGTGTGTGTGTGTGTGTGTGTGTGTACATATATATATATATATACATATATATATACATACAAATATATATGTGTGTGTGTGTGTGTGTGTGTGTGTGTGTGTGTGTGTGTGTGTGTGTGTACATTATACTGTAGATATATATATATATATATATATATATATATATATATATATATATATGTTGAGACATTCTGACAGGTTGATGTAAGCGGAATAGGAAACACAGGAGTCTTAGTCTTGAGTTTATTCCTGACTAGTTTCCTTTGAAAAAGCATACCTGCGAAACTAGTCAGGAATTAACTCAAGACTAAGACTCCTGTGTTTCCTATTCCGCTTACATCATATATATATATATATATATATATATACATGACACCGTAGAAATATCTCACCAGAAATAATTTGACAGGGAGGTGACATTCATGCCAAAATTCCTTCAGAAAAACATGAATTGCCCAACCAAAAGGAAACCGGGTGTTCCTGTTGGATCATCTCCTAAAGGACCAACCGCATTGCTTAGTGTACTTACAGGCAGTGTGACACCGAATGTGAGTAAACACTCTCCAAGCAGATCCAAGTCTTGGGCATTAAACATTAGGTGAAAGAAATGACAGAGGCAAGATGTTAGTCAATTTTATATAGAACTACAATATGAGGATAATGAACACTTTCTTCCAAAAGCGTGTAGGTCGTAAATGGACCTGGAGATGTCCAAATGGAACAATAAAGAACGAAATAGACTTCATATTAGAACATAAGAACAAGATCATTGATAATGTTATGGCCATAAATTAAGTCAACATAGGTAGTGAGCTTAGAATGGTAGGTTGCACAACTAAATTCAATTTCACGGTCGGAAGAATTGAATTTTTTTAGAAAAGAAATTAAGACTAGCAAAGGCTAAGGATAACAAGAAATTTCAGTTAGAAATTAAAAATAGATTCGAGCTCTAAGAAATAACGAGGACATGGTCGAAGACATAGATTTTCTTTTCTTCTTTATGCATATTTATACTCAAATGTATATACAAAAATTCGAGGCTTTGTAAAATCTAGCCCTACCCTTACCAAACCATTTTATTGTGCAGACTGCTGTGAGTATTCATTGAGCTTTCCTTTGGAAAGTGAAATACATTTTGTGGGGTATTGACAACAAGTCTGTGATTTTCTGTTATTGTGTGAAAAATATCTTTGTTTCTTGCTGTCAAAAGATAACAACTAACTTTATATATTTCATACATATCCACCTTGTTAGGGGTACGCCAAATATGCCTCCATTCTTTTTATTTATAGTATTTCTAACTCTATTTCTTCTTAGCTCTCTCTCGTTCCCTTTGCTGTCTTTCTCTTATCTAATCTCAGTTTGCGTCATTTCCGGCTCTATTTTCTTTACATCGGCAGTTCTTCAACTAACTCCCGTGGTAAATCTTGCTGGCTGAATAAGATTGTTTTGACTCTCAGTATCTTTGTTCTATTTGTTGAAATCATTGTTGTCAGATCTTACTATATGCTTAACTTCTCCGTTGCAAATGTTGTTAGCCATTATATTGTTTGTAAACTTAACATCCCAAGATGGTGGCGAAGGTGAGCTGCCTAGTGTAGGCCTTATGGTCTTTTGCAGTCTCCTTTATTTTTTATGTTCTTATGTTCTTATGAGCCTACGCCAAGAGGCGCTGAGTAGCTGCGGCCCGTCATCTTTGCCTTATACTGTATACTTGGATTGTTGGGGCAGGTAACAGTCACTGCTGGGAATCGGAGTGGAGTGCGAGATTCGAACCCACCACTAAATGAATGTGAGGCCACTACGCTCCTGATTACGCCATCCTTAGGAGGACTGTCTGGAAGTCTTAAGATTATATTATTTTTTTTTACCATATTATATCGTGTATAATTATCAGAAGTGATACGACCACTTTCTTTTCTTTTCTTATTTGTCATCATCATCATTAGAGAACACAAGGAGAACACTTTGTAGGTTTACGTATTGGACTGAATCCTTTTACATCTCACATATTTATAATTTCTAATGCCTGGCGTGTCGTGCTAAGTACAATTAACTCAGTTTTATAGTTAACATTTCTCAAAGAGGTTCCTAATTACTTGTGTACCCTTTTTATCAATTAGACAATAAGAACAGACAAAAAGCAATGCTATTATTACTCTTCTTTGTCCCAAGTATTTAATTTCATAGCGTTCCGACTAACTGCTGCAGTTCTAAGGTTATGAATGTTTTATGGCAATTATAATCAGGGAACATATTCCCTTTCAGAAAAATCTCAAATGGTTTACTACGTTTAACGCAATCAAAAGCTTATTTGGATAAATATCAAAACAACAATCTATAATATGTTTTCGTCACTCATTCTGTTTTGCCTGGTTGATTTTGATTTTTCAATATTTACCTGCCTCCATATTTGTCTTATTATTTTATACGATGTCGGCATGCTTTCTCGTTTGTAACTTATTGTAACTTCACTAGAAACTGACATGATTTCTTAATGTATAAGTAGCAATTTTCTGTTCTATTTTGCAATACACACACACACACACACACACACACACACACACACACACACACACACACACACACACACACACACACACACACACACACACACACACACACACACACACACACACACACACACACACACACACACACACACACACACACACACACGCACACGCACACGCATATATGTATATATATATATACATATATATAAATATATATATATAAATTTTCCAGTAAATTTTCATTCAGACCAAAGTTGTACTTAGATTGCATTTAATTTTTACACGAGAAAATAAAAAAGCATGAAACAAACATACATACACGCGCATATATATATATATATATATATATATATATATATATATATATGTATATATATGTGTGTGGGTGTGGGTGTGGGTGTGTGTGGGTGTGTAGGTGTGTGTTTGTGCGTATACACACACACACACACACATATATATATATATATATATATATATATATATATATATATATATATATATAAAGTTATATAATAAACAGGCAGTAGGAGGCATCATAACCATATCTAGAATGTGTGATCTAGAAAGGATGTATTTAATAAAAAATAATGACAAAATCATTTTTGAATTGGGTGTATAGATAATACATGATAGATACGATCTAACCGGTTTTTATTGTGAAATTAAGGTAAATGATTAAGATACTGTATATTGTAAATGTACTGGTAACCATAGGTCGAGTAACTGTGTTTCTCAATATATATATATATATATATATATATATATGTATATATATATATATATATATATATATAAATGTATAAACTATATGAGATTCAAAATGTCGGAGACGAACCATACTGCAAATTATAATATCCAGTCTTCATAGATGAGATAGAATAAGAAAATCCGAGATAAAAATGAACATGGTTATTAATAATCCTCATGAAACTAAAGAGTCAATGATTAAATGTGGGTTTTTAAACAAAGTTTATGGGCAACAAGAATCTTGGTATACGCGAACTCATTAATGACAATAGTTTTGACGCTCCTGCGTTAAAAGAGACTTGGCAGGGCGAATATAACTGCGAAAATACAAGAAATGACACCAGGGACTCGTTTGTTCTTACATACACCAAGAACAGACAGAAGGGGAGGTGGAAAAACAACAACAAGCAATGGGCACATATTGAATTTCTTTAGTAATAAGGAACACAATCTGTAAGTAAAGTGTACGTTGGCGAAATGTTGTATTTCCCCTGTGCAGAAATTAGTAACATATATGATTTGATAAAGAAAAGATAAAAGAAGTTGTGAGCTGATATCTTTCAGGGGAAAAAGAAACTTCAACCCAGAATATTTGATAAGTGAAAAGGCTCGGGAAATTTCTACAAAAAAATACAGACATTCCCAACATCACACGTTGGTAATAAAATGTGCATTTTGCTTTCATAAAATCTACAATCAATCCCTACAAGTTCTTTACAATGAATTATGTCCCACAACTGAAAAGGAGATAATTGTAAAAGACCACGCGCCCTAGTTTAACACTGATATCTAAAGAGCAAAAAATGAAAAATAAAAAAAGAGAGAGAGAGAGGATATGGCGTAGATTGAACACAGATGATTCGAGAGGAGAGTATCAAATAGCGAGAAACATTGAAAATGGGCTTATATTGAATAGAAAACGAGAATATTATATAAAAAAGACGAATATTACAGTTATACAATATACAAAACAATTTAACTCGCAAAGAAAAGAAAAAAATTCAAAAAGTTTACTCTGACGAAACATTTGCAAATATGTTTTGGATTTCTTTCGTAATAATATGAAGTATATCAAGGAAATGCTTAGATAAGATGATCTCCGTGTGTGGTTAAAGTTATTATTTCAAACAAGTTGTCAAAACCATGGTGAAATCTATAGTGAACAAAACGAAACCAACCTATTGTGAAAACGATCGCGTGACTATATCAGAAATGATGAAATATAAAGATTTTGGGAATATCTTGCAAGTATTTCTGGAGATAATGAAATTAATTACCGAAACAAAGGCATTCCGAGTAATGAAGAGCTAGCGATCGTAAAACCCATATCTATACTCGTAGGTAAATTAGACCCACAGTGGTTAAGTTTTTGTAGATCTTGTCAAATTTAACATTTCTAAATTAACTAGAAGCGTTATTCTGAATCAGTTGAGGGAACATTTGAATAAGGTAAATGTTTTGCCAGATAATCAGTCCGATTTACTCTACTGAAACTGCTTTATGCACCGAGACAAATGATCTACTTTTACTGATGAATGAGGGAAAATGTGGTCTGTTAATCTTACTAGACCTGAGTGCTGCTTTTGACACTGTTGTATATGGTTCATTTCCTGCAGATTGTAAGACTATTGACATTGATGGCGAAGCATAACCTATTAACTTACGCTATCTTGAAAACAGAACTTATTGTGTTAAAATCAGTACATATTGGTCACAAAATTACCGTTGAAAAGAGTTCCCCAAGGGAGTGCATTGGGTCCTATTTTGTTTTATATTTATACCACTGAACTATCACAAAAAAAAAAAAAAATCGAGTTAATTTTAGATTTGCTGATAATACATTATGAGGAAAGTCAAAGTCTGGATGAATATGAAGTAATTCTAATTGAATTATGACAAATCAGTGCTTAATAGTCTGGAAAAGAAATAAGTTAAGTGGACTTGGAATATCCAGCTTGAGACTAGGAGAGACTTCCATGGAAATGAAAAAGTGGTCAGGGATTTAGGAGTGTAACTTGACAGTAATCTGTCATTTCGTGATTAGATTAATAATGTAATGGGAGTAACAGATCCCCATTTACGGGTCATTGCTTTTTAAGGAAATATATAGATCAAATAACAACAATGCTTTTATATAACAATGTGATTTCGAAGCTAGACCATTGCAACTCCCTTTATTTTGGCTTACCAAACTATCTTCTGGAGGAGTAACAAAATGTCATGAACAGGGCTGCAAGAATAATTAAAGGTTTGCCTTGGCGAACAAGAATCACACCGGCACTAAAGGCAAGAATTGTTAATGTGTTTTGACTTACCAAGCCTTAGAGAGTGAGAAATCAGAATATAAAAGATATCTATTAGGCTGTTTCAACCATATATATATGATGCTGAAGAATTTTCTAGATCTGCATCGTTTAGATCAGTGGTTCTTAACCTTTTTTGGCAGCGACCCAAAATTTTGAACAAATCAAGCATCGCGACCCAAGCCTACATAGATATTGTCGGTTTTACATTGAAATTTCAAAACACTTCAAATAAATTTTCTGCTTTGGAGTTTTTATTTAATCATGGTCTGCTTAGAATCCTAAAACTAGGCATCATATATTTTAATTATTACAGTATATAATTATAATGTATTTGTAGTGGGAAAATGATTATTTTCTGCAAACCCTTAGCGACCCAATTAAATGGCTTGGCGACCCAAATTTGGGTCGCGACCCAGGGGTTAAGAACCACTGGATTAGATCAGCCATGGGGCAATCTGGAAATTGGTTTCAGAGTTTTTGCAAGATTTGCCCCAAGGCTGTGTAATAGGCTGCCTGACATAAATAGTGACATTAGAACGATGTTTGAAAAGAAACTGAGGAACAATCAATTCACTGTATGCTACGACCTAAATATTGGGAATATTAGAAACAACTACAAATGCTAAAAATAAGAAACAATAAAAGGCCTTGCAAAACACTACGTCAGCAGCGGCGCGGGGGCCTAGGATTTGACACTTCAAGTAACAAGTAACAAGTAGTTAGGATCAACCTCAAATTTTACATGTCCTTATCAACCTATACTCAAACGTTTGTCTCGGACATTGTAACCATGATCTTGTAAGTCGTAGAGTTTGCAACCACCAATCTACACACATCAGCTGATATTGGTTCCTGCCAATGAGAACACAGCTTCTCATTGGGCCTGAGCCAATAACAAAACGTTTTCTCGTAGCCGGTAAATGTAAACACACAAACGTAGCGTCAGCAACTACGCAACTCGCCGTAAAATACAGTAGCTAATTACCTAAACAATTTGTTTGCTTACACCTCTAGAATCAAAATATCATGTGTAAGATGACATAAGTATACGAAATGCAAACTCTGAAGTGGGATGAAAATTGAATTGAATGTGTACGATGACAAGCTATACGGAAAATACAAACGCTGTGATCACTGACATGACAAGGATGAAAATAGACGAATTTCAAACGTTCTAGCAATATTGTCAAATCCAATATGCGATGCACATTTTTCACCCAGAAAAAAGAAAACTTACGAAACAAAGGGAATGCCAACACTCACCCCTGGATCTCTTCTCCTTGCGAATGCAGAGGTGATGTCCGCAATAAGGTCCCTAGAAGTGTTGAAAATGTGTGTGTGTGTGTGTGTGTGTGTGCGCGCGTGTGTGTGTGCGTGCGTACGTGTGTGCGTGTGTGTGTGTGTGTGTGTGTGTGTGTGCGCGCGTGTGTGTGTACGTGCGTACGTGTGTGCGTGTGTGTGTGTGCGCGCGTGTGTGTACATGCGTGTGGGTGTATGTGCGTGTATATGCAAGCAAGCGCGTGTGTGTGTGTTTGTGTGCACATGTACGTACGTGTGTGTTTATGTGTGTGTAACTCACTATGGTCTTGGATCACGTGTTAGACTCGTGATCGACAGCTACTACCCTCCTAGATGAGAACTTAAGAGCTCATGTATGGTGTGCGTGCGTGTGTGGTGTGTGTGTATTCACCTCGGATCTGCTGCAGTCTCTGTCGAGACAGCCAGACACCACCCTACGGCAGTGAGCTCAGAGCTCATTATTTGCCGATCTCTGGGTAGGTCTGAGACCACTCACACATCACACACCGGGACAGCAAGGTCACAACTCCTTGACTGACGTCCCGTACCTACTCACTGCTAGGTGAACAGGGGTTACACGTGAAAGGAGACAAACCCAACTTATCTCCGTCCGCCACCGAGCCGTGTGTGTGTGTGTGTGTGTGTGTGTGTGTGTGTGTGTGTGTGTGTGTGTGTGTGTGTGTGTGTGTGTGTGTGTGTGTGTGTGTATTTACCTAGTTGTATTTTGCGGGAAGGGGAGCTATGCTCGTGGAGTCCCGTCTCCATATCTCGTTTTATCTAGACTGCTTTTAAATTCGTGTATAGTTTTGGATCACGTGTTGGACTCGTGATCGACAGCTATTTCCCTCCTGGAAGAGAGCTCAGAGCTCGTATGACCGATCTAAGGGTAATGCTATGACCTTACACACACACACACACACACAACTCCCCGCCCACGAGAGTCAGAGTAACGACCCAAAACGCAGCGATGCCGAAATAATTTCGGCCCTAGGCAGGATTCGAACCAAGTACTACGAGCACCACCATGCTGGTAGTTCAGCGCTCTACCAACCGCGCCACCGAGTCGTGTGTGTGTGTGTGTGTGTGTGTGTGTGTGTGTGTGTGTGTGTGTGTGTGTGTGTGTGTGTGTGTGTGTGTGTGTGTGTGTGTGTGTGTGTGTGTGTGTGTGTGTGTGTGCGCGCGCGTGCGTGCGTGCGTGCGTGCGTGCGTGCGTGGTTACATGCCTACTGCGCATTGTCTGTGTCTGCATTCTGAACTCGCATCCCAGTGACGTACCTCACAGATTTCGTTCTGACTAACGTCACACAACACAAGTTATCGTCTTTAGCGGTCTTCCCCTTGACTGAATATGATTATCTGGCGTTAGCAAAAACAAATTATGTAAGGTACGCCGAATCGCAGATAGTTGCCAGGTGTGATTGTAGTATGCATGTCCGTGTTGCCAGGTGTGATTGTAGTATGCATGTCCGTGTTGTCCATCTCATCTACCTTGACGTTGTGGCGTGTCGTCCTTGACAAGTAAGAGCTGAAGAACACTAGACCCGATTTTCTTGATAAATAAACGAACAGATGTTGAAGTAAATCAACATAAAAAAGTAAATACACTTAAGTGATATCTTCACTGACAACCACACACAAACAATCGAGCATAAGGCGAAGTACCACAAAACTAAATTTCCGCGAAGACCACGATCGAAGTAAAACTTTGGTTCCGCACTGGGCAACACCTGAGGCTGAAATGAGTATATTTCGAAAAAATAAAACAAAATAAAGGTCACTTGAGACGGGGTTTCCCCGATAACGGCATTCTGACCAATAAAAACGCTGGAATTGTGTCATGCACCAGCGTGATTGGCTGTTGATCTCCTTTGCTACCGGACGGCGTCGACTTTCATAAAGCCCTGGACGATAACTAGCGATTGGTAACCTTATCCTCAGGTACAAAAACAGCAAAACATATGTCATATGGTGAACCTTGAACGTAGATTTTGGCAGACGTGCGAACGGCTCCTGAGATATGTTAAAGTGCGTCAGATGTCGTTGAAACAAGCAATTGTGTTACCTGGAACTACATAGTTACATTAAGTAAACAGGCTGATACCACGATAGAATCTAATGAAGGTTGAAATTGTTCAACGAGCCAGGAAACTTAATCTAAGATAGAGGCGATTCTCAGCCCGAAAATGGTTTCGTTAGATCGAGGCCCATTTCCCTCCAAGGGTCGTCAGGCGATTTTATTAGACTGAAGGCGGACCCGGCTTTAACTCAGACCTGAATCTCAGCAGGTTGAAAACTCAGCACGTTTCAGGACGTGGACAACCATTTTATGCGTGGGTGACAATGTCAGATAAATCTTTGATACGCGTGTCAACGGAGTAGAATCATAGGCCTACAATCCACCCAAGGCCCCAATCCTCCGCCCAAAGCAGTTTAAAAACGCTGCCTACTAGGAGCATAACACTGGCCTGCGAAGTTTCAAAGGTAAAGCATCTGATAACTGATTCTAGGGTAATTTGCTATGCAGAATCTAAAAATCACACTCATTTTGTTCAATCAGGTCACTTTTTTGAGATACGAGGCGGTAAAAATAATTAAAAACGCCATTTAGTGCTATCTATTCTCTTTAATTTTGGAAAAAAAATTCTTGACAAAAGAAATAATTATTTCTTGCATAGTTCAGAAGATAAAGAGGATATATTACAGAAAATCTAATCATGGATGAAGGGCCTTTTCAGTGACTTTCTCCTGTGTTGGGCAGCCACGTCTCGTTTCAAACACCAACAGTAGTCCACAAGAAAGTTCACATCCCACCGGCCTTGGTAGCGTTCTTCCATGACACGAATATCCTGATGGAAACGTTCTCCCTGTTCCTCACTGAAGTCACCACAGTTTCTGAGGGAAATAGTCTAAGTGGGACCGTAGAAAGTGCATTTTGACTGACATGCGAGCCCCTAATTTTTTATAGCTGTTCAAGAGCTTATCGACTTCTTTCTCGTATTCTGCACTTCGGTTATTTCCTAGAAAGTTTCTTATCACTGACTTAAGCGACCACCAAACGGACAGCTCAGCTGCATTCAGTGCATCGTCAAACATTGAGTCCTTCATAAGTTCCCTTATCTGAGGCCCATCAAAGATGCCAGCCTTAAGCTTTTCCAGACTGATCCGAGGAAACTTCTGCTGAAGAAAAGTAAATCCCATGCCGTCCTTGTCCATTGCCTTCACAAAGTTCTTCATCAGTCCCAGTTTGATATGTAAAGGTGGGAGTAAGACCTTGTTTGGTTCAACAAGAGAACGAGCCTGAACATTGTGTGAACCAGGTTCCAAACGTTGTCGTGGTGGCCATTCTTGTCTGACAAAATGTTGATCATCAGCCCGACTATCCCACAAACACAAAAAGCATGGATACTTTGTGTACCCACCCTGTAGTCCCAAAACCAATCCAACTACCTTAAGATCTCCACAGATCAACCAACCATGGTCATTGTAGTTCAGAGCAGACAGTAGCTGATCCATGTTGTCATGAGTTTCTTTCATTTGCATCGAATGACCAATTGGAATTGAAGAGTATTTATTTCCGTTGTGAAGGAGGACTGCCTTGAGACTTCTGCTGGAAGAGTCGATGAACAGTCTCCATTCAGTAGCAACATAGTCCAGCCCCCATTGATTGAATCAAACCAGCAATGTTGTTGCAGTAAACTAATGACGAGTCCTTCTGGGTTGTGAAGAACTGTCTAAATTCTCTTTCACGCTCTCGGTACCAAAAGAATGTTGTCTCAGGTGCTAGCAAATTTTTCTCACAAAGACGAGAACCCAGAAGCTGTGCTGATTCCTTTGATAGGTTTAGATCCCGTGTCAGGTCATTGAGATCTGCTTGTGTTAGAGGCACTGGCCGGTCATTCTCTTCTGGCATTTATTCTCCACCCTCTGCCATGTCTAGTGCGTTATCAGATTCCGATTCAGAGCTAGATTCCATTGCAACATCTGGCTCGGGAACGGGCAGGCCTGGACCATGAGGGACTGGTCGTATGGCAGACGGAACATTAGGATACTGAATACAATGCTTGTTCTTGCGGTTGACTCCTTTAAGATTAGTCATGCAGAAATAGCAGTCTGACACATGATCTTTACCCTCTCTCCAAACCATTGGAACAGCGAATGGCATACTCTTCCTTTTTTTATTTCTCCAATCACGCAAGTTCTCGACACATGTTTTGCAGCTAACATGCGATGCAAATGGCTTGTCCTGGTCCCCAAGCTTAACTCCAAAGTAAACATGATATGCCTTCTTCACAAAATCAGTTATATTTGCTAGTCGACGAGGAAGAATCACATTACCACATATGTAGCAGAACCTATCAGGATGATTTGTGCATTTGCGTTCCATTATCTAAGATACGTGTCCAAAATAGAAACACAAGAAGCACAGATTCTTGTAAAAAGCACAGATTCTTATAAAATCAGTCACATTGATTGGAGATCACACTTTTCTAAACCATTTTCAGTTTCAGTGTTGTCAATGCAGTTTGTCAATATAGTCAATGCAGTTTCAGTTTCAGTTTCGGTTTCAGTTTCCTGAAAGTAAACAAAAACATCATTAGGTTTCAGTATCAGTTTCGGGGTGCTACAGTATAATTTTTATGCAAAAAAAAAAATAAGAATAGGTTATACCTGCAGCCTCGTACTATACAAGGCCCAAAAGTCGCACTTCTCATATCTCAAAAACTA
>NC_134801.1:36139232-36154232 GCF_046742065.1 Oratosquilla oratoria | reverse complement strand
TGTTTTTGATCGTTCAACCAATTACTAGTTCAACTTAAAATAGTCTTTCGTGGGGGACGATATTAAAAACGTTTGCAAAGTCTAATTATATTGTTTCTTTTGTCATAATTCGAGATGACTGTGCTGTAGAATTCGAGTAAGTTAGTCACCCAAGAACGTTTTCATCTGAATCCATATTGGCTATCATTTATCAAACACTTATTTTCTAAATGATGTTCGGTATCATCTAAGATGATAGTTTCCATAAATTTTGCTACGACTGAAGAAAAGCTTATAGGCTTGTAGTTCTTTGGTTTATTTTTGTCACCTTTTTTTTAATATGGGACTAATTTCTAATGGAACAACAATCTCATGACAATCATTAGGCCCTGGTGTTTCATTATCTAAGTTTTTTATACAACTTTTACTTTTTTCTTTTGTTACATTTACCGTAGTGAGTAAATTCACCCTAAACATTCCATAGGTTTCAGTTTAGAGTTCATTTTGAGGTGCTTCGTTTACGTACACTTAGCTAAAATAGTTATTTAAAATATCACACATTCCTTCATTTGAATATTCAAATTAACCGTCAGCAGATAATAGTAAGCCAATGTGATTCCTTATATATATATATATATATATATATATATATATATATATATATATATATAAACATATATATATATGTATATATAGATAGATGTACATATATATATATATATATACATATATATATATACATATACAGTATATACATATATATATATATATATATATATATGTATATATATATATATATATATATATATATATATATATATATACATGTATGTATATATATATATAAAGAACTTGTGCCCTATTCGTAATTTACAGGCTTTATTCCAGGTAACACTTCTTTTGATCTAAGACGTAATTTATATATGAATGGGTTAGCATATAAAGAAGGGCTATTGAGACAAGCATTTGAAGTCGCTTCAAATCTGTTTGATATTGTTATTTCACGCCCATGAGTCTACTGTGTGAGACCAGACAAACATTTTTGACATTGCGACCTTTCTGATCGTCAGTATGGGCAGCTTAAAGGCCTCTTTTCTTTTTATCTTTTCCTTTCTTTTTGTTTTGTTGTTATTTTTCTTTTTCTTCCTCTTTTCTTTTTATTTTTCTTTGTTGTTGTTGTTGTTGTTCTTTTTCTTTTTCTTCTTCTTTGTTGTTGTTGTTCTTCTTTTTCTTCTTCTTCTTTGTTGTTGTTGTTGTTGTTGTTGTTGTTGTTGTTGTCGATTTTTTTCTTTTCTTCATCTTTTCAACTGGATATTTTACATCTATAATATACCTCAGACAGTTCTAATAATATCTGATCCCTTTACCAAATTTAGATTTCGTTTTTATTTTATTGTTCCTGTTATACTATATTTTATGTTGTGTCAATCTATATATCGCTATTTATTTGTGATTGTATCATCCTAGCCTTTGAGTCAAGTAATTTTTTTCTATTCACCCTTATGATTCTCTTTCTTCTTATTTTTCGTTTTTCTTTTTATCATATTCATTATTATTCCTGCCTATTTTTCATATGTGTGGAGGCTGATTAGCAGCAAATGCCTGCAGTCATCTCACTTACTTGTCTCATTCCCTCTAACAGAAATAATTGCAATAATGATAATTACAAAGGGCAGCTCAAACGCGTTCGTCTCGTAATAATGTTCTCTTTTCACTAATAATAGAGCAATGTTGTATCTCAATAATCATATGAAAAATAGTGAGTAGTTATTCCAAGAGGTTTCTAGCTGCTGCTTGGGCTATCATTTGGATATGCTGGTGCTTCTAGGGCAAATTGAAGTCTTAAGTATCTTTTGGATTTGAACACTGGGATCCGAAAACCGACCGAGATTGGGTATCAGATTAGTTTGACAATGAACGTCTCGAACCCGCAATTAAACACTGGAGCCACTGGTGCTCACCACTAAACTTGGTAAACACAACGACGTCATCGATTGTAACTAAACATCTGACGTTAGCTCCTCACCATTGCTCATCTGGCAGTGCATAAATATGTTACTATATTCTTTACATACCTCATATATACAAATATGCAATGATATAGCTTAAAGAAATTCATGTGGAAATTTGATCATGTACACAATTTTTTTTTTCTTCTAGATTATAGATTTCCCATTATCAGATTTTGGCATAAAATTAGGTAGGTTTCTATCTTGCGACACTGCTTCTGACCCAGGGCAGTGGACAAGGTTCAGGGATGACCAGTCATCCAGGAGATGCTAAGATAAGAGGAGGGTGGAGGGGTGTGGAGTGTATTCAGGGATGGAATGGGTGGGAATGATTTTATGCCTTTTTCTTTTTGGCTCCCTCCCTTGTAAGGGGAAAAAGCCTTGGTATATGTATGTATGTACATATTGAAAAAAAAAATAATAAATATATTCTCCTAATCAAACCATACGTAAAAATATGTTTAATGTGTTCAAAATTTTAAAATTTTTGTTTTTCTTTAAGATGATGCAACTCAACGTTACTTAATGTACAAGGTGATGTACAAGGGGTGAAAGTGGCAGCAGACTGGAAGTGAGCATTAAGGGAGAGCGACTGGAAGAAGTGGATAATTTTAGATACTTGGGTGCAAATGGGGCAGGAAAAGGTGGAGTGGAGGTGGAGATAGAATGTAGATTGAGAGAAGCGAGTAAATGCCTTGGTGGATTAAAAAGTGTAATGAGGAATAGACATTTGGGAATGAATGCTAAGAGGAGACTGTATGAAGGAGTGATTGTGCCAACAGCATTGTATGGGGCAGAAACATGGAACATAAGAGAGGAAGAGAGAAGGAGTTTGAATGTGTTTGAGATGTCTGAGAAGTATGATGGGGGTTACTAGGCTGGATAGAGTGAGAAATGAGGAGGTAAGGAGGAGAACAGCGGTGGAAAGGGAGTTTGGAGATAGGGTTCATGAAAAAGTATTGGGATGGTTTGGACACATGGAAAGAATGAATGAAGAAAGACTAGTAAAAGAGGTATGGAAGGCAGATGCGGAGGAATTGAACATGAAGGGACGTCCTAGGATGAGATGGATGGATGGGGTGAAGGGGGCTTTGGGGAAGAGAGGAATGTCTGTTAAAGAAGGACGGGAGAGGACAGAATATAGGAGTGAATGGAGAATGGTTGTATATGGATGATGTTGTGATGCATGAGGTGGAATGGGTGGGGGGATGGAGGGTGAGGTAGTATGTGTGAGCAAAGTTTGACGCAGCCCGAAGGGATTTCTTACCGTCTTCTCCTTTTCTACAAGGGGGGACGGAGAGGGGGGTCGCCGATTTAATGAAGCGGCCTTGCTGTGGATGTGCTGTGCCTTGCGACACTGCCTCTGACCCAGGGCAGTGGACAGGGTGCAGGGATGACCCGTCATCCAGGAGGTGCTAAGATAAGAGGGAGGGTGGAAGGAAGTTGAGTGTATCTAGGGATGGAATGGGTGGGCATGATTTTATGCCTTTTTCTTTTTGGCTACCTCCCTTGTAAGGGGGAAAAAGCCTTGGTATATGTATGTATGTAATTTACTTCGTGGTCAGAGTTGGGGGTGGGGAGGAGGCCTAGGAAGGAAAAGATTGGTACTTATTCAGCTGTTCAAGAAAAACCACATTCCTCACACACTAAATGGCAGCCCTCAAGATCCCCTCAACTTTAGAACTTTTGGAATTATTTAGAATAAAGGCTCAAAGATGCAACAGATTGCTTACCTACAATAATTTGCCACTATTTTTTGAAAAATATATAAAAATAAAATAATGACAATAAATCTTAATTGTAATACAGTCAAAATGGTTTCTTACTAACAACGATATCTCAACTACAGCAGGGCAGGGCTCGTAGTAATGGATTTAGATTGGGAAATTTTAGTTTTATGGAGAAAATAGGCAAGAACTGGTTTACCAAGTGTAGTTAAAGAATGAAACAGACTTAGTAACCATGTAGTGAATGCGGAAACAATTGGTTGTTTTAAGAAAGGATTAGATAAGTTTATGATTAGGGATGAAAGGTGCTTGGGAACATGGAACTGCCTAGTGTAGGTTTTATGGTCTCTTTAATTTTCCTCCATTTTTATGTTCTTAAAGATACTTCTGGAGCGGGGCTGGAAAGAGGTAGAAACCAGAAAGTCCAGCGCGTCTTTTGAAGGCTGTGTCGACTGGCTAGTAAAAAGCGTCTCCGTGGATGGGGATGAAATCCCTTCTGGAATTGCCCAAACGCAATCACCGGAAGGGTGAACCGAAGTTCTGGATTACAGTGGGCTATGCAAACCCAATAAATAGTGTCTGCAATCGAGTCCAGTAAATAGCAGCTGCAGTCTTCTTCTTTTTTTCCATTCTAGGGGTTCCAGAAGTGCGTTGTTTTGTGCATTCAGATTTGGAGCTCCAATTTACGTGTATAAGACTGATAAATCCCCAACAGATTATACTGTCTTCTTAATTAGTTCCAAGAAGTGGGTTAAATGGAAAATGAATAACGTCCTGAATCAAAAACAAGTAAGAAAGTTTCACTTCTGAATGAAGGAAACAAGAACAAGTGTGGGATAAAGTATAACATTTGCGTAGATCTTATTTCTGGTAAAGTTGATGTGCATAGAAAATTTAGGCTAGTAGACAGCACAAGAAATCCATTCATGAATATAGTTAGTCTTCATTAACAGCAGCATTCAAATTTAGGATGATTACTACGACTATGAAAAGTATATAACTACATTATATTTGTGTGTTGGATGGTAGATGCCATAATTTATTACCACTTGACTCATAAGTCTTACGTAATTTCTATGATTTTCAAGTCTTTCGCCTAAGTTGAAAATCTTATGTTTTTTCCGCATGCGATGTGTATTTTAATGTATTTGTTTTAAGAAATTTTAAATAAATTCCCTTTTTCAAGTAAACACATGACACAGTATGAGCCCTAGATAATGAAAAAAAGTAGTATTTACAAGAACTTTTGTAAAGAGTAATGTTTTTCACTATGTAGTGTTCATGCTGTCTTGCGTTTACACTGTGTTTTCATTCTGCATTTTCTTTTAAACAAATGAATACTGAATGACAAAAAATATGGCTTTTTTATGGTTTAATTACCATTTTATAGGTAAAATCTTAGGACAAGACACCACAGTTGCATGATAGGCATGAATTGCATCTTTATAATTCCTTATTCTGATAGCAGGCTGGGATGTATTAGGCTTCTAGGAAGAACATGTATAGATTTACGTTTCTTTCCTGTAAAAGAGGTACCATTCTTTGCTTTGGAAATAAAGATTCTTATCACTTGAAGGAGTTAAGATTAAACATTGTAGTCGTATCTACCTTTAAACATTCTAATTAACGAAGTCTACGAATTTTTTCTTTAACCTGTTTTCCTTTGTCCTAGCATGAGGTACCTTTGCTTCTTGATGCTGGTGGAGGCAACTTTGATTCAATGTGCCATGCCACCTGCTTCGTCATCAAAGATATTTCTGCTAGTAAGGATTGATAAGATCAGATGATCTTTTACTGGGTATAGTTACCTTCTAAGAACCACATACTATAACCATGATTATGATTATATCATACAATCTTTCATTCGATTCTCAATAACTAGATGACATCTTGAGTTCCTGTGCACTATTATGTCAATGTTATGTCAAAGCTATCAAGTCAGAGAAACTGTTTGGATATTGTAGAATAGAAAGATATCAGCTTTACATTTAAAGGAGTTTGTGTCACCTCGACAAAAGAAATAAGTAACAGGAACATTAAAAAAGAATAAGTTGAGAATAGAATTTAAACTAAGGGAATACTTGAACCAATGCTGAAGTAGACGATTACAAATTTCCAGCAATAAATCTAACATTCGTCAAGTGGGGTGACCGAGTGATATTGTCAGTAGTTGAACTTGTATATGAAACACAAAGGCAAAAGCCGACAAGACTGTGAAAATCAACACCGTGTGAGATCGAAACCTTTATTGGTACGACGTTTCGCTTGTATATAATGCAATGTGATAATGCAATGTTCGTCATCGGAGATAATGAAGTATACTTGTCCTAGATTGACTAAGTGACAAAAGACAATTGTAATGATATTCCTAGAACATTGTCTACATTAGACATCTCGAATATGATAACCAGTTCGAAAATGTAAACATGATTGCTGGTTATGAGAAATAGAATCACACATATACAAAGCCTCCAAATCAACCACTCAATCACGTTTTTAAAAGATTAGAGAAATTTCACGGCTGAAATCATATGTGGGAAAAAATCTCTTTGATTATTATTATTGTTATCATTATTCTATCACTATTATTGTTATTATGTATTCTTCATGATACATATAATTAAATGAGTTTGCTTTGGTTCAGTAAATGATAATACTAGATCGGGTTTAGGGAAGAGAAATTCCTTTCTATAATGATATATCCTGCTTTAGCACACACACAAAAAGCATCGTGAAAATAACGTTTATTTATTTCTTTGTTATTATTATCATTACTTTTTTCTTTAGCGGAATGCTAAAGATGGCCCATTCTTGATCTTAAGAATCCTGTGATTCAGTCTTCATATGTCTAACACTGTCTTCGTCTGTTTGACTTACTTGGGGGCAGTACCGAGCACTTGTATGGTAATTTCACTGTCAGGCTAGGTAACGGAATAATTGGCAAGAGTAAATGGCCATAAAGAATGATAGTTGGTCCTTCAATATACGGGTATATACGGGGCCTCCCCAAAAGGGCACTTCGAGGCTCTCGAAGCCCACATTTTTGCAATATGTGTTCAGACATCCAGGGCAAATGTTAACCAACGACAGTCGCTGGGATATAAATGTTATCCACGTTACTCTATCGAAAGTGAAATAATTTAAGATGTTAACGATAATGTAAATGATCAATGGTCGGTATATGCGTCTTCATATCAACATTTGTAGTCAAGGAAAGCACCATTTAGGAAATCAGCAGAAGTTTTGGCAGGAAACTGCATGAGGGATTTTGATCATTTAATGTTCTATGTGATGGTCCTGAATCGAATATCCTGAACTGAGATTCTCTTGATGGTACACAGCGCTCGTTTAGTTAAGAAAGATGCCTTGGCAAGTTTTATGACTGAGGTGGAATGATTCTGTGTCTAGCTAATGGGATAGTCACTGCCAGTGCCTAAATGTAGTTGTTTCTAATATTGAATAACTGACGTGATGGATCCCCTTAGTCGACTAAAACTTTTTGACAGTTTGTTACAAAATATATACAATGACGATCAACGTCGCATAAGGGTACATAGTCCAAGAGCATAGATTTAAGAGATGAACGTCAATCCTTAAACGGAAGGAACTTTTCTTGGCTTCAGAAATCGTCTGGTTGTATTCTTAAAGATATATATAAAGACAACCACCGTCGTCTACAAGGTAAGGAAAGGGAAAGAGGTGTTCTGAAATTTATCTTACAGTACATCAGGAGGGCCAAGTCCCCCAACCACTCCGACATAAATCCTTCCTGTGCACGGGAAATATCTGAAGGTGGAAGTAGAGGACAAGAGAGGGACATAACCATGTTTCGTAAAGGCCAATGTTCCGAGAATAAACATGACAGTTTTTTGAAGTCCTTCAATTTTCGGATAACTGAGCGTGGAATCCGGAGTATAAAACTTTGTGGGTTTTTATGCGTCTTTTGTTAGGTCAGAGGACATGGAGTAGAAGATGAGTGTAGACGTCACCAAAGAATATCTTTCTGGCAAAGGGCTGCACCTGTCAAAGTTCCATAAATTACTACAGCATTGCATCTTGCTCCCCTCCCACTCAATTTCTTCAAGTGGAAGGAAAACAAGATCATATCACTGTTATATCGGGGCAGTGTGTGTGTGTAAGGGGAGGAGCTTTGTTTCTTCCCTTCAGGTAAAGGATGGGTTGGTCAATAAAGGTGTGGAATCCCTTATAATTTCAGGAGGGAATTGGAATGAACAAAATATGAATAAGGTGATTCATTTTTCTTAATTTCAGTGACCTGATCCAAGATGTTATTTTGTGTGTCACAATGGTGGGTTCTCTGTAACACTCGAGAGTGATAGTGGCTAACATATTGCATTCATCTTAATAAGCCGAATACCTTAGTAAATAGGATGATCACCTTAACAAAAAGAATAACAAGAATGGCTATTTTTGCGATAATAAGATAGATAAAAGATTAGAGTCCTAGTTTATATATGTAAAAGATAATATGGAACAGGTAGAAAAATATGTATTAAACCCCTTAACACATTTATTCTGGCTAAGTCTCTGTTATTTCACTCTACAATGAGTCGAACTGTGAACAAGAAGGGGTTCAGGCTCAGGGCGAAAAAGGAGACTTACCTTTGACCACTGTTATATGAAATTCCTTAGCATTGGCTAGAAATAAAGGGTAAGAAGTACTTGACCGGGGCTGGGACTTAATTCGTAATGATGGCGTTGCTCTATTTGCGTGGCTCACAGCTTCCTTATTGAGGTGGCATGGCAATGTCACATTCACAATGAATTCTTGTTTTGGGGCTTGGTGTGAGTGATATAGTATTAAGGAACAAAATATGTTTAGTTAGTATTGTTGGTATTTGGTTAGTATAGTTAGGCAGTACTGTCCTATTCTCATTTAAGATATAACGAGAAGTAATTCGTATATGATAGTGTCAACGGGAAGGTTCCGAATGCGCATTATTAAAAGAATAGTATGGGTTACTCTACAGCGTTTCTTAACCTAGGATGCTAGTTTCCCCTGGAGGTGTTGAAATAAAGTTTAGGGGGTGCTGGGAAGTGCTGAATACCTGGCGGTACTTCACTTTTTTTTTTCTCTATTAATTAGATGTTAACTAGAGTCAGGGGTTGCTAGGTTGCCTAGACCTGACTACAGGTGTGCTAGGATTGTAAAAGGTTAAGAAGGGCTTCCTTAGTCTGGTAAACTCAATACTTCACATTTTTGAGTGAACAGGGTCTACTAGATACCAAGCAATGCTTATTGTTCCTTCAGGAAACCGTCTCAAGTTCAAAGCAATGGTAGATATAGCAGTTATGTATGGAAAGACATACTCCTTTACTAAGAAAATATGTAGGAACCTTTGCTAGTTCATGTGCACCGTCGTGGGCTGTTCAGTTTACCACTCTCTTTCTAACAACGAGGTTTTGGGTTCGATTCTTAATGGATACATGTAACTTCTACCTAGCCTGGATACCCTTGTGCATGCAATCAGAATGGAATATGTAATCGCAAGTGAGAGCCTACTGGTGTTTGCTTGTTATAGATTGAAAATGTTGAAATGTGGAGGATGTGTGGAAAGAAAGTGGAAGTCTGATGTCATAAGTTAAACTTTAACTATCGTAAATAAAAGATGAAGTCCAGAATTTTAAGAAATCTATTTTGTTTGAAATAACTGCTCTTTCGAAAGTGGCTACCATTCTCTATTCAAGAGGTCTCACATCTTTCATCACATAACATCTTCCCACAGATCCTTTCAAAGGCTTTCGAAAATGTATAAGATACCAAGAGATGCATTTTGGAAAAAAAAAAGCTCAGTCAACTTTTCTTTGATAGTTAGGAGATTTTAATAGCAAGCTCAATTTATTAAAACGCTTAAAAAAAAAAAGTAGCTTCCATGGAGTAAATTAACTGATAATTGATCTCATTAGCTAAAAGAAGTGTGAAAAATTACTACACCACTCATTACATGATAGCCCCTCGCAAAAATTGCAAAATATACCAAATAAGGCTCAATTTGGAAAGAGTATATTGTAGAATTCCCTCTCCTGCCCCCCCTCCAATAAATGAATAAATAAATAAATAATATGCAGCTCAATCTATTAGACTGGGTAAGGGGAAATGACCTTCCCGTGTAAAGAAATTAAGAGTAAATCTAGTTAACTAAAAGAATACAGGGAAGGCGGATGGCGAAAGAAGTTTTAGCATGGGTTTGGAACAGTTTGGTAAAATCGTCTATGGTAAAGGGAGGACATAGGTGTGCAGTGAAAGGTATTCTGTTGATTTACGTGATTAGTTGGCGTAGCTCAGTGACCTAACCTCCCCCAACCAATCAACTAAACGGTGAATGAGTACCGGTATATACTGGGAAGTTAATGAGGTCCCTAAAGTAGATGACCACCCACCACATTAGCCAGTGATCTACTATATATACTACTTTATATAACATGTCCCTACGCTGTCTAATATGGGACCTAATTTGGCTTTTTTGTATAAATTGAAATTACATTTGCTTTTGGAGGAAATATATTAGCAAAATGTTGGTAATAGCACGAAGGGAAAAAATTAATTAATATTTAGCATTCATTAAGATACGAAAATTACAAATATATCCAAAGGTATGAAATAAATGGGATGAATACACACACACACACACACACACACACATATATATATATATATATATATATATATATATATATATATACATATATATATGTATATACATATATATATGTATATATATATATATATATATACATATATATATATGTACATATATGTATATAGAAAAGGAATCACACAAATGCTAAAGCGTCTGATATCTTATTTTCATTCCGGCTACCACCAAGCTATCTTATACAGAGTGAGTAGATGGTAAGACATAATGTAATGTAAAGAATGAGGTCTGGAGGGCAGGAGTGGCTCAAGCGCATAAGCCAAGTGCAACGGGAAAACGACGGACGGCGTGAAGATAGATAGATAGATAGATAGATAGATAGATAGATAGATAGATAGATAGATAGATAGATAGATAGATAGATAGATAGATAGATAGATAGATAGATAGATAGATAGATAGGAAGAGAGAGGAAAGAGAGAGAGAGAGAGAGAGAGAGAGAGAGAGAGAGAGAGAGAGAGAGAGAGAGAGAGAGAGAGAGAGAGAGAGAGAGAGAGAGAGAGAGAGATAGAGAGAGAGAGAGAGAGAGAGAGAGAGAGAGAGAGAGAGAGAGAGAGAGAGAGAGAGAGAGAGAGAGAGAGAGAGAGAGAGAGAGAGAGAGAGAGAGAGAGAGAGAGAGAGAGAGAGAGAGAGAGAGAGAGAGAGAGAGAGAGAGAGAGAGAGAGAGAGAGAGAGAGAGAGAGAGAGAGAGAGAGAGAGAGAGAGAGAGAGAGAGAGAGAGAGAGAGAGAGAGAGAGAGAGAGAGAGAGAGAGAGAGAGAGAGAGAGAGAGAGAGAGAGAGAGAGAGAGAGAGAGAGAGAGAGAGAGAGAGAGAGAGAGAGAGAGAGAGAGAGAGAGAGAGAGAGAGAGAGAGAGAGAGAGAGAGAGAGAGAGAGAGAGAGAGAGAGAGAGAGAGAGAGAGAGAGAGAGAGTCAGTCTTTGGCAAAGCCAGAGCGCGAAGGTAGCCGGGGCGTGAAGTAGTTTCCACACAAACAAAAATGCCAAGGACTTTTTGCTCTTGTGAAGGCAACTAAGGAGTAGTCTTCAGTGGTGAGTTAGGTACATGAGGAGACATGCGAAGGTGTCTGGATGCAGACGGGGGAAGAACACAAAACATACCTAAGAAAAACCGAGAGGAGGAAGAGGAAGAGGAGGAAGAAGAGGAGAGGGGGAAGTAGGAGAGGACTTGAGTAGAAGAGATGAGGAGTGTAGAGAGGGAGGAGAGGAAGAGAGAGGGAAAGGAGAAGAATAGGAGTGGAGGATAGGAAGAGAAAAGGAGGAAGAGAGAGGAGGAGGAGGAGGAGAATGAAGAAATCAGGTAAAATGGAAGCGCGTGGAGGTAAACGGGTTGGAACAAGTGTAGTGAAAGTGACAGAAGGGGGTGCAAACATCGCAGCGAGTTGAAAATCGCAAAAAAGAAAAGGAAAAAATAATGATAATAATAATAAAAAAGGGAGAGAGAGAAAAGTAAGAAAGGGTGAGACGAAAAAGGAGGAAGGAAAAGAGAGTCAAGAGATGGGTCTTTGATCAAGAAGGGGGATCAGCCGGAGCGAAAACAGATATAAATAAGAGTAGTGCGGGCGTGCAGGGATGGAAGTGAAGTGGAGCGAGGAGGAGGTGGAGGAAGAGGTGGAGGAAGAGGGGAAGAAGAGGACGGGAAAACGACTGACGAGGGGAGATGGCGTAGGGAGATGCTGCAGATACTGGAGAAGACGTAGGAGCGAATGTTGTAGAGTGTAAGAAAGGGTTGAGAGTCTAAGGGAGGTGCTGAAAGAGGGGAGAAGGTGCTGACAGACAGAAAACCTCCGAGATGGATCAGTACAGAAGCTGAGGGAAGAAGAGAATGAAATTAATATATCGAGGAGGAGGAGGAGGAGGAGGAGGAAGATACGGAGGAGGAGGAGGAAAAGAAGGGCAGCAGCAGCAACAGGATAAGGTGAAGGAAGCGGAGGAAGAGGGGGAAGGAGGAGGAGGTAGGAAGCGAGGAGAATACGAAGGAGTAGGAGGAAGAAAAAGAGCAACAGCAGCACCAGGAGGTGAACAGGGAGGAGGAGGAGGAGGAGGAGGAGGAGAAAGAGGAAAGAGGAGGAGGAGGAGGAGGAAGAGGAGGCTTAAATTGAAGAAGAAGGAGTAGAAAGAGGATGGGAAGGAGGGGAGGAGGAGAAGGAGGAGGACGAGGAGGAAGCGAAGGAGGCTGAGGAAGAAAAATGACAAAGACAAGGGTAAAGGTTAAATAGGAGAGGTGGGGCTGAGCAAAGGACGAGCACAGTGAGAACAGGAAAAGAGATGGAGTGATAACAAAGAGCTGCAGAGTGAGAGCTGAGGAGAGCAGAGGGGAGAGGAGAATACAGGAAGTGGAGAAGTAAAGGTGAGAGGTCAGATGAGAAGACGAAGGGTGTGGAAGACAGCAAAAGAAGCGTCAGGGAAGAAAGAATAGGAGCCAGCGGGAGGCTGGGGTTGGCAAGGGATGCAAAGAGGATGACAAAACAAGAAAAAAGGGGGGTGAATGAGGAGGAGATATTTAAGGAAAGAAAGGAAAAGGTTTTGGTGGAGGAGGAGGAGGAGGAGGAGGAGGAGGGGGAAGAGGAGGAGGAAGAGGAAGAGGAGGAAGAAGGGGATGGGGAGGAGGAGGAGGAGGACGAGGAGGATGAGGAGGAAGAGGAAGAGGAGGAGGAGAAGGAAGAGGGGAGGAGGAGGAGGAGGGGGAGGGGGAGGAGGAGGAGGAGGAAGAGGAAGAGGAGGAGGAGAAGGAAGAGGTGGAGGAGGAAGAGGAGGAGGAGGAGGAGGAAGAGGAGGAAGAGGAGTTGAAGCAGGAGTGACAAGTGGAGGAGAAGTTAAATATGGAAAAAGGGAAAGGGGAAAAGGAGTAGGAAGAAGAATAGGAGGAAGAGGAGGAGGTGAAGGAAGAGAAAGAGAGAGAGAAAGAGGAGAGGAGGAGGGGGAGCGGATGAATAGGAGGAGGGGTTAGGAGGTAGGAAATAAGAAGAGGAGGGAAAAGAAAATGAAGTTAGGGTAAAAGAAGAGGAAGATGAGGAGGGGAAGAGGACGAGGAAAATGAGATTAGGAGGATGACCATGGGAAGGATAGAACAGAGGATAGAAAAGGGTGAAAAAGTAAAAAACAAACAAACATAAAAAACATAACACAAAGGTTGGAAAAAGAGAAAGAATATCAGGAAAAAGAAAACAAGAGAAGGAAAACTTAAGCGAAAAGAATGGAGGTAATAGAGAACAAAGAGGACAAAAAACAAAGAGAATACAAAGAGGGAAAAGGAGAAGAGACGACGAAATAAGCTGAACAAAGGCTAAAGATAGAGAGAAAAAAAAATCGAGAGAAGAAAAAAAACGTAAATATAAGAAGACAAAAAAAAAAAAAAAAGCGGATGAGAAGCATGTTAAAAAATGATTAAGGGAGAGAATAAAAGAACGAAGAGAGCAGGAAAAAAAGGACAAAAGGAGACGAAATGAGAACGAGAAGAGGGGAAAATGTCCAGGTGAGGACTAAGGAATTTCCCTCTCGCGGAGGAGCGACGCATGCTATGATGGAAGGGGAAGGAAGACCACAGGGAGGAAAGTGGGTAAGACCAGCTTGTGCAAGGAGAAAGGGATTATGGTGGAAGAGGATGCGAACCAACTCAAGTCTGGGCGCCCGTGAGTTTGTGTGTAGATATGTACTATGTGTGTGTGTGTGTGTGTGTGTGTGTGTGTGTGTGTGTGTGTGTGTGTGTGTGTGTGTGTGTGTGTGTGTGTGTGTGTGTGTGTGTGTGTGTGTGTGTGTGTGTGTGTGTGTGTGTGTGTGTGTGTGTGTGTGTGTGTGTGTGTGTGTGTGTGTGTGTGTGTGTGTGTGTGTGTGTGTGTGTGTGTGTGTGTGTGTGTGTGTGTGTGTGTGTGTGTGTGTGTGTGTTTATGTGGGTGGTGGGGAGTAGAGTGGTTGGGGTGGGGTGGTGGTGGTTTGTGAGTGACTATAAGTAGGTAAGGGAAGAGGGTGAAACAAGATAGATAGATAGATAGATAGATAGATAGATAGATAGATAGATAGATAAAAAGATAAAAAGAGAGAGAGAGAGAGAGAGAGAGAGAGAGAGAGATAGAGAGAGAGAGAGAGAGAGAGAGAGAGAGAGAGAGAGAGAGAGAGAAGGAAAGAAAGAGAAAGCGAGTGTATATATATATATATATATATATAGAATATATATATATAAATATGTATATATATATATATATATATAAATATATATATATATATATATATATATATATATATATACAAATAAAAAAGGACTGCGAGAGAATAAACGAGGACAAAGAGAGAAGAAAATGGAATGAAGAGAAGGGAAAATATCGAGGTGAGGACCAAGAATATTCTCAATCTCAGAGAAGCTACGCATACTACTATGATGGAGGGGATAGGATGGACGCGGGGGATCGAGCGTGGAGGAAGCGAGCTTGCGCAGGGACACAAAGGGATTAGGCTGACAGGGTGTGCAACCAACTCACGTGCTTGAGTTTGGCTGAGCTTGCGTGTATGCATTTCTGTGTGTGTGTGTGTGCGTGAGTGAGCGTGTGCGTGTGTGTGAGCGTGTGTATGTGCGCGCGAGTGTGTGTGTCTGAGTATGTGTGCTTGAGAAAGACA
>NC_134801.1:36131732-36134232 GCF_046742065.1 Oratosquilla oratoria | reverse complement strand
TGTGTCATATTGCCATGACTGTTTAATGTATACATGGATAAGGGGTGCGAGCGCTAAAGGCGAGGGTAATGGCTGGGAGACTGAAGATGGTTGAAGAAAATGGAGAAAAGTAGGAGATGAGCAACTTGTGGTTTTCTGACGACACTGCGCTTATGGGAGGATCATAGGAGATATTAAAGAGGTTAATGACGGAATTTGTGAAGGTATGTAATAGAAGAAAGTTGAAGGTAAATGTGGGTGAAAGCAAGGCAATGAGATACACAAGGACATAGAATGGAAGTGAGTTTGGAAGTAAGTCTAAAAGAAGAGAGGCTGGAGGAAGTTGATAGCTTTACTCGTATGTGTTTTGGGCTGCATGGGGCAGGAAAAGAAAGAGTGCTAGTGGGGGATTAAAAAGTGTAATGAGACATGGGTAGTTGAGAATGGATTCAAAGAAGAAATTGTATGAGAGGGTGATTGTCCTGACGGCATTGTATAGGACAAAGACTTGGAATATATATATATATATATATACATATATATATATATTTCTATATTTCTATATATATATATATATATACTCGTATATATATATGTATATATATATATTATATGTATCTATATATATATATATATATATGTATGATATATATATATATATATATATATATATATATATATATATAAATAGATATATAAATATGTATGTGTATATATATATATATGTATATATATATATATACATATATATATATATTACTATAATAAAATAGTAGCCTCTGTCTGTCTGTCTGTCTGTTTGCTTGTTTATTTGTTTGTTTCTTATTTGTTTGTTTGTACATGAACTACTAGGGTTTTAGAGATAGACCCCATAACCATATATTACATATATATATATATATATATATATATATATATGTATATATATATACATACATATATGTATATATATATACTAATATATATATGTATATATATATATATATATATATACATATATTGGTTAGGGTTAAGGGTTAAAGTTAGGCGGTTTATGGTGAGGGAACATACCACTACTGTAGTCCCCCCTTAAGTCGCGTAATATTTTTGTAACATAAGAATTAATATGATTAAAACAACTATCGTATGTGTTCATGAATATTATCTATATTTGTGAAATTAATGTTGCCACAAACCATGATAGCTTTTGTAAGAAAAAAGCATGCAATTGTAAAATGATTGTATAATTTTACCAAATGTTAAAATATTGGTTATTTTCATTTAATGTTAGCGCGGGCGAAAATTGATTATTCACAAACTCCTCCTAAGTTTGTGCAAATAAACCCCTATAACCATATATATCCTGAAGATAAATAAACGAAATACATTTTATCACCTTTTAGCTGTAGACATTGGTTGCCAATCCACACATATACACACACACACACGCAAAAGAATGTGTACATGATATTTGTGTTTGTTTATGCATGTATTTTCAAACTAGGATTTCCCAACCTTCGGGTTGGGGGGCGCACACTTGGGAGGGGGAGGGTTTAAAGCTATATTTCATTAAAAAAATTATTTTGGTTAGGGTTAAGGGTTAAATTTCGGTGTGGCATGATTAGGTTAGGGGTTATTCACGAACTCGCATCAACGCGCGGGTAATTTGGCTAGTACATATATATATATATATATATATATATATATATATATATGTATATATATATACATATATATATATATTATGGGAAAGGTGGAGGGGGAAACACGGGTCTTTATCTGATTATCGAGTTTATTCCTGACCGGTTTCGCTTACAATAGCTATTGTAAGCGAAACCGGTCAGGAATAAACTCGATAATCAGATAAAGACCCGTGTTTCCCCCTCCACCTTTCCCATAATTTGGCCCAATGTCTCTACATATATATATATATGTATATATATATACATATATATCTACGTGTGTGTGTATATGTGTGTGTACTTACATATATATGTATATGCATATGTATATATGTATATATATATATATATATATATGAATATATATAAACAAATATATATATATATATATATATTGACGAGTTAAACACCATATCAGGACGGAGCCTTTATTTGTACGACGTTTCGCTTATTGCAGGTTTTTCAAGGACAAGTTGAGATACATAAGCGAAACGTCGTGCAAATAAAGGCTCCGTCCTTATATGGTGTTTAACTCGTCAATCTTGTCGGCAATTGCCACTTTTAAGCATATATATATATATATATATATATATATATATACATATATATATATATGTATATATATATGTATATGCATATGTATATATGTATATATATATATATATATATATGAATATATATATACACATATATATATATATATATATGGACAGATGGAGGAATAAATGAAATAACCTGGATGGAAGCACCACAGGACCGAAGGGTATGGAGAGGATTACTGTTGGCGGACCAGAATCTACACGAGGTTCAAGATCCAACGGAGTGAGTGAGTGAATGAGTCATCAAGATTTGAATGGCTT
>NC_134801.1:36121732-36129232 GCF_046742065.1 Oratosquilla oratoria | reverse complement strand
AAACACAAATTAATTATCATTCACCTATCTTTCCTTCACAAAAAGCTCTACTTTGTGAAGACGGGTTGGAAACTTTTGTTCACTATTTCCTGAAATATGCCAACTTTTAACTTCTTGATTCCTTTCCTGTGTCTCGACTTATCAGTTTTTGGTTTATCTTTACATTCATCTACGATGCCCCTTTTCAATTTTTTTTTACTCTTCTCTAGAAATTCTTATAAAGATAAAATACTTAAGATATTACTTGAGTTGTAAGAGACGATGAAAATAAATACCTTTTTTTGTTGCTGATCGATTTTTATTGAAAATTTTTGGTGATGTCCCTCATTAATTTTGTCCTAGTATGAACATTACACTATTGTAATATTACATAATCCATATGCAAGAATATTCAATGTCACAGCAGAAAATGAAAAATGAAAATGCTGCTACACCATAACAAAATAAATCTTTAGAGGTAACTGAAATTATTGCAACTGGAGCATTTTAAAGTTATAGAAGTAGCTAAAACTGTTGAATATAGATAATTTTACAGATATTCTCTCTCTTTTTTTTTTTAAACAATCATTCAAAACAAAACCAGAAATGTAGAACAAAGACTTTTACTACCTAATTTTCCCCTTATTAATGTACAGCGATGTCATACTAATAACTAGTCTAGGTGTCACAACCCAAGAATAAAATTACCAAGCCCGTTTTAATACTACTGTACTGCAAAAGAACCTCAGTTACTTTTTGAGAGAAATCGATACCGACCACAACTATTATCCGAACACCAGTTTTCACCCGACCCCGAACCCCATCACCAAACTATTTAAACTATATTTTTTCGCCATTAATATTATGACATAAATAAATATGGAACTGAGTAAAACATATAGTTGCACATACGCATGCGAAGTTACGAGAAATGGACAAGCTCTGCCAATGAGAGTCGACCCATTTGCTGTGCGAATGGTTACAAGGCAATAATGTTACTGTTGCACCATGGAGGCAACTCGAATGGTACGGTGTGTAATCTTAATTCCGTCGTGTCCCTTTGCTACTTCAGAGGTGTCACAACGACGAATAGAATAGCGATTCGACAGTCAGAATAGAGTGAAAAGTGTAGCCTGGTAAAGAAGAGGTTAAAGTTTGGGCTCTCCTGCATAATGAATCTAGAAGTAATATGCAGTTTAACGCAATGATAAAGTTACTGCTAAGGCTGTTGCACTTGCACACCAACTTTTACTTTCTATTTTAAGTTATGAATATTAGTATCACACTCATGCAACACCTGAAGACGACAAACTCTTAATTTGATTTCTGATGTGTGTCTTCATAAAACTGTGCAAATGGTGTCCACCCACCGCTCACTCTATTTCAAAATTTGCTTCTCTCTTCTCTCCTAGGATTGCACAAAAGGAAGGATGGTGAACATAGTCGAAAATTAAAATGTTAAAATTTGAATAACATAGAATCGATGAGGAGCAGGAAGAAGTCATTCTAGTTGTACGAAAAAGGTGAACAAAATCCTCAAGGAGAGAGAGAGAGAGAGAGAGAGAGAGAGAGAGAGAGAGAGAGAGAGAGAGAGAGAGAGAGAGAGAGAGAGAGAGAGAGAGAGAGAGAGAGAGGGAGAGAGAGAGATAGAGAGAGAGAGAGAGAGAGAGAGAGAGAGAGAGAGAGAGAGAGAGAGAGAGAGAGAGAGAGAGAGAGAGAGAGAGAGAGAGAGAGAGAGAGAGAGAGAGAGAGAGAGAGAGAGAGAGAGAGAGAGAGAGAGAGAGAGAGAGAGAGTCGAATTAAGACGAGAGCAAGAAAAACTTAGGAGAAACGGGTCGGCAGAGTGCTCTGCTCGAAAAGGGTCGGAAAGCCAGGTAACGCGGAAGTCACGGGCGGCTGAGAAAGAACAAGAGATTAGACAAAAAGAGGTAGCGAAGAAATGAGAGTGCAGAGAAGCGCTACCAGCTTAAAAGATTAATCCCGGTGTCGTCTGCTTAATGTGTTCTGAAATAGCCGAGAAACTGATCAGAGTACAGCCAGTGTATCAGAGATTTTATGTAACCTCGAGGGATTGTCACGGTAATTGTGACATTAGTTTGGTCTTGGAAAAAATGTATTAAAAAAATTTTTTACTCGTGCGGACAAATTATTAGTTTTTGAACTCTCTCTACACAAACTCCAGTGATTTATTCAGGTTGATGAATTCATGATTCTATTTTATTCATTTATTCATTTATTTATTTACTTATTTATTTATTTATTTATTTATTTATTTGTTATTTTTTATTCGTTTATTTATTTATTTACTTATCTATTTGTTTATTTATCTATTTATTTATTTATTTATTTATTTATTTATTTATTTATTTATTTATTTATTTATTTATTTATTTATTTAATTGTTTATTTATTTATCTATTTATTTATTGTTCTATTTTATTTTTAGTCCTACATGGTTTTATTTCATTTAAGGGAGTATGTGGTCGTCAGAAGCTAAGAAAATAAATAAATAGATAAATGTATAAATTTAAGGCATTTGGCATTTGGAATATGCATTTGGAATATGCTGTATCCGTATGGTTACCGAATCTCATTGAAGACATTGACAAGTTGGTAAAAATACGCCGGCGAGCCACAAAACTGATTCCAAATATCAAAAATCAATCATACGAAAATCGACTAAAACATATGGATCTATTTCCCCTAAAAAAGCGTAGACTCAGACGACTCGAGACAGGTCTTTATGATTCTAAAGGGAATTGACAATATCAAAAGTGAAATTTTAATGTTTATCTTTTTTTTTTTAACTTTACCTATTCATTACTATATTTTCATTATTATTAATTATATTATCATCTTTATTTATTTATTTATCATTATTATAGTTTTTTCGCATCCGACCTATTAATGGACCAAAAGGTCTCCTGTCAGCATGCTCCTCCTTTGTAATATTTTTTAATCCTTTGTAGTAATGAAACGACAGACGTCTTTCCGTGAAGTCTTTACCAAGGGACTTTACTACATTTATTATGGCAGCCATCATGCTATCCTAATCTCCCTGAAATCCCCTCACTAGCAAGGGAGTCATAGCCTCTCTTGATTAAGCTCTTCAGTACTGAGAGGCAGCTTTCCACTTAGTCAAGGTACCACGGTTGCCACCATTTTATTTTATTTTTTATATATTTGTTTTTGTTTGTTTTTAGCTATCTATTTGATTTTTTTCTATTTGTATTATTTGTTTATTTACTTTTTTTTTATTTTATTTTTTTTATTCATTTGTTTATTTATTTATTTTTGCGCCCTACCGGTAATGTCGTGTGAGACTGTGAACGCTCGAAGGAAATTAAAACGGCTTTAGGATTTCATCAGAATTCATATCAAAAGTTAATTTTTAATAACTATAATTAAATTACATTTTTTCCTACATTTATTCAGGAGGAGCCAAGATAAGAGGGAGGGAGGGGGGGGTGAATAGGAGTGATATTTGTGGGGATGGAATGGGTGTGAGTGGATTTTATGCTTTGTTTTTTGGCTGCCTCCATCATAAGAGGGAACCTTTGGTATATATATGTACATTTACCATCTCCAGCAGGTCTTGCCCGTGGTTAGATAAATCATCTTGTGTTAGTCTTAAGGAAAATATGTAGTGTTGTTGCAGCGATGGTGTACTGAAGCCCTGTCTTAGGCCGAGTAAAATCATTTAGCGTTAGTTCGAACAAAATATACAATGACCGTCAACGTGGGCGAAGAGGTTAACTGAACACGAACTATTGAATGAGCTGAGTAAATTCATCTAGCAGCCACCAGCCCCCTAAGCACGAAGTCTTCCCCTAACTTGAATAAAATTGTCTTGCGTTAGTCAGAGGGAAACCTGTAAGAAAGTAAACATATCAATTGATTTACATCCTTTTATGAAATAAATATGTATGTCTCTTCTCTAGGTCTCAAACAGTTCAGATTTCTTCAACTATTTAACTTCTTCAACGGACGGGAAATGGGATAAAAGTCCAACTCTTCTTCCTCTAAAATCTCTATATTAGGAGATCTCAACATTCACCACCAGCTTTGAGTTTTCCTTGCTTTTACTGGTTCAGCCGGAGAAGTGGAATTCAACTTTTCTAACTTGAATGACCTGAAAGAGCTAGTTCAGCACCCTACCAATATTCCTTCCTGTCTTGCACACAGATTCACCATTCTTGACCTCTTCCTTGCTTTTCATCCTTTTCATTCTGTCAAGATTTTTTCTCCGTTGGGTACCTCAGACGACAACTTTGTTTTTGTCACAGATTCACCATTCTTGACCTCTTCCTTGCTTTTCATCCTTTTCATTCTGTCAAGATTTTTTCTCCGTTGGGTACCTCAGACGGCAACTTTGTTTTTGTCACCTCTTTCATCGCTTCATTATCACACCAAGGTCATTTTCTCCCTAATGACCCGTTGCTAATTTGGTGCTGCTCACTGGAAATCTACGGTGTAATATTTCTCTGAGTTTCCGTGGAATGATTATTGCCTCCATACTAGAAAACCCTCGTTGACAGAAGTAAATATCACGAAGATGATGATCGTGGATATAGAGGCATACATTTTGTATCTAACATTTACTCTTGAATTGATCAAACTCCTGGTTTGAACCTACTAGTCTTATGCTGCGTGGTATATACTCTACCTTCCAAACTCTTAAGAATCATAAAGTAAAAAATTCTGCCCAAATCCTTGCAAAATATGACTTCCACCACCACCGCCACCACCACCACCACCACCACCACCACCACCACCCAAAAAAAAAAAAAAAAAAAAAAAAAATCAACAAAAAGCGTCAAGGACTTGACTCTTCTAGTTCTTCGCGTGTTTTCTGGCACCTAGCCAATACTATTAGAAATCAAACCTTGATTTTTTTTTTCTGAAGCTTTCACTAAATCAATCACCTTGGACAATTCCGATGCCATTTCTATTGATACCATTCTTCTATAATCGTGCATTACACCCTTTATTTATCTCTTTCTTCAAAGGATGTCTTTCCTCCCTTTGGCTTTTGCATTAAGGAAATATAAATTTCCGATGGAACACTCCCTATAATTTAAACTTTGACTCCAAGCTGACTCCCTCGCCTGACAAACGATTCCGCGTCCGTCAATCATTTTGCTTCTAATCATTTACATTGGAAATATACCTATATTTAATCTATTTCACAAACGAATGATAGCTCTGAGCTCTCTAACTGCTGCTATATAACTTTAATTCCCCCTTTGTCTTACTTTTTAATTAACCCTTGATTGGAGTGCTGCCTATAGTTCTTTAAACTTTGCCTCGCTCGACAAATAATCCCGTATTCGTCAATCATTTTGTTTTTATTCCTTTATCCTGGAACTCTCAAAACCGGATGACTAATCTAAGCCCTCTAACTACAGCTCTATAACTTTAATTTACTCCCTATCTAAAGTTTCTAATTAACCTTTACTTGGAAGATTGCATACTTTTTCTCTACTCATGAAATTCTCTAATCATTATTTTGGTTTCCGCAAAGAACGCTCGACTGAGTATCTTCTCATTTTTTTTGCATGGCTCTTGGTCATCTCTGAAGAAATTTTGGTGTTGCCTATGTTGTTGCTCTACCCATAACAAAAGTATTTGATAGGATCTGACACGAAGCTTTGATTTCCTAACTACTCTCGACTGGTACAGAGTCACAATTATTCCTCCACGTCCGTAACTTTTGTTCTGGACTACCAATCACTTCGAAGCATTGAAAGAGCTTTCTATGGCTGTGGTCGATGTACTCGAAACTTTCTATTTCTCTACCGACTAGCGTTACAGTGATGAAGAGAATATTCTGGTGGCAGCCATAATAAAATCAATAGTGCCACTCAGTACTGAAAAGGATAGTCGAGAAAGGCAGTAACGTTCAATCTGAAATATTCGTAAATGACATATTGTAAGTATAAAAAATCCCCTGCAAGTTTCATCTACAACTGTATTCCATTACACATTAAAGCTTTCAACAAGGTGACATAAGCTATTACGTTACTGATCTACCTTTTACTAATCCTATGTGACTTTATTCTGGGTTAGAATGGACGCCGGAGTGCTGGGTGTCTTGTTCAATTATATTTTTTTTATAGTCAGTTGGATGGAATATTCCGGTGCTGTGTCGAACAGAACCTGGTGCCAGGCAAAGGGGAGCTCAGTCGTCGATAGTTACTTGCCCCTTCTAAACCTCGTCACTTTTCCTCTCATCCCAGCTTCCACCAGGTGATTTTATTCGTCTCTGTGGTACCATCTCGATAACAAAGGGACTGTGATTAGTCACCTCTTCGCCGGGGGCATTTTTCATGTGGCACCTATTTGATAAGATTAAACAATGAGGAGTTTACTCGAGGAGGCATTAACTGTAGCTAAAGCGAGTATTTTCCCTTAAGTACATGGACAGCTAGGGCTAGCGGCAGTTACCATAATGTGTTTGGAATAATATTTGAGGCTCGTCGGTGGCATTTTCCATATCATATTGGCACTATGGCACCTTTTTGATAGCAAATGTGTAAAGAAATAATAATTTACTCGAGAGGATTTTGGCTGTGTCTAAAGCCATCTTTCCTTTGTGTGTCTGAACAGCTAAGACGAGTGGTAGTTACCATGAGGCGTTTGGAATCAAACTTGAGGCTTCCGCCTTATGAAGTAAGATCGATACAGATCTGCACATGCACACAACTTAAAGAAGAGAAGAAGAGAGGGACTGATACGGAAGACAACCTTCCAGACGAAGGCCAGATTGGAGGGCAGAGAAAGGAAACCAAGAATTCTTTACTGACGAAGTAAATGATAACGCAATAATGTCCTGGAAGAAACGTTGGAAGTTAACTCAAATGATGCTGATTGTATTCATCTTGTTTATCTTATTTATCTGTGTCGAGCAATGCACAGGTAACCCTTTCGAAACCAAGATGAGAAAAATATATATTCTGACGGGAAAAATATTACCCGGTGCGGAAAGGGTCAATTGAAATAAAGTGTAATTATTTTCTTATCTGAGGTATACTACGACAAGAGATTGTTGGCAGCCAGCCAAAATACATGGGAAAATGGCATCCGGTACAAATTAGGTTGGATAAACTTGTAATATCCTGTCTTTATTTTTTTCTAGTTTATATAAAACCATGGTTTGTTTATTACTAATCATAGATACAATGGATTCAGTTTTCATACAATAGGAGGACATACGGTCGAAAACATTTTAATCTAGATTTATACTGGATGTGGAAAGAGAAATAATCAAATAAATGAATAGATGAATAAATGAGTGCGTAAATATATACTTTGATTTTACATTTAGAAAAATCACAACATATCATGTAGGCGTTTATTTGAATGAACTGATATAGAAATTCAATACATGTAACGACCTCAAGTAGAAGGTTTGATTCGCCAAATAACAACGCAAATGACAAAACTGTTGATCCTACTTCCAGTTTAAATATACATCTCACCAGCTTGGAGGCCTTCTTTGTTGACTGCTTTGTATTTAGT
>NC_134801.1:36114232-36116732 GCF_046742065.1 Oratosquilla oratoria | reverse complement strand
CCCCTCTGCTGCGATGATGTAGTTTACAGAATTTCCTCTGACTGACGACAGACGAGTTTATTCAACTGTAGGTGAGGTCTCATGCTAGAACGATTAAAGACCGAGTAATAAACAAATGTAGTTAGGCTGTCACACACAGTCAGGAATGTCGTGCTAGGTGAGGAAGAGGAGGAGTAAAAGGAGGAGGAGATGGTGGTGGCTATCAGATTAGGAAATCAGGAAAAAGAAGAGGAAGAGGTGGAAGAGAGGAGGAGGAGAAGGAGCTGTAAACTAAGTAGTGGTAATACTAGTAGTAGTGGAAGGAGGAGAAGAAGAAAGAGAAGGAGAAATAGGAGAAACAGAAGGGAGAGGGACAGGAGGAAAAGAAAGAAGGAGGAGGAGGAGGAGGAGGAGGAGGAGGAGGAGGAGGAGAAGGAGGAGGAAGGAGGAGGAGGAGGAGGAGGAGGAGGAGGAGGAGGAGGAGGAGGAGGAGGTGGTGATGGCTGAGATGAGGCATAGGATGAGGATGAAGATGAGAATGAGGAGTAGGAGTAGAAGGAAGAAGAAGAGAATACCACCACAGTGAAGACCCCCCCCCCACCCCATCTCCTCCCGTGGAATGAGAAGACGAGAGAGCCGAGATACAGACAGGCAGCTCGCAAGTGCAGATGAGATTGGAACCATAACGAGGGTGACTGAGGTTATGATATTGTTGAGAAGGAGGAGGAGGAGGAGGAAGGAGGAGGAGGGAGAAGGGGAGGAGGAGAAAGAAGAAGAGGAGGAGGAGCAGAAGCAGGAGCAGAAGTTCTGTATCATCTAATGGATTTGTGGTTATATAGAATATGAAGGATTTTAATCAAGGAGGTGAAATGGAAAGCAGGGAGAAAGAGAAGGGAGAGGGCAGAGTAGGAGAGAAAGAAGATGAGGAAAGAAAGTAGAATGGAGGATATGGGAGTGGAGGAGAAGGAGGGGAAGAGGGGAGGGAAAGAATGGAAGAGAGGACAGGAGTAGAGGGAAAGAAGGAAAGAAGGGGATGGGGAGAAGGGAAATGGGAAGGGAAGAGGGGAAGTGAAAAGAAGAGTAGAACGGTCAGAAGAAAAGGAGAGAGGAAGAATGAAAGCATAGAACGGGAATGTGGGTGAGAAAGTGAGGGGGAAAAGAGGAAGGAGAATAAGGGAAGAGAGAGGGAAAGGGAGAGGAGAAGGAGGGAAGGGGAAGGGACAGGAATGGAGGGAAGGAGGAGGAAGGGTCAGAGGAGGAGGGAGTAAGGGGGAGGAAGGAGAATAAGGGAAGAGAGAGGGGAAGGGAGAGGAGAAGGAGGGAAGGGGAGGGGACAGGAATGGAGGGAAGGAGGAGGAAGGGTCAGAGGAGGAGGGAGTAAGGGGGAGGAAGGAGAATAAGGGAAGAGAGAGGGGAAGGGAGAGGAGAAGGAGGGAAGGGGAGGGGACAGGAATGGAGGGAAGGAGGAGGAAGGGTCAGAGGAGGAGGGAGTAAGGGGGAGGACGGGGACGAGGTTGGGGAATGGAAATAAGAGAGGGGAAGGGAATGGGAAAAGTGGAAGTGGGAGTGGAAGAAGGGCGGAGGAGAAGGGAGGATGGAGTGTTGTATCGCGTCGTTGATCACCCGCGCAAGAGGAAGTGAGGAATACAGAAGGGGAGTGGGGAAGGAGGGAAGGGGAGAGAAAGGGAAGGGAAGGTAAATACAGAAAGGTAGAAGGAAATGGCCACGTGTTAACCGTGAGTCGTTTTCATATGTATCCTAGCTGTTGTCAGGTGATCTTATTCAACACAAGAAAACTCTTTGCTCTGCGGAAGAGTTATGCTTATATCGACTAAAAAAAATTCTTTACAATTATTGATGAATTTGCACTTGTTTTGGTTCCCTCTAGAGGATTTTCTTCTGCCAAGAAAAAATCTTCTACCGAGCGAATTGGTCGACATTTACTATTCACAGACGCTGTATAAAATTTTTGCTTCTGTGAAAGGTAGATAATCTTAATCAACTGACCTTCTGTGAAAGGTAGATAATCTTAATCAACTGACGAGAGATCACCTGGTTTGAACGGAATCTCTGACTAGCCGGACTTCATTCAGGCAGAGCTAGGCCGTTCAGCTGAACGAAACATTAGGTTTTGAAGGGTATACCACAACCTGAACTGCGCATTTGAAGAGAAGAACCTTTTCTTAATATGATGGAAATCGAAAATGAAGAAAACCAGTAGATATGAAAATAAAGAGAGCAAGCGGCTCTAATCTTAAACGAGATTATATGAAAGAAGAAAGGTAAAGAAGAAGAATTGAAATAGAATAGATTGTTTGAGGCAGTCAGAACTTATCAGAAGCCAGGATCGAAATGAATAAATGATTAACCAAAATAGCAGAAATAAATAGAAAGACTGCAACTGGAGACGTGCCACAGAGTTGAATTACCCACCGCCACCTGCCGCTGGGATTAGGCTAATAAAGGGACAGAATACATAAAGAGAGATAGGCAGAGAGAGAGAGAGAGAGAGAGAGAGAGA
>NC_134801.1:36086732-36094232 GCF_046742065.1 Oratosquilla oratoria | reverse complement strand
ATATTTTTTAAACAAATCAACCTTTAATTTTGGGGGGAGGGGGATGGGTGAAACTGATCGGCAGACACAGCGCCTGTTTCCACTGGCAGTTGTTGGGGGTGGAAATGCATCACTGCCCCGATCCACTTCAAGCCAATCTAGGTTCCACGAGCGTATAGTAGATTCATGCTTCACTGGTTTTCGTTTTCCTTGGCCCTTGCCCGTAGAGTTTGAATTAGGCTTTGCTGGTCCAGAAGTGGTTCCTGCCGTCAAAACACTTTCCCCCGATTCTGAAAAGACTGAATCTGAGGGCAAACCATCTTCACTCATCTTCACTCGCTTCACTAGAAATCGCTCCATGATGTACGATCATCAAAAGTTTGGCATGGACGTGACGTACAAACGTAGACCTAGCTACTGTAAACCTAAGCTAGCTAACGAACCATTTTTTTTATTTATTTTTATTTTTTTCTCCCTCCAAAGATCCATATTTATGAACTAAATATATCATTATCAAATGTTCATATTTATACTTGAATTTATTTACTTTCAATTACTACCAAATATTTGATTCTATTTTGTTTTCTCATAAATTCGCGAACGAAGTTATAAATGGGATTTCCCAGTTTCCCTCTTAGGCCTCGAGCAAGTTTGGATATGCACAGTGTACGTATGCATGCGGTGATGTGGTATTGGGTATGGTGCATTGCACATGTAGTGAGCGCGTTGATTGGGCAGCTAGCTGCATGCAACCAATGAACTTCCCTGCATACAGGTACCATGCAATTCGCAACTAGCGACATTATGTAGCACGATAGTCGTGTAGAGTCTAGTCAAAATGCACTATAGTATACGCGCGCATGCAGCTGATGCGAAGCTAGGCTAGGTAAGCCATTGAACTCTAGCAGCTATACCGCGTAAACATACGTACGTACATCAACAAATTAAAATTGATTGATGCGTTGCGTTTAAAATATCGATTGATAATGCAATGATTGAACTCGGGTAAGTTGTGTATGCTCTGATCCTTTCATCAATGGTGACGGGATTCAGGGATTGCCAAATGATGGATAATGCATGAAAAACGTTGAATCTTGCCGCGGGAGCGATTTTTTTGTGGGGGATCGCTCCCGCTATTGGATTTGCGAGAGCGACATTGGAACTTTCCCGAGCTTAATCGCTCGTCGCTCCCCTGTATTTTTTTTTTCGCTTTTATATATATATATATATATGAGATAAAACTATACATAATATTTCTGAGGGTTGGAATTCAAGGTGTCTTAATCTAATTTTGCGTTGATTGAAATAGACGACTCTGCTTTCGGAAGAAAAAGATAATAACTGGAAGAAAAATACCGTCCTAGGAACTTGTATACAGTGATACACGGGACGCTATATAATTGGGCACAAAAGGTTTTTAAGACAAAGTTCAATTACAGAACATCTGTGGTAATCAGAAAATGAAATATGAAAATGGAAATGGAAATGAGTTAATATGGGAAAAGTCTGGTTGTAGGCGACAGTGACATGGTTTTGTCATCGCAATAAGTAATTTTCTGATTTAGTGTAAGTATGAAAAATGTGGTGAGAATAAAAGTACTAATCAAATATTAAAACTAGGAAAGAATATGTTATGAAAATTAACCAGAAAAATGTTGGGTGATATAAGAGAGAAAAAGAACAAAATACTGAAAAATTTGTTTAGACAAAGAATTGTTGCTAAGGAATTTAAGAAAGAATAGGATGATCGAAATAAATATGGAAAAAGAAATTGATCACTAATGGTCAATAACTGAATAATGATGTAAAACAAAGAAGGATAAAGTAAGGATAAAAATTAAATAATATAGGAATGTTAGTATGGGAAAGTCGAATTCAAAGTCTATCAAGGAAAATATATATAAAATAGTGGGGAAAGGTTTATGAATTGAAGCATGTTAAACTAACAGAAACTAAGAAAAAGTAAAAGAATTTTGAGCATTAAAACGTAACATTAAATATATTTAGAAAATGTTATAAGAGAAATGAATAATTATATCATAGTTTCAAAGTGCATCTAGAACCATATGAGGTAATGAAGGAAAACAATATAAAAACATAGATTAAAGTGCAAGAATGATAGAGAATGATTTGGCACTGAAATATATTGAAGAAGTTCTTGGGTTAGGTATAAGAATGATAGAAATCTCCAAATAGATTAATTGAATGAATAAATGAATTTATTAATTAATAAAAAAATAGGTAAATAAACAAATAACAAATCAAATAGATAAACAAACTAATAGATAAATAAGCAAATAATAAATCAAATAGATAAACAATAAATAGATATATAAATAGATAAAACAATAAATAATTAGATAAATAAATGAATAAGCAAATGATTAAATGAGTAAATCAATTGATTGATTAATGGAAAGTAAATAGAAAAATTGACAAATAAGTACATGTCAAGGTAAAATGTAGGTAAACAAAAAAAAATATATGAGTAAATAGAAAACTAAACAAATAAGTAAATAAATGAAAAAGTAAATAAATAAATAAATAAATAAATAGATAAATAAATGAATAAATAAATATGTACATCATGATATACGATAGATGGCCCAGCTATATTCATGACGTACAAGGAGACTTATAGCCTCTCCAGAAACAGCCCCAGGACTAATACCGGAGATCTTCAGAAAAATCCCGAGATCTCCAGAAAAATCAACTGTTGTATCAGCCTTTTCTCTACCTATATCAGGATAACCAAGACATATCCCAAGAACATATGAACAAGGGAGACTGCAGGAGATAAGACCTGCACTAGACTATTACCACCAATCAGACCTCTCTTAAAACAACCAAATGTTTCAGCGCTCGCTACATGGTGACTAAGCCTATTCCATTCGTTAACCACTCTATTTGTAAACCAGTCCTTACCTATTTCCTTCTTAAACTTGACTTCCTTCCCAACACATCTCTTTTCAAACGGAGCATCTAAAAATCACACAAAAGAGTTCCGTGCTGTTTGCCTTAAAAGAAAAATGATCTTCAAATGTTTTTCCTACACCGTCTACAAATCCTCAACAACTCTTAAAATCAAAGACAATAATCCGTCACTTAATTCACAAACTAATAGTATATATTTTGCACCTAACATGAAATACATTTATACTACAGTTAAGTATGTAAGGGAGTATAATCAAATGTTCATCTTGTGCGCAATAGGCTCGATTCGGTTCACTTGACGTCTTACACCACGCGACCAATCACGTTGAAGTTCATCTCTCTCCTGCACGCATTGGCTATGTCAATACCTGCAGACGACCTATGTAGGTCGTAGGCTCGTATAATAGATAAAGATAAGACAATTCTCTCTCCATGTCTCTTGAACAATCTTATTGGGTTTTACCCCTGCCCACCGCACCATCGCTAGGATAGTTGAATATATATACATACATATATACACATACATACATACATACATACATACATACATACATACATACATACATACATACATACATACATACATACATACATACATACATACATACATACATACACACACACATATATATATATATATATATATATATATATATATATATATATATATATATACATACACACACACACACACACACACACACACACATATATATATATATATATATATGTATGTATATATATATATATATATATATACATACATATATATGTATGTATGTATATATTCGAATATATATACGTAGTACGTTCCCGGACAACCACTATATGGTATACTATATATTACAATATTCACGCAATGGTTGCCCGGCAACATACTACGGCGAGACGTCACGGTCTGAATCAAAGAACAACCTACGGCACCAAAGAATATCAAACTCTCAAGTCATACACACACAGATACACACGGACATTTGCCAAAATGGGAAGAGGCACGACCTCTCCGAACGGGCATGGAAAAGAGAATGAGAAGAGCGGTAGAAGCGGCCTACATCACATTGGGAGAGGTTACGAGCCAGGGAGACGGCTTTGTCAACCTATCAATGGCTACTGCCAAGCTGCTCCTGGAAGGAGTAAATGACCGAACAGCGTTCTCCGTTCTATGACGTCCAGCAGGATGATCGGCAATGAGAGTATATATACAGTTCATAAACGTTTTCTATTACTCTGAAGAAAACTTGAAGTAGAAACACCAGCAATATAGTGTTCCTGCTCCAACCTGTATTTTTCTAGCAACTTTTCCACCTTTACTATTAAATTCATATATATACATATGTATATGTATATGTATATGTACAGTCAAGGCCGAAATTATCCATACCCTATGACAAATTCTATATTCAGTGTCCTAATGTACAGAAATAAAGGATGAGTACATTTTAAACTCTATCCCCTTATTGATTGGGTACAGACACACCTTTAAAAGGAGTGGTGGCTTGATAATCATTATAACAATGGAGAATTTCTTCATTGTCAAATATTGGGCACGTTCACAATTATTCATACCCTGTTCTTTTTAAGTGCTTAGGGTCATTGCTGGAGTGCAGTTAATTGGTCTTTTGAGTGCAACAACCATTCCTTGAACTATGTAATAATGTCTAACCATTTCAAGCCCAGAAACTATAAATTAGGTGGTCAGCAGGGCAGTTATTCTCATTTTCAAGTCAGCCACAGCAACGACACTATGGGAAAGAAGAAGGAACTTAGTGAAGATCTTAGAGTGCGGATTGTGGATACCCAAAAGCAAGGGAAAGGGTATAAAAAGATTTCTAAGCAATTTGAAGTGGCTGTGGCCACGGTGCAGAGCATCATAAAGAAGTTTAAGAACTTTGGTACGGTGAAAAACTTAACAGGCCGTGGACGAAAGGCAAAGATGTCTGTCCGAGATGCAAGAAAACTGGTTCGAAAAGTTACTGGCAATCCTAGAATAACCAGCAAGGCTCCTGAGTGACCTGAAGAAGTCTGGGACGAATATTTCAAGGTCAACACTTAAGAGGACATTACACCGGGCCGGCCTTCGGTGGATGCAGACCAAGGAAAACGCCACTCCTGACCACCAAGCATAGAGCAGCTCGTCTAGCCTTTTCAAGGGCACATCTTGATAAGGATCCAAGCTTTTGGAAGTCGGTTCCTTGGTCAGATGAAACTAAGATGGAAATTTTCGGGCACAGGGATGTTGCTTTTGCTTGGAGGAAGAAACGTCAAGGGTTCAACCCTAAAAACACCATCCCAACCGTCAAACATGGTGGTTGGAACATTATGCTTTGGGGTTGTTTCCCTGCCAGAGGACCAGGCAACATCGTTAAAGTCAATGGAATCATGAATAAGGAGCAATATATTGAAATTCTGGAGAAAAATATCATGAATTCTGCGGAATCACTTGGCCTCGGGCAAAATTAGAGGCACCAGCAGGACAATGATCCGAAACATACCGCAAAAATAGTGAAGAAATGGTTTCAGGACAATAATTTCAATGTTTTGGATTGGCCAAGTCAGAGCCCAGATTTGAACACTATCGAGAATATTTGGGGAGAGCTCAAGAAGAACGTCAGTGCTAGGAATCCTTCCAGCCTTAAAGAGCTTGAGGCAATTGCTAAGGAAGAATGGGCTAAAATTCCAGTGGAGACCTGCGAAAACCTATGTGTAAAGTACAGAAGGCGCCTGGAAGCATTGATTCGAAACAAAGGCTATGCAATTGACTATTGACTGTGGGGTATGGATATTTTTGGATTGGCCTGTTTTTGTACAATTGATAAATAAACAAAATGTAGTGATGTAATACATGAAATAAATCTGCTGCAGATTTTTTTGACTATCTATTTAACCAACCATAACAACTGAAATGAAATTCTGTTCTCTCTTTGTGAAATATTTGCAATTAATAAAGAAATATGTCGGGGTATGAATAATTTTGGCCTTAACTGTATATGTATATATATATATATATATATATATATATATATATATATATATATATATATATATATATGTATATATATGTATATATATATATATATATATATATATATATATACACACTATATATATATACATATATATATATATATGTGTGTGTGTGTGTGTGTGTGTGTGTGTGTGTGTGTGTGTGTGTGTGTGTGTGTGTGTGTGTGTGTGTGTGTGTGTGTGTGTGTGTGTGTGTGTGTGTGTGTGTGCGTGCGTGCGTGCTTGTGTGCGTGCGTGAGTGCGTGCGTGAGTGTGTGTGTGTGTGTATGTGTATGTGTGTGTGTGTGTGTGTGTGTGTGTGTGTGTGTGTGTGTGTGTGTGTGTGTGTGTGTGTGTGTGTGTGTGTGTGTGTGTGTGTGTGTGTGTGTGTGTGTGTGTGCGAAATGGCAAATGATCACTTAAACCAATAAGATATTCAAACAATGGTTTGAAAAGTGGCTAATGAAATTTAACACAAGTAAATACAAGGTTATGCACATAGGTAAAAGTAACAGTAAGTACTATTACTAGTTATTTGGGAATTCTGTAACAAAAGTGGATGGTGAATAGGATCTCGGTGTAATTATCAGTAACGATCTCAATTCATCTAAGCAGTGAATTTCAGCCTCTGAGAAAGCAAATAAGATTCTAGGACTGATTGTGCTATCTTTTGACTTCAAAAGTCCATCTCTCATTAACAGACTATATAAATCGTTAATTCGCCCATATTTGAAATATGTATGGTCACCGTATGGTCACCGAATCTCATTAAAGACATTGACACATTGGAAAAAGTACAAGGGCGAGCCACAAAACTGATTCCAAATATGAAAAATAAATCATACGAAAATCGACTAAAACATATAAATCTATTTTCCCTAAAAACACGTAGACTCACAAATAACTTGATACATATCTTTAAGATTCTAAAGGAAATTAAAAACATCAAAAGGGACAAAATTTTCACACCGGATGAGAATCCGACAAGAAATAATTGTCTCAAATTGTCAGGAAATAGATTTAATTTGGAAGTGGTTAGAAACAATTTTGTCAACCGTGTAGTTAATGAATGGAATAAACTTCCTGCAGAGGCACTGCAATATTCTTCAGTCCGAAGCTTAAAAATTCATTTAGATAAACACCTAAGCAAGATGCTGTAATGCCTATCGTATACAGTATTTTATATTATTTATTTATTATTTGCCTGTTTATTTATTATTTCCTTTATTATTATTTACCTGTCAATTTATTGTTATTTACTATTTACCTGTTTGTTTATCACTTCATTTTATCTACTTATGTATGTACTTATTTCATTTATAATTTTATTTTCATTTATCTATCTATTTGTTTATCATTATCATCACGTTATTTTTTCATCCGACCTAGTTATCAATCAAAAGGTCTCCTGTCGGCATGCTACTCCTTTGTATATATATACATACATACATATATATATATATATATATATATATATATATATATATATATATATATGTATATGTAAACGCACCGAAATTTACGCATAAATCTATCAATTTTATATAATCTTGTTTTCTTATGGGTAGGTCAGTATCGTTCATA
>NC_134801.1:36079232-36081732 GCF_046742065.1 Oratosquilla oratoria | reverse complement strand
TTACATTATCGTTTAAGATAAGCTTTCATTCCGATATCACTTTCTTATCACATCGCTAATGTCATCAGTACTTGAACTCTTCTTAATTGATATGCCATGAAGCGAACTCACTCATTTTTGCATCACAGATGCAACAAATGGTCACCATTCCATATCTTAATATCTTCAAATAAATGAAATAATAGCGTTTGTAAACATAGGGGTAGTCTAATGAGCTCGACCATACCAATTAGATACCAACGCTGAAATCCAACACTAGTTTATTGCACCGCTGAGGTCAGCCATTGCAGAGAGAGGTTTGGAAGCCTTAAAAGTATGACTAGTACGAGACAGTAACACTACCATTTGCATCATGCAGGTTTTTATGTATATACAAAATACACCACCATGCCCATGAAAAAGTTGGCAAAGAGGACACCAAGAGGCGAGTCCATCATGGCACCGTCAATTTGTCTGTAAAGTTGTCCCCTAGGGTTGAAGAAATGGGCCTCTTTGGTACAGATTTCCAGTAACTGACGTTAAAAAGGGAACTGTGAAGCCCTTGATGAAAAGTGCATAGGGTCGACTACAACAAAACTCTCAAGACGCCTCACCCTTCACCTCTCTAATGGAGCCATTAAACAACAACACGTTGACACACATCAATCCCAAGTCACAAGGAAGGTTTTGGAAGAAGGAACCATCATTATACAAAAGGAATCGAACTATAGGCGCCTTCTCGTCCTAGAAGCACTTTACATTAAAGGACAAAATCCCACCATGAACAAACAAAATCATGAACAATTCATCATTCCTACTTCAAAGTATATAGATCACAGGCTTAGGTTCACCGTTGACCCAATGGGCTGAGCTACAGATCCTGTCTCCTGAATGGCTGTCCGAATCCCCTGTCTCTCTCAATGTTCCATATGTTTTTTGTATTTATTGTTACCATTACTCTTTATATTCATTTTATACTGAAGATGCCTAAAGTTAGGCGAAGGCTCTACAATTAAAACCAAGAAAATAGTATTGTCTTTACATCCATTCCAAATGAAGTTTAGCCACATTTTAAGACAACCCAACGGTATTCAACGATCAAGTATTATAAAAGTTGAATATGTCAGCAAAAAACTTGTGAATTCAGAAACTGCTACAAAATTTAATCATAACTGCCTGAAATAGGACCTGCTACCCTATTATATATATATATATATATATATATATATATATATATATATATATATATATAATATATACATATCCATAAATATATACATATACATATACATATACATATACATATACATATACATATACATATACATATACATATACATATACATATACATATACTTATACATATGCATATACATATATATACATATACATATACATACTATATACATATACATATATGCTGTATGTACATTTATATATATATATATATATATATATATATATATTCATATACATACACACGCATATACTCGTATACATTTACATATACGGTTTATATTACATTTCAAGTGGCATTTGTTTTCCTGTCATCGGAAATATAAGCACATCTATGATGTGAATACGTTTGATTTCGGAGAAGCGTCTTTCTCCATTATGGTATATAGTTGTGTACACAGCGATCATGATCTTGACGGGCTTTTCCTTCGCTTTCTCCCTGGCTGTTACCTTCTGCACGCTCCTGACTCTACCAGCGCTCTTCACCTTTACTTTCGTTTCTGTGACTGTGGATATCGTTACTATTCTTCTTGTTCCTCTCGTCTTCTTCTATGGGATCGGAAAATGGAAAGTTCGAACTTTGGATCACAATCAGCAGAACGAGAATGAGTGTACTGGTTACTCGAGTCCTGAGGATGGTTTTGAACTTTTTGATTATGAGACGGACACTATGTTCTGTAACGGCCTAGAAGAGGAAACAGATGAAGTTCTGGTTGATCCCGAATTTTTGGAGAATGTTGACTTTGTGTATTTTGAAGAAGTTTTCCTTGGCTATGACTTTGAAAGTTCTCAGCTGACAATCCACATTGAGGAAGATGAAGATTTTGTTCAGGAACTCCTGGCCCTTTACGACCGTTATTTCTTCCAGTCTCTCACACTGGAGACTCACGGCGACTCAATTGAGGGTTTACAGGACATCTCTGACGAAGTTCTTGACAACGAACTCTTGTCCTCTATTGACGAAGACTTTTTTACAGACGAGACGCTCTTTGACCTTTTCGAATTTGAAGCTGACTACGTTTTCTCGGAGGCTCTTGAAGATCAGAGCGAAGATGTTTTGGTGCCAAATGAGAGCATTGAACAGGCCTTTGAGGTCAATCAGCTCCTCTCTGAAGCGTTGATGTCGCTCAGAGACTGCACCAGCATCATGACGAGAATTAGGCCCAAAAAACGCCAAAGGGGAAAAAGGCGCTGAAAAAAAAATATTCATAAGTGAAATTTTTGCTGTTTCCTAACTACGAAGGCCTACTAACCACAAATTGAAAAATTACATCAAGCACTGTCG
>NC_134801.1:36029232-36036732 GCF_046742065.1 Oratosquilla oratoria | reverse complement strand
AAACGTCGGCACCAATAGAAGTATTAAAGAGAAACGTCATCTACGAATATAAAAAGATTGTGTGTTGCAATGAAGCCACACACAATAAAATAATCAACAGTGAATCCTCTATAACCTTCAACCTCGTATGTATACAAGAAAATGTACTGCCTGGCTACACATACTACATATGAAGAACATGCCGACAAGCGATATTTTGGTCCATAGCTGGGTCGGATGTGGAAAAATTTTAAATAAACAATAAGCAAACAGATAAATAATAAAAAACAACAAATAAATGTATTTATGATAATAATTCATGATAAATAATAAAGAAAAAAAGAGTTGAATAATAAATGAACAAATAAAATAAATGGCAGGTGATACAACATTTTGCTTAGGTGTTTATCTAAATGACTCTCAAAATTTCGAGCTATACTACATTGTACTACCCCTGAAGGAAGTTTATTCCATTCATGTACTATACGGTTGGCGAAGTTTTGATGTTGTCATTTCTCTTTAGAATCTTAAATAAATTTTTCAAATCATATCTCAGTCTACATTTTTTTTTTTTTTTTTTTGTGGTGGTTTTTGTCCATTTTCGCATGATTTATTTCTGGTATTTGGAATCCGTTTTATGGCTCACCCTTATACTTTTGTCCAATCTGTCAACGTCTTGAATGAAATTCTGTAACCATACGAAATTAGTATATTCCAAATGTGGACAAACTAACGATTTATATAGCTTGTTAATGACTGGTGGACTTTTAAAATCTAAGGATCCCGCAATCAGTCCTAGAAACTTATTTATTTTCCTTGAGGCAGAAATACATGGATGACGGGTCATCCTTGTATCCTGCCCACTAACCTGGGTCAGAGGCAATGCAGCAAGACGCAGCGCATCCGGAGCAAGGCTGCTTCGTTTAACCGGCGACTGGCCCCCTCTCCTCTTTGTCCCATCGTGCAGAATAAGAGAAAACGGGGGAAATCCTTTGTGCTGCGTCAAAATATCATTCACACATGAGCACCCCCCTCCCTCCTTGCATAACAGCATCATCTGTACAGTCACTCTCCACTTACCCCTATCTCTTGCCTTCTCCCCTCCTTGCTCAACAGACATTCCCCTCTAACTCAACGTCTCCTTCACCCTATCCATCCATCTCATTCTCGGCTGTCCCCTCAAATGCCCTCACTCCACCACTGCCTTCTTCACCACTTTCATTAATCTTTTATCACTCTTTCTTTCCATGTGTTCAAACCATCCCAATACTCTTTCATCAGCCCTATCTGACATTTCATTTCCTACTTCCAGTCTCCTCTTCACTTCCTCGTTTTTCAATTTATCCAACCTAGTAACCCTTACCATACTTCTCAGACATTTCATCTCAAACACATTCAAACTTTTCCTCTCTGCCTCTCTTAAATTCCAAGTCTCTGCCCCATACAATACCGTCGGCACATTCACTTCATAAAATCATAGACATATGTATGTACAGGTATATGTATATGTGTATATATACAGTATATATGTGTGCGTGATTCACACCGGCTTGGATCACGTGTTGGACTTGTGATAGGCAGCTATTATCCTCCCGGATGAGAGCTCAGAGCTTATGCATGATCAATCTGTTGGTAATGTTGTGCCCTTACACTCACACCCCCAACTACCCGCCCACGAGAGTTAGAGTAACTGCTTGCATCGCAGAGATAATGAAATTATTTCAGACCTGGGCGAAATTCGAACGTTACCACTGCTCCCTTGAGCCATCGTGTGTGTGTGTGTGTGTGTGTGTGTGTGTGTGTGTGTGTGTGTGTGTGTGTGTGTGTGTGTGTGTGTGTGTGTGTGTGTGTGTGTGTGTGTGTGTGTGTGTGTGTGTGTGTGTGTGTGTGTGTGTGTGTGTGTGTGTGTGTGTGTGTGTGTGTGTGTGTGTGTGTGTGTGTGTGTGTGGTGTGTGTGTGTGTGTGTGTGTGTGTGTGTGTGTGTGTGTGTGTATGTGTGTGTGTGTGTGTGTGTGTGTGTGTGTGTGTGTGTGTGTGTGTGTGTGTGTGTGTGTGTGTGTGTGTGTGTGTGTGTGTGTGTGTGTGTGTGTGTGTGTGTGTGTGTGTGTGTGTGTGTGTGTGTGTGTGTTTGTGTGTGTGTAAGTGTGTGTGTGTCTGTGTGTACGTGTGTCTTTATCTCAAGCTTAATTCTCTGGTTATTCATCTGCTTCTCATTTGTGTTTTCTGCATGTATAGTATGTCTATATTCTTGTCTCTTTCTCTGTGTTTCTATATCTCATGTGTCTGAGCATCCATTTCAATATTTTTGTATGTTTTCACTGTCTTGTTTGCCTTTTTTGTCCTGTCTGCCTTATATATTTTCTGTCTTGTCTGTCTTGTCTGTCATGTCTGTCTTGTCTGTCATGTCTGTCTTGCCTGTCTTGTCTGTTTTGTCTGTCTTGTCTGTCTTGTCTGTCTTGTCTGTCTTGTCTGTCTTGTCTCTCTTGTCTGTCTTGCCTGTCTTGCCTGTCTTGCCTGTCTTGCCTGTCCTGCCTGTCTTGCCTGTCTTGCCTGTCTTGTCTGTCTTATCTGTGTTGCCTGTCTTGTCTGTCCTGCCTGTCTTGTTCTGTCTTGTCTGTCTTGTTTGTCTTGTCTGCCTTGTCTGTCTTGTCTGCCTTGTCTGTCTTGTCTGTCTTGTCTGTCTTATCTGTCTTGTCTGTCTTGTCTGTCTTGTCTGTTTTGTCTGTCTTGTCTGTCTTGTCTGTCTTGTCTGTCTTGTCTGTCTTGTCTGTTTTGTCTGTCTTGTCTGTCTTGTCTGTCTTGTCTGTCTTGTCTGTCTTGTCTGTCTTGTCTGTCTTGTCTGTCTTGTCTGTCTTGTCTGTCTTGTCTGTCTTGTCTGTCTTGTCTGTCTTGTCTGTCTTGTCTGTCTTGTCTGTCTTGTCTGTCTTGTCAGTCTTGTCTGTCTTGTCTGTCTTGTCTGTCTTGTCTGTCTTGTCTGTCTTGTCTGTCTTGTCTGTCTTGTCTGTCTTGTCTGTCTTGTCTGTCTTGCCTGTCTTGCCTGTCTTCGCTGTCTTGCCTGTCTTGTTCTGTCTTGTCTGTCTTGTCTGTCTTGTCTGTCTTGTCTGTCTTGTCTGTCTTGTCTGTCTTGTCTGTCTTGTCTGTCTTGTCTGTCTTGTCTGTCTTGTCTGTCTTGTCTGTCTTGTCTGTCTTGTCTGTCTTGTCTGTCTTGTCTGTCTTGTCTGTCTTGTCTGTCTTGTCTGTCTTGTCTGTCCTGTCTGTCCTGTCTGTCCTGTCTGTCCTGTCTGTCTTGTCTGTCTTGTCTGTCTTGTCTTTCTTATCTATCTTGCCTGTCTTGTCTGTCTTGTCTGTCTTGTCTATCTTGTCTGTCTTGTCTATCTTGCCTGTCTTGTCTGCCTTGTCTGCCTTGTCTGCCTTGTCTGTCTTGTCTGTCTTGTCTGCCTTGTCTGCCTTGTCTGCCTTGTCTGTCTTGTCTGTCTTGTCTGTCTTGTCTATTTTGTCTGTTTTCTGATATGCTTGTCTTGTCTATTTCATTCATCTTGTCTCTTTTACAAGCCCTTTCTTATTAATCCCTGTCTTTTTGTTGGTTTGCCTGTGTGTCTGTTTGGATGCTTTTATATATTTTTTTTCTTTGTTTTCATTTTCCTCTCTTTGATTATTTTTGTTTGATTGTTTTTTTTTTGTTTTTGTTTTTTTTGCTTGTTTGCTTGCTTGCTTGCTTGCCTTCACTTTTTTCTGTCTGGTGACCAGGCTATTATTCAAACTGTCCGTTTTTTGGCAGGCAAATGGGCAGCCAAATGGAGACACTTTCTTGTTGATGTGTTCCAGCAATTATAGTTACCAAACATAATAGTCCAAATTATTGATATGATTTTGGCTCCAGCCATCACTGTTATGATTACAATCTCCCGTTAATATATCTAGTCCACATACTCGTGTGTTATTCGTAGCGCGATTATTATGCAATATACATATCAATACTTCTTCAGTATTTGGAATATGCAATAGCCTGTATGGAACGATGTTAAATATAAAATGTGTTTCATTTTGGGAGGAATGGACACGCTACTTTAGGATGAAGGAAATATTGATATAGATGAAAAATTATAAGATAAGGAATAGTACTAACTCACCACAATCCCACTCCCAGAAGTTAAAAACCACTGGTAGGGCAAAGCCCAGTCAGTTGCGGCAAGTCGTTTATTTTTTATCTATTTATTTATTTATTATTCATTTATTTATTTATTTATTTATTTATTTATTTATTTATTTATTTATTTATTTATTTATTTATTTATTTATTTATTTATTTATTTATTTATCATTATTATTTATTTATTTATTTTATTATTATTATTATCATTATTATTATTATTATTATTATTATTTTTTTTTTTATTTTTTTTTTTTTTTTCTTCTATTTCTTGCTTGACTCCCAGGCTAGGCAAGGTTGCCTGGAACCAACGCGAAATAGCCCGCAGCGGCGTCTCGGGAATCAAATTCATGACCTTGCTCATGAGTTTATAAGTACATGCAGAGCAATAGAATGAACATAATCATACAGAACATATTGAAGACAAACAACGAATAATAAGTCAAACGTCTTGAGCAGGAAAATCCTCTTGTTTAATGCCGATTTCCCGTGAAGCAACTACCTTGTAGAACTGAATATCGGTTGAATTTTTGCCAGTACCTGTTCATACACAAACGTCCCTTTTCCATCCCAGAATTCAACAATACAAATAACATTTCTCTTGTTATATTATATAACTTTCTTTAAATTAGTTGTCCTACGATTATCATAAGTAGATTTTCGTGAATGCAAGAGGATTTGGAAGCTGTGCTGGAAGTGTTGAATTCAGGAATGGTGTCAGGAATTTGGTTCATTCGTAGTCCAACCCGTGTGAAAAACTTGCTGCCATGGATAAGGACAGAACCGTGTCGATGGTCCTTTTACCCATTCAGATTCTTTGTCTTTCTGGATCTGCGGTACGACGTCATCTAATATCTCTCCGACCGATCCATGACGTAATAATCCAGCACTAAAGGAATAAACATGGCTTCACAACCGAAATTTCTTGTCTCGATGTGATAAACTGTAGTTTGTGTTTGGCTAATGTTTGTGTCAATATGAGGTAAACAAGTGATATCTTTTTATGATACTGACAGCGAAACAAAGCCTAAAGTTACAGATATGAATTTACATTCATACTCGATGCTTAATTGGTATTTACCCTTGATTGTTTAGATACAATTTTCCCATGATTTAAATGATTACATATCAATTATTATTTCACCATTATGTCAATAACGTTTAATTTTACTTTTGGGTATTAAGTAATATAATTTGTCATTCATGCTCCATTTTCTATATTGCAATGGATATATTCTAACAGGTAATTCCATCCATAATGGTACGTACCATATATAATTCCGTGTGTAATAAATTATATTTAACGTATGTATAAGTTGCGGCACATCAAAAAGGATTGTTCACCTTTACTTCTGCCACGATATTGCGTTGGCGACGTAATCAGAAGCGTATTGGTCTCACAATTGCTTAGTTGTGGGTTCGAATCTCGCACTCCTCTCTGATTTCCAGCAGTGACTATTACATACTGCAACAGTCCAAACACATAGGGCAAAGGTGCCGGCTATTGGCGAAGCACCTCAATTTCCTTTTCGATGTCATGAACTTCTCGATCTAATTTCCAATGGCAGCCAGTAACAACACATAGTGCAAAGGTGCTGGTTGAAGTCACAACAAAGCACTCTCTAGCATTAGCTCCTCAAACAAGGAGATCGAGACTCAGTCGTAACATTCTGTGCTGTATATTGTATAACGTGATTTTTTTTTTTTTTTTTTTTTTTTTTTACACGTGTAAAAACTTGAAAGGGGCATTTACTTGGTGCAAGTGAAATGATTTATCAGCTGGAAATAGAATATTAAGGTTACCTTTGACCTTTTCTGTATGCAGGGGACTTCCATCGGTTGAATTATTTCCCAGGATCGCAGCCAAAACAATTACACAATTCATCAAGAGCAATGAAATGATAGATCGAGACAGATTTAACACTTTCGTTATGCAGGAGGTTCCGTCGACTGAGTGAAATCGAATGTTAATAGAAAGAAATATTGTATTCACCAGCAGCAAGTAAAAACCTAACCTAACCCAATATAGCATAATCTAACCTAACCTATATTAATCTAACCCACCCTACCTAAAAAAAAAAAAAAAAAAAAAGAAGACACAGAAACATAAACTGAAAATTGAGTATTGGTGTCCTCCCGTCGCGTCATCTAAGAATCTGTGAAGGTACGAATTGGTGATTAAGGTGTTGGTCTGCTGTGTACTTTTGCCTCTTGATATATGAATCCATATCTTTTCTTTTTCAGACTCGTAATATTGCAAAGAGTATTATCGTCCATAGGTTTAAAGAAAATAGATAGTCTCACCTCTGCTGCAACCATGTGGTCCATTGGGTATGATCTAGAAAGTAGGGTGGAAGAAAGAACAGAAATGGCCATAAGTCTTGAAATATTCTATAATTGCAACCATGAAAAAATAAATCGCTAGTGAATTTTAGATAATTTATTTATAAATTGATTGTGATATGACGTAAAGGTTTCCTTCTTTACGGCATTATTATCATTACTATCTTCAAACTAAAGACAGGCAGCAATTTTTTTTTTTTTTTTTTTTTTTTTAAGGTTGACGCTATATTTTGTATGGCTTATCTTCATCAAGGCCACTTTTTTGGTCCTTATTATTTTTCCTCTGCCAGGACTTAATCTTTAGAACTTGTCTAACATTCAGTTTCTAAGATCGAATTTCGGTTTTACTTAACTTTCTTCAAGAAGTACCTCAACTTCTGACTTTGAGTGCAGCTTGTAACTTTCGGCAGAGTAGTTACCGGGGATCAAAATGCTTGACATTATTTCCAATTATTATCATTTAAGTATCACTGCTGATACCTTTGATTATGTTATAATTTTTCATTGTCCCGGTGTCCTGTTTTTTCTCTGCCTTCAACGCCTCGTAGTCTTTGATGTACAGGGCGTCAAATATTCTTAGTCCTCTTCGGCAGCACGTTCTAATGCAGAACGTCTTACTCAGACCTTTCCATACAACTAAGACTAAGTGCCTCCACTCTCACATGACATAGCGTTCCATACAGTTATACTTTCTTTTTTTCGACGGAACACATATTTAACTTTTTGACACGTTGTCGTCCGTCAGACCTAGTGGCCCGTTATCACTTGGCTATGCTTCTCCAAAAGGTTCAACCCTCTGCCACTTCTTTCCAGTGCTCACCTGACGCCATCAGCTCCACGTCCTCCCTTACTCTATCCAGCCATCTGTACCTGAGTCTCTTTATAGCTCATCAGCCCTGTCTTCCACCTTCCGTTACTTTTCTTGATTAAAGCTAGAACACCCTTAATAATGTTATGTTGTCAATATCACATTTTAAAGCTTTTTAGCTCCAAATCAGCTACTGAGCCTATGCAGGATCTCATTGTCA
>NC_134801.1:36011732-36014232 GCF_046742065.1 Oratosquilla oratoria | reverse complement strand
GTGTGTGTGTTTCTGTGTGTGTCTGTGGGAGTACATGTGTACGTGCGTGTGTGTGTGTTTGTGTGTTTGTGTTTGTGTGTGTGTTTGTGTGTGTGTGTGTGTGTGTGCGCTTGTGTGTGTGTGAGTGTGTGTGTGTGTGTGTGTGTGTGTGTGTGTGTGTGTGTGTGTGTGTGTGTGTGTGTGTGTGTGTGTGTGTGTGTGTGTGTGTGCTTGTGTGTGTGTGTGTGTGTGCTTGTGTGTGTGTGTGTGTGTGTGTGTGTGTGTGTGTGTGTGTGTGTGTGTGTGTGTGTGTGTGTGTGTGTGTGTGCATGCGTATGCGTGTGTGTGTGTGTGTACTCAAAAACAACAATGAATAAACATACTACAAGTGCCTACGTTAATTAGGTCTCGGAGTGGATAAAAACAATTCTTCCAAAAACATTTCTTTTTAAACTTCCTGCATAGGAAATTGAATGTCATGCATTTCAAAGTTGTAATATTTACTTTTTGAACACCTAAGGAGTCTACTGTAGTTTATGTGATTTTTTGGTAATTAATATTTTCTTCGTTTCATGTGTTTTTTAGGGGGGGGGGTGGCCCCTACCTTACTACTCGTATTAAACGAAAGATCTTATCGGTAGCTGCAGTTGTTGTACATGTTTATATAGTATAAAGGCTCTTTCTCCTTGTAAGAGTGCGAGTGTATAAGTCAAAGCCTAGTTCTTGTATATTAATATTAATATCACACCTCTCCCAACTCAATGCCTCTGGCCAAGGACAATGCAGTGAAGTACATATAGTGCTCTCACAGTAAGCTCCGATAGCCGAAGCTAGTCTACCTCCACCATTTACACATAAGAACATAAGAATAAAGGAGACTGTAAGAGACCATAAGGCCTACACTAGGCAGCTCCGTATCCATCACCACCTGTCATCCCCATCCATAAAGTTGTCTAATCGTTTTTTAAAACAACTGATAGTTTCAGCGCTTACTACATGGTTACTAAGTTTATTCCATTCGTCGACCACCCTATTAGTAAACCAATTCTTGCCTATTTCCTTCTTAAATCTAAATTTGTCCAGTTTATACCCATTACTGCGAGTCCTGCCCTGTTGTTTTAATATGATGACCTTGTTTGCATCACCCTTGTTATAGCCTTTGATCCACTTGAACACTTCTATTAGATCACCCCGCACTCTGCGTCTTTCCAGAGAGAGTTTAGGTGCCTAAGCCTCTCTTCGTAAGGCAAATTTCCGAGTCCATGTATCATTTTGGTCATTCTTCTTTGTACTGATTCTAGTGAATTTTATTACATAGCGACAACCCAACTACAATACGTTTTAGTTAATTGAATTTGTGGTCTTGTAATTGGGTCTCACATACCTTTATGTATTCCATAAGATATTGCATGTATAAGTTTTAATACACTCTAATGGAATGAGGTATTTTTTGTAGAATGATGACAATCATACCGTTAGGTTTCTTGGTGGTCTAGAAAATTAGTGTCAACAAGAGGTCGGGAGGCTTAAGATTCCCGAGGATTGATTGCGAACTCAGTGAATACTTTTGTCCTCTTGCAATAAGGGCCATAACTATAGAGTCCAGTTTTCGGTGATGGAAGGCACTCAAAACCTTTACACAGCTGGTCTCGATAGAGAATGAAAACAAACTATAATTCTTTTGCAACAAAGGCTGAAGTTATAGACCAGTTACTGGTGAAGACAGCCACTCAGAACTTTTACTCAATTTGTCTTGGTAGAGAATGTAAATAAACTATAATTATTTTGCAATAAAGGCTGCAATTATAGATAGAGTTCAGTTACAGGTGGTGACAGCCAGGTGAAACCTTTACACAGCTTAGAAGGACTGGAAACGAACTGAAATTATTAGAAAAAGAAGAAGAAGAAGAAGAAAAAAAGGACAAATCTCTGGCTTTCCTTTCACAACTGAGATTAGCTCCGGCGGCTCTCCTCCCCTGAAGCTCAAGGATTATCGCTCCAGGACCTCGGTCTCTGTCAAGAAGACGTAACCCGAGCGCTTTCTAAAAGGTGGTAGCAGTGAACAGAACCATTTTCTTTGCCTCCAAAAAGAAACACTAATTTTTTGTCCTCGTTTTCTTAGCAAATGTACATACATACATATACCAAGGCTTTTTCACCCTTCCAAGGGAGGTAGCCAAAAAGGGAAAGGCATAAAAACACTCCCACCCATTTCATCCCTAAATACACTCCACACCCCTCCCACCCTCCCTCTCATCTGAGCACCTCCTGCAAATGTACAACGATTAAAATATTTTCCAATAACACTTAATCATTATCTCTGCGGCAGGTGATTTAAAACAACATTTCTGAATTATACATCTGTCAGTGATTTCTTTTTTTGTTCTTGATTGTTTGTATATTTTACTGCCGGAGACATTGATACAGCAAATCGTGGTCCTGTTTTCCTTGATTCCTTTTATGAACTTGATATATTATACTGTGGTTCTTATAGTCGACAAGTTTTACTTGTTCGCGTGTT
>NC_134801.1:35994232-36004232 GCF_046742065.1 Oratosquilla oratoria | reverse complement strand
AAATATATATATATATGTACTCGTATATATATATACATATATATATGTATATATATATATATTTATATATACATAAATATACATTTATATATTTATATATATATATATATATATACAAATATTTATATATGTATATATATACATATATATATATATATATATATATATATATATATATATATATATAGATAGATAGATAGATAGATGGATGGATAGCTAGTGCATAGAAATATAATATATATATAGAGCGGGAGAGAGAGAGAGAGAGAGAGAGAGAGAGAGAGAGAGAGAGAGAGAGAGAGAGAGAGAGAGAGAGAGAGAGAGGTTGTACGCCGGAGAGAGAGGAATTAACAAGTTCCTTCATATCATTGATTCATGGGGCGCCAATTAGCGGGACCGCTTCGATCTCTCCTTTGAGCTTCGTGAACCCTTGTTTGAGTCCGCGCTCTGTCGGCGACTTCCTCTTCCGCTGGGACTCCAAGCACACTGGGCAATGGTGTATGCTTTACCTAACAGTAGGCTAATATATGTCTCTGTTTACCTGTAGGATATGTTATATTATAGTCTTAATCCTAGGTAGGAGGAAACTCGAAGCATTTTGTGCCTTCACCCAACATAAATACTAAGAGCACATTCCGGTATTATGGTATTGTTCCTTTCAAGCTCTTAGTTAATCCTGTGCCAGATCCATTAGGATTACAGTCGATGTATACTAAACCCAAGCAATATGAAAACTAACCTATTAGTTTCACTCTAAGTCCCCAAACTGCCAAGTACCTCTGTCTTTTCTTAAATGCTTAATGTCCAGAATCTTCTTTGAGGAGGATAAAGACACTTGTTGTCAATCACAATAAGAGCCATCAGTGGGGTAGATTCATTCTTTTAGGTCGTTAAGGATTAATAGTTATATTTTCAATCACTGCGCATGAGTTGAACATTAAACTTATTTTCGAGCATAAATGATTATTGCTTATGACAGCATTGCCTGTGTTCTTGACGAAAGAGACAGAAAAGCTAAGATATTTACAGTATATCTTTCTTTTTATCAGAATTGTATTTCACAGAAATCATATTATGATTTCATAATCATTCATCTCTCTCTCTCTCTCTCTCTCTCTCTCTCTCTCTCTCTCTCTCTCTCTCTCTCTCTCTCTCTCTCTCTCTCTGTCATTCTCTCTGTCTCTCTCTCTCTCTCTCTTTCTCTCTCTCTCTCTCTCTCTCTCTCTCTCTCTCTCTCTCTCTCTCTCTCTCTCTCTCTCTCTCTCTCTCTCTCTCTCTCTCTCTCTTTCTTCTGTGTGCGTGTGTGTGCATGTGTGTTTATATGTGTGTGTGTTTGAGTGTTTGTGTTTGTTCGTGTCTTCATATGTGTATGTGTGTGTGTGTGTGTGTGTGTGCGTGTGTGCGCGCGTATGTGTGTGTGTGTGTGTGTGTGTGTGTGTGTGTGTGTGTGTGTGTGCGTACGTATGTGTGCGCGTATGTATGTACGTGTCTGTGTGTGTGTGTGTGTGTGTGTGTGTGTGTGTGTGTGTGTGTGTGTGTGTGTGTGTGTGTGTGTGTGTGTGTGTGTGTGTGTGTGTGCGCGTGTGTGTGTGTATGCGTGTGTGTGTGTGTGTGCCTGTCTGTGTGTGTGTGTGTGTGTGTGTGTGTGTGTGTGTGTGTGTGTGTGTGTGTGTGTGTGTGTGTGTGTGTGTGTGTGTGTGTGTGTGTGTGTGTGTGTGTGTGTGTGTGTGTTTGTGTGTAAAATTTGCTGACGCTGAACTTTCTAGTTGAATCATGGTAATATTTGTGACAGAATATATTTGCTCACAAGTGGGCTATGTATTTGGATCTTAGTCCTGCGTAGAGATGAAAAAAAAAAAAAAAAAAGTATTTTTTTTTTTTTTTACACTACGAAAGTTGCTCAGATATTAATATTGAGTATATAAAAACAGGCGTAACTTTGTAAGTGTGAAAAGAAAAATCCCATAGTTTTTTTTTTTTTTTTTTTGTGCTTCACTACTGAGTAGATATCGACAATGCCATATACTCAAGTTGAATAAGTCCATAACACCACGTGCAATACCTATCCTTAAAAAGGACTTCCATGACCCACCATTTTCATACTTTCCAGTATCAAGGTATGTCAAGATTTTGAAATATATGGACACAATCTACGTTATCCAGTAAGGCCCCAAACCCCTGGACCTTGGCCATGGTCTAAATATCCTGGAGAGAGGGTGGCCTCATCTTCCTGTGCAGAGACGCAACGACTTTGTAAGATGTACAATTTCATAGACAAATACATCATCTTGGTGTTGTGTGTTTCGCAATGATACTGATCAGGAACTACCCAACACCCAGTCCACGCATGAGTTGGAAAGTGTTGTAGTGAATGTTCACCATCACCTCCACCCTGCGTGGACTGGGTGTTGGGTAGTTCCTGATCAGTATCATCGTAGAGACCCAAACAAGATGTACTTCTTGTGAATCAATAAATGTAAAAAAAAAAAACTCCACCCTGAATTTACAGAGCCAAGTCGGGCACGGTTCATTCATACTTCACAGGGTTCTCAGTCTTAGAGGTCAGACATCAGATTAATATTCCTGTCAGGAATCCCATGAATGCGGAGAGTTCCAGTGTACCCCATGATGCACTAAGCCAAACGCTTTCTTGAAATCAAAGCAACCTTTGACGAAAATCATGTCGGCTCTCCGCATGAGCATGAAGCGCTTTACTCGTACTTCGACCAATTGCTGACTTACTGAGCGTAAACACACACTGAATTAACAGATGTGAACGTATCCGTACCAGTTACCGATGGAGTAGCATCTTCCACAGTATAGCGAACAATATCGTACAATGGGAGATGTTGCTGTCCTTTCCACTTGCAGATCTTATTCCAGTGAAAGGTAATGGTATTAAACAACCAAACGATAGGCAGCATGGCATGCAACTATCGGATCACAGCCCCACCTTCAGTTTTCAGTATCACTACTATGACGCTGCAGATGCCGGTAGCCTTTCTGTCCTTCAACTTACACCCTCTTTGAAGTCCCTCAAAGAGAGTTGAATTTCATTTATCGTTGGCTCAGAAGCCGCCACCTGAACACCAACGAAGGGAAGCTGACCGCTCGGAGGCTTATCCATGTGAAACTTCTCATAATACTCAACAAAGAGACTACATCTTTCTATGTTTAATACTTGATGCTCATCTGCTGTTCGAACTATGCTTATCTGAGTCAGAGATTTCTTTAATGCTCGGTAACCATTAAAATGGAACTCAATGATTCCCTGACGTCTCTCTCTTAATTCATTCTCAAAAGAGCATTTGTCTGAAATTTCTTAGATCTGTGTCGGTCTAGGAACCCAGCCAGTCTGGCAACACGGCTCAAATTAATACTTTCTGGTGCCACATTGCTCCTCGACCGTGGACAATCCAATGAACCCCTTGGCAGCTTTCAGAATTTCAATTGCGAAGATATTCCACGGTAATTCAGGGTCTTCTATGGTGTCAACCACCTGGAATTGGTTTGGGATTCCAACTTCAAACTCATGATTTATCTATCAACTACTAACTTTATAAATCCCCCCGTTCTCTCTCTCTCTCTCTCTCTCTCTCTCTCTCTCTCTCTCTCTCTCTCTCTCTCTCTCTCTCTCTCTCTCTCTCTCTCTCTCTCTCTCTCTCTCTCTCTCTCTCTCTCTCTCTCTCTCTCTCACACACACACACACACACACACACACACACACACACACACACACACACACACACACACACACACACACACACACACACACACGCACACGCACACGCACATACACTGTCTGTCTGTCTGTCTGTCTGTCTGTCTGTCTGTCTGTCTGTCTGCCTGTCTGTCTGTCTGTCTGTCTGTCTGTCTGTCTGTCTGTCTGTCTGTCTGTCTGTCTGCCTGTCTGTCTGTCTGTCTGTCTGTCTGTCTGTCTGTCTGTCTTTATGTCTGTCTGTCTGTCTGTCTGCCTGTCTGTCTGCTCTGTCCTTGTGTGTGTGTGTGTGTGTGTGTGTGTGTGTGTGTGTGTGTGTGTGTGTGTGCGTGCGTGAGTGCGTGCGTGCGTGCGTGTGTGTGTGTGTGTGTGTGTGTGTGTGTGTGTGTGTGTGTGTGTGTGTGTGTGTGTGAAAGATATATATATATATATATATATATATATATATATATATATATATATATATAGAGAGAGAGAGAGAGAGAGAGAGAGAGAGAGAGAGAGAGAGAGAGAGAGACGGAGACGGAGACGGAGACGGAGACGGAGACGGAGACGGAGGGAAAGAGAGGGAAAGAGAGGGAAAGAGAGGGAAAGAGAGGGAAAGAGAGGGAAAGAGAGGGAAAGAGAGGGAAAGAGAGGGAAAGAGAGGGAACGAGAGGGAACGAGAGAGAGGAAGTGTGTAGGTGATTAATTTCCCTAATCACAAATAAACTGTTGACATGCTGTATCCCATTTTTTTTTTATTTAACAGTTGTTAAAATTTAACCTTTAGTTAACTTAAACTTTGAATACTCGAATGCCATCACTTCTTTGCAGAGTTGCATTTGTTTATGGCAATATTGTGTAGTTCTTTCTAATCATTGTATATGTATCTATATATTAATATTACCTATTTGTGTTTATTTTGTTTATTTTGTAGTCAGTGGATGTGGGTGTTAATATTTAATGAAGACAAAATACTTTATTGTTGTTTGTGTTGCAACGAGAGAAAGATAGTTTGGCAAGTTAGTCTAAGATGCCACTCTTTCTAAAGAAGTTTTCTGTTAAGAAAATAAGATCCGCCGGTTTCTATCTCTCTCGTAAGCAATTACATTTAATGGTTCAACTTCAGATCACCAACCCTGTACTCGCGAGTTCTTCTACGTTTAGAATGTAACGTTTTAATATGGAATAATTTGTAATGATATATGGTATAGGTATGACTACTGTGGATTGATTTATATATTTTTAGAGTACTTTTCATTTGTATATGCTTAGAATTATATGAGCGCGTTTACTCTATTATCGTTGAAACGAGTCTTAAATATACTAAACTTACAGTGTAACAGTTTCATATGGAATAAAATATAATGATACATGGAAAAATTATAACTACTTTGAATTTCACTATACATTTTTCGAATAATTTTCATTTATATATGTTTAAAATTACATAAGAGTAGCTCACTCTACTAACATCAAAACTGGTCTGAAATATTATTTTCAGATCAGGATGAATGTTTGCCTGAACATTATTAACATCATTTTCATGCTTATGAATAACTTACCCATTTGTTCTGGGTTCTATCAGGTGACTGTAGTCACCGCTCTTGAAGCTTTAGACTTTTTTTTTTTTGTCACCAACGAATTTGAAAATACATTTGCTAATAAGGCAAAGAAGAGTTACATCAGTGGAGTAATTGGACAAATTTAGGTTTAAGGAAAAATAGGCAAAAACTGGTTTACCAGTAGAGTGGTTAACAAATGGAATAAACTTAGTCACCTTGTAGTGAGCGCTGAAATTATTGGTTGTTTTAAGATAAGATTAGATAATCAGTGGATAGAGATGATAGGTGGTAATGGATATAGAACTATCTAGCATAAGCCTTATGGTCCCTTGCAGTCTTTATTCTTATGTTCTTATGAGTTCTCACCATAGTGGCATAATACTTAATGAGTGAGAACGAAGGTTCTTTAGGTCTATATTTTTTTACATGGTGAGGGTCTAAAGAAACCAAAATTTTAATCCATCATCAAAAAATCACCTTGAGAGAAAAAAGGATTTGTAGATCATATTAAAAGATAACATAATGAAGGGTTCTTTTAGTGTGATGATTTATTTATTTATTAATTTACCTACTTAATTATGATTCTATTCATTCAGTAACTCTGGAGTATTGGCCCCCGTCTGGGGTATTGGCTGCATGTTATTGTGGCAGAGTAGCATGCAGCGTGTGTGTGTGTGTGTGTGTGTGTGTGTGTGTGTGTGTGTGTGTGTGTGTGTGTGTGTGTGTGTGTGTGTGTGTGTGTGTGTGTGTGTGTGTGTGTGTGTGTGTGTGTGTGTGTGTGTGTGTGTGTGTGTGTGTGTGTGTGTGTGTGTGTGTGTGTGTGTGTGTGTGTGTGTGTGTGTGTGTGTGTGTGTGTGTGTGAAAATAACCACCTCTGGTATTTATTCTAAATGCATGTTGCCATAGCATTCGATCCACATGATCAGAGGATATTAATGACCTTGGGACTAACGACCCAAAAATACATACTAAGTATGGTTTCCTGTTTTAGGAAAAATAAAACGTTTAAATCTACATTATGAATACCTCCAGATTTATGGGAGAAACGATGAAAGAAATGACAGAAAGAAATAAGCAGAGTATTTTCAATTAAGCTGCTCTATATGCATTTAGTTCCTTTGATAATTTATCCATTAAGGCGCGCGACAGGGAATATTAGAATAAACAATTAATGCTTTTACTGTTATTCACACGAGCAATTACCCACCCAATCATTCAGTTAACACTTCTAATAACACCAGATCTGCTTTACACTATTTTTTGTTGATAAGTAAAGAATCTATTAATTATAACATTGAAATACGAACTGTTTACATCAATTCTTCTAATCAAGCTTCTGGATGTATGTTTCTATGTTATAGTCTTTGTTTAGAAGGTGAGGGTCTAAACACAAACAGGAAAACATTCATGGGCACTTTTTGTGTTATCTCAATGATGATTCTTATACAATGAGTACCCCATACCGAGGGGGGAGTAGAAAGAGAGAGAAAGAGAGCTGGGAGAGAAGGAAAGAGAGGAAGAGAGAGAGAGAGAGAGAGAAAGAGAGAGAGAGAGAGAGAGAGAGAGAGAGAGAGAGAGAGAGAGAGAGAGAGAGAGAGAGAGAGAGAGAGAGAGAGAGAGAGAGAGAGAGAGAGAGAGAGAGAGAGAGAGAGAGTTAGAGAGAGAGAGAGAGAGAGAGAGAGAGAGAGAGAGAGAGAGAGAGAGAGAGAGAGAGAGAGAGAGAGAGAGAGAGAGAGAGAGAGAGAGAGAGAGAGAGAGAGAGAGAGAGAGAGAGAGAGAGAGAGAGAGAGAGAGAGAGAGAGAGAGAGAGAGAGAGAGAGAGAGAGAGAGAGAGAGAGAGAGAGAGAGAGAGAGAGAGAGAGAGAGAGAGAGAGAGAGAGAGAGAGAGAGAGAGAGAGAGAGAGAGAGAGAGGTAATTTAATTTAATTATACCGTTTAACACATTTTTGTTCCGATTGTGAGGGTTGTTTCCAGGTTTGTTATATCCCATTATTATAAAAGGGAAGCTATCATTTAATCAGAAGTTTGGGTTTGCGATCGGGAGTTTCATATTTCGAATTTTTTTTATTTTTCAACAACAAAAAATATCTATTAGTTCATATAATTAAATCAACAGAGTATACATTTATTCTATGACACAAGCTTATAAAAACCAAACAAATAAAAACAAATAACAGTTATAAGGCAACTTAAACACGTTAGAAATGACTGGATATCCTGGATTTGTGGTTATAGTCCAGGACACCTTCCCGCACCAGCCCCCAGATATAGTCCTTTATCATTTTCTCATTATAGTGACCCTGGTACCTCCTCTCTATCTCCTTCACATCTTGGTGGTATCACTCGCCTTTTTTTTCTGAATAGGTTTCCATATTTCCATCAAATTTGCCCAGGTGAGCCTCCAGCATATGAAGTTTAATGGACATCTTGCATCCCATGGCGCTCAAAGCCTTTACCAAATCCTGCGGCAACTGCAGGTAGTTTTCAGCTCTTCTGGTTGCCCATAAAGCCCTTGACAATTACTATGAAACAATTTCATGCTGTCCTCTCAATCCTACTGAGCTTATTGAAGAACTCGGTAGACTCAAGCATCTTCCTTATCTTATCTGAGGTCCAACAAAAATCCCATCTTTGATTTTGGCCTCAGGTAACTTGGAGAAGAACTCAAGAAGGTACTTAACCCATTAAACTCCGATGACAAGATGTCTTGTCATTTGGTCAAATAAAACAAAAAATCATAAAACACCAAAATGTTTGATCAAACACCAGAAAAATATGACATCAGTCCTAGCGCGAAGCGAGGACTGACATATTTTTTTTCTGGTGTTTGATCAAACATTTTGGTGTTTTATGATTTTTTGTTTTATTTGACCAAATGACAAGAATCTTGTCATCGGAGTTTAATGGGTTAAAAGCGGCTGATTCCTGGTTGAAAGTCTTCAAGAACAGCTTAATCATTCCCAATTAATGCGCAGTATGAACACAGTCCTTGGATCAACCAGAGGCTCCCACATGACGTTCCGGGTCTCAACTATAAAATCTGTTAGCTGCTCCCAGTTCTTCTTGTTGTCGTAGTCAAAGGTGGCTCTGTTGCCCCAAAGGCAGAGTAAGCATTGGAATTTGATCAAGCCTCTCTGGAGACCAAGCAAGAGAGCCACCATCTTAAACTCTCCAATAGTTTCCCAATTGTACTTGTATTGCAGAGCTTCCAAGAAGACTTTCACGCTATAGTAGTCCTCGTTCAGGCAAACTGAATGGGCTAGGGGCAGCGTCGCGTCCTTGACCAAGTTCCAGTTTCATTCTGGAGATGAATAGTTCTGCATTGGACTTTGTTATAGCCATATCTCTGACCAAGTCATTTACTTCTTTTTGATTTGAGAAACGAGGAACTTTCTCTGGTACCTCAGGCAGGTAAGTTAAGTCCTCAGCATCCATTTCCTCCTCTTCATCAAAATACTTGGCTTTATCTGGAGCAGGTGGCATTGGCACGGGATATATGGAGCAGTGAGGAATCAAAGCAATTGGTGATGGAAGATCTGGGCAATGCACAGCAGCAAGATTCCCTCCTTTCCGCCGCTTGCTAACATCCACCATACAAAAAAAAAAAATTGAAAAAAAAAAAAAAAAAAAAAAAAAAAAAAAAAAAAAAAAAAAAAAAAAAAAAAAAAAAAAAAAAAAAAAAACGTTTGCGGAGTGGTCTGTTGGCTTTAGCCAGACCCGTGCCCATGGAAAAAAAAAAAAAAAACAAAAAAAAAAAAGTTTGTGGACTGGTCTGTTGGCTTTAGCCAGACCCGTGCCCATGGGCTGGAGAATTCCAGGGACCTTTTCTCACCTTGCGACCACCCTTCCAGTGTCTTCTTACAGTGCTCACATCAATAGTGAGGGGCCAAGGGCTTATCCTGGTCCCCAGCTGGCATCCCAAAGTACTTCTGTAGGATTTACAAACCTTCACCGCATAGGAGTCAGGGGGTGCCGGCGGCCCCTTGAAGCTATCTAAAAGTATAGAAATATATTACTATTTACTATTTACCTGTTTGTTTATTATTTAACTATACCTATGCATTTATTTATGTATTTTATTTGTTATTTACACTATTATAGTTTTTATTTATTATTTTATTATTAATATGATTTTTTTTTCGCATCCGACCTAGATATGGATCAAAAGGTCTCCTGTCGGTATGCTCCGCCTTTGTAATCCTTTGTAATATGCAATCAGAAAATATGTATCTTATAGATCTAAGAGCATAATTTATAGAAATATTAAATTAACATACATTTATAAAATAAGTGAGGTAATTTAGGCTATAATCATAAATTTAAAAAAAGCACCAAATTGCACCAATTGGACTTGAAAATATGACATAAATTGCTTTAACTGCAATTCTAAAATTTTATTAGATTGAATGCTAGTGGATAGCCTAGAATTTTTACAAATCTAAACTTGTAACTGTTTAATAGCATTTATTTACTTATTTGGGACCTAAATAAAATAAAAAAGTGATTACAAGCCAGGAATTGTTTCATTTTTTTTTCTTGGTGCTATCAGAGTGAGTGTAAGTGTGAGTGTGTCTGAGAGTGAGAAAAAGAGACAGAGTGAGAGTGAGGGTGAAAGTGAGAATGTAACCGAAAATGGAAGTGAGAGCAAGGATGAATGTGAGGGTGATGGTGAAAGTGAGATTGTGAGAGGGAATGATAGTGAAAGTAAAAGTGAGAGTAAAGTACGAGTAAGAGT
>NC_134801.1:35979232-35989232 GCF_046742065.1 Oratosquilla oratoria | reverse complement strand
GAAGCAGTGTCGCAGGACACAGCACATCCACAGCAAGGCCGCTTCATTTAATCGGCGACCCCCCCCTCTCCGTCCCCCCTTGCATATAAGGAGAGGACGGGGAGAAATCCTTCGGGCTGCGTCAAAAACTCACTCACACACACTACCCCCCCCCCCACCCCCCCCCGCCCCATTTCTCCCCATGCAGTCACAACATCATCCATATACAACCATTCTCCACTCACCTCTGTCTTCCGTCCTCTCCCTTCCTTCCTCAACAGACATTCCCCTCTTCCCCAAAGCCCCCTTCACCCCATCCATCCACCTCATCCTAGGACGTCCCCTCATGTTCACTCCCTCCACATCTGCCTTCCATACCTCTTTTACTAGTCTTTCTTCACTCATTCTTTCCATGTGTCCAAACCATCCTAATATTCTTTCATCAACCCTCTCTCCCAAATCCTTTTTCACCCGGTCTCCTCCTCACCTCCTCATTTCTCACTCTATCCAGCCTAGTAACCCCCACCATACTTCTCAGACACCTCATCTCAAACACATTCAAACTCCTTCTCTCTTCTTCTCTTATGTTCCACGTTTCTGCCCCATATAATAATGATAATAATAATAATAATAATAATAATAATAATAATAATAATAATAATAATAATAACAATAATAATAATAATAATAATAATAATAATAATAATAATAGTAATAATAATAATAATAATAATAATAATAATAATAATAATAATAATAATAATAATAATAATAATAATAATAATAATAATAATAATAATAATAATAATAATAATAATAATAATAATAATAATAATAATAATAATAATAGTAATAATAATAATAGTAATAATAATAATAATAATAATAGTAATAATAATAATAATAATAATAATAATAATAATAATAATAATAGTAATAGTAATGATAATAATAATAATAATAATAATACTAATAATAATAATAATAATAATAATAATAATAATAATAATAATAATAATAATAATAATAATAATAATAATAATAATAATAATAATAATAATAATAATAATAATAATAGTAATAATAGTAATAATAGTCTGGATGGATGTCATGCAGAATGTCTGAAAAAGGGAGGTTTAGTGATGGTGGACTGGTTGGTGAGGTTATTTAATGTTTGCTGGAGAGAGGGTAGAGTACCGGAGGACTGGAGTAGTGCCTGTATAGTTCCTCTTTACAGGGGAAAAGGGGACAAGTGTGAAAATGTAGTAATTTCAGAGGGATTAGCCTGTTGAGTGTAGTAGGGAAGGCTTATGGGAGAATCTTAATTGAGAGGATTAGGAGAGGAACAGAAGGAGTAATTGGTGAGGAACAGTGTGGATTTAGGACGGGTGGAGGTTGTGTAGATCAGATCTTTGTGGTAAGACAGATATGTGAGAAAGCTATAGGAAAGGGGAAGGATGTTTTTTGGGCTTTTATGGATCTGGAAAAGGCTTATGATAGGGTAGACAGAAAGGCACTGTGGGAGGTTATGCAGATTTATGGGATAGGAGGAAAGCTTTTGGGAGCTGTCAAGAGTTTTTATGAGAGTAGTAGAGCATGTGTTAGGATTAGAAATGTAGAGAGTGAGTGGTTTGAAGTAAAGGTGGGACTTCGTCAAGGATGCGTTATGTCGCCCTGGCTGTTCAACTTATACATGGATGGGGTGGTGCGAGAGGTGAATGCTAGGGTAGTGAGTCAGGGATTGGAGATGGTTAAAGAAAATGGAGAAAAGTGGGAGGTGAGCCAGCTGTTGTTTGCGGACGACACTGCGCTTGTGGCAGGGTCAGAGGAGGGATTGAGGAAGCTGGTGGCAGAGTTTGGGAGAGTATGTGATAGAAGAAAGCTAAAGATAAATGTGGGTAAAAGTAAGGTGATGAGATGTACAAGGGGTGAAAGTGGCAGTAGACTGGAAGTGAACATTAAGGGAGAGCGACTGGAGGAAGTGGATAGTTTTAGATACTTGGGTGCAAGTGTAGCAGGAAAAGGTGGAGTGAAGGTGGAGGTAGAATGAAGATTGAGAGAAGCGAGTAAATGCCTTGGTGGTTTAAAGAGTGTAATGAGAAATAGACATTTGGGAATGGATGCGAAGAGGAGACTGTATGAAGGAGTGATTGTGCCAACAGCACTGTATGGGGCAGAAACGTGGAACATAAGAGAAGAAGAGAGAAGGAGTTTGAATGTGTTTGAGATGAGGTGTCTGAGAAGTATGTTGGGGGATACTAGGCTAGATAGAGTGAGAAATGAGGAGGTGAGGAGGAGAACAGGGGTGAAAAAGGATTTGGGAGCTAGGGTTGATGAAAGATTATTAGGATGGTTTGGACACGTGGAAAGAATGAGTGAAGAAAGACTAGTAAAAGTAGGTATGGAAGGCAGATGTGGAGGGAGTGAACATGAGGGGACGTCCTAGGATGAGGTGGATGGATGGGGTGAAGGGGGCTTTGGGGAAGAGGGGAATGTCTGTTGAGGAAGGAAGGGAGAGGACGGAAGACAGAGGTGAGTGGAGAATGGTTGTATGTGGATGATGTTGTGACTGCATGAGGAGGAATGGGCGGGGGGGTGGGGGGTGGGGTAGTATGTGTGAGTAATTTTTGACGCAGCCCGAAGGGATTTCTCCCCGTCCTCTCCCTATATGCAAAGGGGGACGGAGAGGGGGGGTCGCCGATTGGATGAAGCGGCCTTGCTGTGGATGTGCTGTGTCTTGCGACACTGCTTCTGACCCAGGGCGGTGGGCAGGGTGCAGGGATGACCCGTCATCCAGGAGGTGCTCAGATGAGAGGAAGGGTGGGAGGGGTGTGGAGTGTATTTAGGGATGAAATGGGTGGGAGTGTTTTTGTGCCTTTCCCTTTTTGGCTACCTCCCTTGGAAGGGGGAAAAAAGCCTTGGTATATGTATGTATGTATGTAATAATAATAGTAATAATAGTAGTAATAATAGTAGTTATAATAATAGTAATAATAATAGTAATAATAATAGTAATAACAACAATGATAATATCACCAATAATAATAAAAACAATAATAATAACAATAATAGTAACAATAATTACAATAATAATAAAAATAATAGTAACAATAATAACAATAACAATAATAATAGTAATAATAATAATACTAACAATCGTAATAATAATGATAATAGTAAAAATAATAATAATAATACTAGTAATAATAATAATAATAATGATATAATAATAATAATAATAATAATAATAATAATAATAATAATAATAATAATAATAATAATAATAATAATAATAATAATAATAATAATAATAATAATAATAATAATAATAATAATAATCATAATAATAATAATAATTATAGTAGTAATAATAATAATAATAATCATTATAATAATAATAATAATAATAATAATAATAATAATAATAATAATAATAATAATAATAATAATAATAATAATAATAATAATAATAATAATAATAATAATAATAATAATAATAATAATAATAATAATAATTAAAATAATAATAATAATAATAACAATAACAATAACAATAACAATAATAATAATAATAACAATAATAATAATAATAATAATAATAATAATAATAATAATAATAATAATAATAATAATAATAATAATAATAATAATAATAATAATAATAATAATAATAATAATAATAATAATAATCATAATAATCATAATAATCATAATAATAATAATAATAATAATAATCATAATAATCATAATAATCATAATAATAATAATAATAATATTAATAATAATAATCATAATAATAATAATAAAAATAATAGTAATGACATTGATAATAATAATAATAATAAATAGCTAGAGATAATTTTTGCTCACAAGTTGAATGACCATAGCATGATTAGAAGTTTTAAAATTAGTTTAGCTGAACGCTTTATCAAAATGCTATGTTGTCTACCAACTGGTCACTTTGATATCCTTGTCTTGTTTGCCTCTTCGCTTATTATTCCTTTTGACTTTTCTACCTCCGATATCGTTCCAAGCCAAAAGGTGTCCTGTTACCAGCTTTGCTCTTGTAACTCCACCTCATTTCCATAGTTGAAGAGGAAGGGACGAAGAGAAGGAGGCTAAGAGAAACGGGAGATCATAGGGTGGATCGAACTGGTAATACGAAACACGGGGCTTACCAGCGCGGTTAAAGAAATGTATATATATACTGTGATTTTTTTTTTTTTTTTTTTTTTTTTTTTTCATCAGATGAGGTAGTGAGTGAGACGTCGAGTGTAAAAGGAGAGAAATAATTTGGCGTAACTTGCGATGCAATGACAGACTTTGTGTAAGAAGGAAACGTAGAGAACAAGAAAAAATATTAAGTAACAAAATCCGGTATAGCAAAGAGGTGTGAGAGAATGACAGCGACTCAAAGAGGCGTAGATGTTTTCAGCATTGTGGTAAATCATAAATAAACGATGTACGAGCGATAATCACCGAGAACACGCGTGCGTGACGCTGAATGATAATAAATATTCCTTCATGTTCTTCAAACAAAAGTTAACGGCTGGATAAAGAAAACAAATATAGTAAATGAAAAAGAGTGCAAATACATAAGCTATTAACAAATTGTGAAAGAATACTGACAGAAGATATATCATGAATGAATAAAAACATAAAGAATAGAAACTAGAAAATGCTGTGAGGCACGCGAGATTTGAACAAATACGGGAGCGTGTAAAGGGAAAACAGAGAAGATTTGCAGAGATCGGAAGGAATGAACCTTTGATCAACGATGCCGTGAAGGTGCAGGAGGAAGGGTGTGCATGCATCTCTGTGGAAAATGTGTGTTTGTGTGTGTGATTGTGTGTGCGTGAGTGTGTGTGTGTGCGTGTGTGTGTGTGTGTGTGTGTGTGTGTGTGTGTGTGTGTGTGTGTGTGTGTGTGTGTGTGTGTGTGTGTGTGTGTGTGTGTGTGTGTGTGTGTGTGCGTGTGTGTGTGCGTGCGTGCGTGCGTGTGTGTGTGTGTGTGTGTGTGTGTGTGTGTGTGTGTGTGTGTGTGTGCGTGTGTGTGTGTGTGTGTGTGCGTATTTGTATGTGTGTGTGTGTGAGTGTGTGTGTGTGTGTGTGTGTGTGTGTGTGTGTGTGTGTGTGTGTGTGTGTGTGTGTGTGTGTGTGTGAGTGTGTGTGTGTGTGTGTGTGTGAGTGTGTGTGTGTGTGTGTGTGTGTGTGTGTGTGTGTGTGTGTGTGTGTGTGTGTGTGTGTGTGTGTGCGTGTGTGTGTGCGTGTGTGTGTGCGTGCGCGCGCGTGTGTGTGTGCGTGCGTGTGTGTGTGTGTGTGTGTGTGTGTGTGTGTGTGTGTGTGTGTGTGTGTGTGTGTGTGTGTGTGTGTGTGTGTGTGTGTGTGTGTGTGTGTGTGTATGAGTGCGTGTGTCCGTGTGCGCATGCGCATACCTGCACATGTAGAGAGGTATGTAGGCGTACAATGCTGTGTGTGGGTATGCGTGGCCGCTTGCGTGTGGGTGAGTGTACAGTAATCCGCGAGTCTCCGAAGGTCTGGTGGAAGATTGAGGGAGCACGGGGGGAGTGCAAACGTGTCTCCGGAAACCAGGGGTCAAAAGAGCCTGAAGAAGAAGAGAGAGAGTGGGCGATTATATTATAGAACTGTGGTGAAGGTGGATAGGGAATATTAAAGATAAAAACAAATAGAGTGGAGGAAGACTCAGGAGTGGAAGGGAAAGTGGATGTAGGATCGTGGACATGAAGGCTTAATATACAAGAAGGAACACAGAAAGCTTACTAAAGGATCTCTGGTAAAAGGCGACTGTGGTATGGAAAAAGAAAATGTTCGTAAAGTTGTTGAATGGAATTTTCGGGAATACAGTGAGGAAGGAAAGGAACTGAAAATATTTTTGCTTGTTCATACAGAAGAACCCTGATATAATAGTCATGAGTAAAAGAAACCTGATGGATGTAGAATTGATGAAAGGGAGAGAATCGTACAAAACTTACTCACAACCTCCCCCCTCAAACTCCCCCCTCCCCCCTTCCCTTCCCCGCCCCCCCCAAAAAAAAAATCAGAGAAAAAAAAATATATATATATATATAGAAAATAAGAGGCTTTTTAGGCATAGTAACGAACGAGATAGGGATAATATATGTATTATAGAAATGGTAATTTTTTAATATTTGGATGAAGATGAATGTAAAACGGGAAGGAAAAGTCAATAGGTGCCACTAGAATGGTAGTGAAGTAGACAATGTTCAACTCTTCACTGACGCTGAACAAATACGAGGAATGAATTTGGATGATATGAAACGACACATCAACGTGAACACTGAGAATAGAAAAGAGAAATTCGCAGGCAAATTTTAGATATTTGATTACGGAAAGAAATAGACTGATGTTGCAAATACATGACAAAGGACATTTGGAAAAAAAATAGAAATTAGAAATGTACCTGGACAAATAAGAAGAAACGCTCAACAGACCTGCGGGAGTTATACAGTAGTAAACAGGAAACTGTATGAAAAGGAAGATGATAGCCATGAATGCATCGAGGAGAGAGCAAGCAGTGAAGAAAAAAAATAGTAGCTGTGCTTTTGCATACGTGGTTATACTATTTGCACTGCATTATTTGTGATTTTTCTTAGAGACTTGTGCACTCAAGTTACCATTCAGGCTTGATCATCAATGTCCCTTGACCCTCTTGCCTCTGTTACGGTTAACCTAAGAAATTCCAAGGTAGATTAAGAATAAGTACAAACTAAATGTTCAGGAGGAAATGGAATGAAAATATTGAAGTATTGTAATGTGGTTTAGGAGATATATGTGTGTGTGTGTGTTTGTGTGTGTGTATGTGTGTATGTGTGAGTGTGTGTGTGTGTGTGTGTGTGTGTGTGTGTGTGTGTGTGTGTGTGTGTGTGTGTGTGTGTGTGTGTGTGTGTGTGTGTGTGTGTGTGTGTGTGTGTGTGTGTGTGTGTGTGTGTGTGTGTGTGTGTATGTGAGTGCGCGCCCGCGCGAGCGTGCATACAGATTGCACATCCCTAGTTGTAATATACAGGAAAGCATCTACACTTATAATGTGTGTGTTATTTACTCCAATTAACATAACTTGTTTTAAAAGTGCACTTGCAATTAACTTGGGCTATATTAGAATATAAGCGGTTCGAGGAATTATTTACTGCATTCGTATGAAATGCTGTATTTCTTGACATTTCTAAGATATGTTTTTGTTAACTTTTTTCATTATTTTACGGTTCTAGCTCTATACCTTAACATCTCTCATATGTGTTATATGTATCCCCTCGTCCAGAATACTACTGGCAAGTTACCTCTTACTTTTCTTTCTTCCAGTTCTCAGCACCTCTGCCTATTCCGATTCAGGGCAAACCAAGCAGTCTATGATTTATTTCATCATCTCGTGCATCTTTTGAAAAATATTTTAATGTTGTATATATGTATGTATATATATATATATATATATATATATATATATATATATATATATATGTATATATATATATATATATATATACATATATTTATATATATACATATAATCTCAGTACTTTGCTTTTTTTAGGTGATAAGTTATGTATGACCAGCATTTCCATATACTCCCTTTCATTTGCCTTTATAACTAATTCTTTTATCATAAAGGAATTTATTAATGGTTATTTTGGGCTAACCCATTTCCAATACTTTTCATATTTGGTATGCATATATTATATTCCAGATTTAGTGCTATGCACATGTGTATATTTTCAAGTTTGTTACAGTATTTTGCAGTAATCTTGTTTTTGTTTTATTCTACTCATCTGCAAACATGTTAGTATAGCTTTTTATATTTATGATTATGTCATTTACACATATGAAGAGAGTTACATGTAGTATGGCCTAACTGTGTGGGAATTCATTGGTAACTGCTTTCCATCAAGCCTTTGCATTCTGCAGTACTTTCTCATGCACTGGTCTCTCAGGAAAGCCCCAGGAATATTCCACTTTTCATCAAATCTATCATGAGATATTTTATCAAATGCTTTCGCCAGAAATAAATATAGACAACCGACCCAACCCACTCTTTGTTGTAGCACAATTCAACTGTCAATTCGGTCAGTTAATTAGCACAACATTTGTTTTTTTTCAGTCTTGTAGTAATATTTCTTCCTTAGACAAGCATATATCAAGGTAATGAACTTTCTCCACCAGTTATTCTCTGTATTCATTAAATATCTTATTTGAGACATCATCAAGCCTTGATGTGTGCACTTTTCCAGTAATTTGTGGCTTTGTTTTGTTTCTACACTATGGAACAAAACATTGCTCTTTTCCTTTCCTAAGTCACTTTCTATGATCAATTTACAGATGATTTCTCTGTGTGTTAACTTACCTATGACAAACCTAAAGAATAATTTACGCTCCTCTGCACTTGTCATTAAGACCCTTTTCATCATGTTCTACTTCGGATTCTCATGCAATAGTTGTAGCATTTTCTATTCTTTATTTGTTTTGTCTCTTCCCTTGCTCCATTTTTTTCATATCACGTGTCTGCCTTCCTTGGCCATTTCACATGTTCCGTAAAGCTAGTCTTTTAACCAATTTTCTTTCCATTAACCTTCGGCAAATATTTGTCCACGCACGAGTTCTATATGCTTTTAGAGATTGCCTATTTTTCTCAGCTTGGTTTCGCAATTATAAATTCCTTCCGATTTGTTTAAAAAAAATCCTCAAACAGAGGAAGTATGTCCCCCTGAAATATCTATACTTTGTTTATGTGAGTGTGTGTGTGTGTGTGTGTGTGTGTGTGTGTGTGTGTGTGTGTGTGTGTGTGTGTGTGTGTGTGTGTGTGTGATTCACCAGGGTCTTGGATCGCGTACTGGACTCGTGATCGACAGCTATTTCCCTCCCGAAAGAGAGCTCAGACCTCATATATGACCGATCTATGGGTAATATTGTGACCTTACAAGCACACACCCACCCAACTACCCGCCCACGAGAATTGGAGTAACGACTCGCAACGTGTATTCACTTGGTCTTTCACTTGGTCTTTGGATCACGTGTTGGACTCGTGATCGACAGCTATTTCCCTCCTGGAAGAGAGCTCAGAGCTCGTAGGTCCGATCTATGGGTAATGCTATGACCTTACACACACACACACACCCAACTCCCCGCCCGCGAGAGTCAGAGTAACGACCCGAAGCACAGCTGTACCGAAATAATTTCGGCCCTGGGCAGGACTCGAACCAAGCACTACGCGCACCACCATGCTAGTAGTTCATCGTTCTACCAACTGCGCCACCGAGTCATGTGTGTGTGTGTGTGTGTGTGTGTGTGTGTGTGTGTGTGTGTGTGTGTGTGTGTGTGTGTGTGTGTGTGTGTGTGTGTGTGTGTGTGTGTGTGTGTGTGTGTGTGTGTGTGTGTGTGTGTGTGTGTGTGTGTGTGTGTGTGTGTGTGTGTGTGTGTGTGTGTGTGCGTGTGCGTGTGTATGTGTGAGCGCGCGCATGAACTGAAAAATTAGGTCAAGCTTTGGTACGTGGTTAAGAGAAAACATGAGCGGAGAACGAAGGTTTATGCCTGACGGGTTTCGCGAAGTGGTTTCCTGGAAAAATTAACATAAACAGCCGTCTGAACACACAGAAGCGCTTTGTTTTAACCCTCTTGGCTTTGCTTCGTAAGGAACCACACTGAGACCACCATACCTTTTATCTTTATTTGTTTTCCTTAACACACATGGAGAAAGGAATACTTGCAATGATAAGGATAATGATAATCATGGGGACATTTGTCCATATTTTCGTTAATTTTATCTTCTGTTCTGAGGCTTCAAATCTGACCCACAATACATCAAACGTATATCATATTTTTATTTACATAAGATCAATTTAATTACAACGAATCTATTGTGTATAGAAATACATCATATATTCAACAAGAAATAATGCCTTTATATAATTCTGATATATGATAAGTCAGGTTTGTGTGTCCACAATAGTAATGAGTATTTTGAATCTCAACTTCAACAGGGTGACACTGAAAGCT
>NC_134801.1:35974232-35976732 GCF_046742065.1 Oratosquilla oratoria | reverse complement strand
TCTACTCAAGGATCGTTAAGGAGGAAGATAAAAATGTCTGAAGACAGCCGGGACTTAAAGATAAACACCACTTGGTACGAAATGGAATCGAATAGTTTCGACGAAATGTTTTTTTTAGAATTATGACTAGAATTCATAACCCAACTTAGTTCTCTCATATAAAAAGTGCGCCAACAAATACAGACGAAAGCTCGCACACACGCGTACAAACAATATGCACATGCATTTGCTTCCACAAATAAAATGAGGAGCTTTACACACATACACACACATTGATGTAAATAATCATGGCGGGAGTGAGTATGAATATTCATATGTATATTTTTCACCTGTCTGTATTCTTTGTATTTATTTTGGTCCCGCGAAAAATTCTTGGGCTTTTTTTCAACAAACACACACAACAACAGAGCCGACGACCGCTTCCATGACGTTGAATCACCACTATCTCTGCTCTATATAAAACAAAGAAGGAATGAGTTGATCAGGTGGGAATCCCAAGAGAATAAGCAATATTTTTTTTTATTACAACCCTCAAGATTCAAACATTCGTTCTTTGAAATTACTATAACGCAAGGAAAGCCCTTGGTGTAGGAAACTACTATACTACGAAGTAACAAACTGCAAATACGTAAAATTATTTAATTGTGTAAAGATAGTTTCTCATTCTCGAGACGCCTCCACCTTATAAGGATAGAATATTCACCTATTCAATGAAAATGGTCTCCCTACTGTGATTAACCATCAATGTTTGTCTGACTTTATTGCTCTCTGAAAAGTTGCCAAATGGAAGCTGTGCATAAAAAGTTTTTACCCGGGATGAAATGGTTATTGTTTCTGAAATAAGTTACCCAAATTTGGAACTAACCTAACCTAACCTAACCTAACCTAATTTAACCTAACTAAACGTAACCTACCCTAACATAAGCTAACTTAACCGAACCTAACATAATCTAACTTATCCGAGCCTAACCTAATATAACTTTACCAATCAAACCTGATCAACTTAATCAACCTAACTTACTCTACCCTAGCCTAACCTAACCTAATCTAACCTAACCTAATCTAATGTAACTTAACCTAACCTAGCCTAACCTAACCTAACCTTACCTAATCTACTCTAATCTAACCTAACCTAGCCTAACCTAGCCTAACCTAACCTAACTTAACCTTACCTAATCACTCTAATCTAACCTAACCTAGCCTAACCCAACCTAACCTAACCTATCCTAACCTAACCTAACCTAGCCTAACCTAACGTAACCTAACCAAACCAAACCTAACCTAACATAACATAACCTAAGATAGATCTAATTGTTCATTAGTTAGACTGCCGCAATAGAAAACCAACAGCCAAAGACTAAATTCTTTTTACGAAAATTTATTCATACGTGATAAGGAATTCGATGAATCTCCCGAACAGGAGATGGAAACCTGCTGTTCGTTGAATCATCGCATTACTCTTCCATTGCGAAGCTTCCAATCGATTTGAAGCGGAAGGACAAGCCCCACTGGACTCGTTATCTATGTTGCACTTATTTTTAGTCTTGGAGAGGCAGTCGTAAAGTCTCATTACTTAAAAAGAAGGTTAGGTGCTTTTAAAATTTCGTGAACAATTGGAACATAGCTTTCATGGTTTTGTGACTCATTAATCTCGTCTCACATACCAGTGCTGGTCAAAGTCATTTCTATATTAAAGATAAAATATGAAGAACGAAAGATATCCACTGAATTACCTGTTCCCCTCCTATGAATCCCAGTGTAAAGTGCTTTTGGATAAACACAAATCTTGACGCTTGATTACTCTCATTTTCTGTCCAGTAAATCACCCAATAAGGAACGAGGATCATGAAAATACGGAGTCAATTGTCTTCCAGTCCTACCAAGCTTCCCCAAGTGTTAGAACAAAGGGGGCTTGGTGTGTATTTGTTCTGTCCTTATCTGATTAATTGATAAACGATTGGGTTATTCTAATACAATAGCACCTGGTAAGACTTGTTGTGGGCGGTCTGAGACATGCACGAGTATCTCCAAAAAGATGTTTGTTTTCTCACTGTATGTGACAGAAACATACGGTAAGGGTGCTTGTCTACATTTCGCATCCGACCTAGATATGGATCAAAAGGTCTCCTGTCGGCATGCTCCGCCTTTGTAATCCTTTGTAATCCTTTGTAATATAGGTATCTTATATTCACTATTTGTCTTTCCTTTATTTTAATTTAATTTTTGGTAGGATATTTTTTTGTTGACTTATCTTTCACTCCTTTAAGAATAACGATAATGTATTTTTATTATGTTAGCTTACTTTTTGATATTCTTGTTCTAAACCGAGGCCTACTTTAGTCCCCGTTTTATACCGATCCCACAGTTATATTACCTGTTTACTGTAACTTATAACTTACATTTTTATTTTGACTGCCACCAAGCGATTTCATTCAGCTGGAAAAACCCACCACAACGCAAGGATTAAGCCCACTTTTATTACTAATAATTCTATTCTAGT
>NC_134801.1:35966732-35969232 GCF_046742065.1 Oratosquilla oratoria | reverse complement strand
AAGAAATGACGAAATGAAAAAAACAGAAGAGAGAAACGGGGAAACGATTCTACGAGGAAACAGAGAAAGTAAGGCACAATAGAAAAGGAAAAGATAAAGAAACGAGGAAACGAAACAACGAGATCAAGGAACGAAGAAATGAAGAGGCGCAGGAACATAGAAAAGAAGGGACGAATAAAGGAAGAGACAAAGAGACAAGGAGATGAAGTGAAGAAGAGACGAAGAGGAGATGAAGAGAATAGTTGAAGAGATGAAGAGTCGAGATGTAAGGAGGAAGAGATAAAGAGAATAGACGAAGAGACGAAGAGATGAAGAGTCAAAGAGACGAAGAGAAGAAGAGACGAAGAGACGAGGAGACGAGGAGACGAGGAGACGAAGAGACGAAGAGACGAAGAGATGAAGAGATGAAGAGACGAAGAGACGAAGAGACAAAGAGACGAAGAGAAGAAGAGACGAGGAGACGAGGAGACGAGGAAACGAAGAGACGAAGAGAAGAAGAGACGAAGAGACGAAGAGACGAAGAGACGAAGAGACGAAGAGACGAAGAGACGAAGAGACGAAGAGACGAAGAGATGAAGAGACGAAGAGTCGAAGAGACGAAGAGAAGAAAAGACCTGGAGACGAGGAGACGAAGAGACGAAGAGATGAAGAGATGAAGAGAAGAAGAGACGAAGAGACGAAGAGACGAAGAGACGAAGAGACGAAGAGACGAAGAGATGAAGAGACGAAGAGTCGAAGAGACGAAGAGAAGAAGAGACGAAGAGACGGAGAGACGAAGAGACCAAGAGACGAAGAGACCAAGAGACCAAGAGACGAAGAGACGAAGGGATGAAGAGATGTAAAGATAAAGAGACAAAGAGACGCAGAGAAGAAAAGATGAGGAAACAAAGAGAAGAATAGACGAAGAGATGAAGAGATGAAGAGATGAAGAGATGAAGAGACGAAATATGAAGAGATGAAGAGATGAAGAGATGAAGAGATGAAGAGATGAAGAGATGAAGAGATGAAGAGATGAAGAGATGAAGAGACGAAGAGATGAAGAGATGAAGAGATGAAGAGATGAAGAGATGAAGAGATGAAGAGACGAAGAAATGATGAGAAGAATCAAGCAAACAAACGAAAAAGCGAGTAAACAGACAAACAGGCAAAGTGGCAAATGGGCAAATAGGTAAACAGGCAGACAAACAATCAAGTAAATACATATGTACGAAAACACACAAACAAGCAAAATCACAAAGGAACAAACAAGTAAGCAAAGAAACAAAGTAACAAGTAAACAAAGTAGCAAAGAAACAAATAAAAACAAACAAAAAACAAACACAACAAACAAAGAAACAAAGATACAAGGAAAGCTAGAAAACATGAAAACAAAAAAGTATGAAAGAAAAAAAAAATGCAACAAATAGAAAACCAAACAAGCAAAACCAAACAAGCAAGCAAACAAACATGGAATCAAACATGGAAACAAACCAACAAACACACTAAGAAACAATACCTTGCCAGCGAACTCTGTCGAGTGAGGCGAAACGTACCAGATCCTTCCTCCTCTCTTCATACATTTCGCCTCTCTGGGTCTTTCTAAATTCTGCCTAGATGAAACCTTGCCCAACTTCCTGCTTCCTTAAGAAACTTCTTCGTACTGCCTCTAATACTCTTTCCATTTTGTCTTCTTCTTCTCTTCTTCTTCTTCTTCTTCTTCTTCTTCTTCTTCTTCTTCTTCTTCTTCTTCTTCTTCTTCTTCTTCTTCTTCTTCTTCTATTTCTTCTTCTTCCTTTTTTCTTCTTCTTCTTCTTCTTCTTCTTCTTCTTCTTCTTCTTCTTCTTCTTCTTCTTCTTCTTCTTCTTCTTCTTCTTCTTCTTCTTCTTCTTCTTCTTCTTCTTCTTCTTCTTCTTTCTTCTTCTTTCTTCTTCTTCTTCTTCTTCTTCTTCTTCTTCTTCTTCTTTCTTCTTCTTCTTCTTCTTCTTCTTCTTCTTCTTCTTCTTCTTCTTTCTTCTTCTTTCTTCTTCTTCTTCTTCTTCTTCTTCTTCTTTTTTTCTTCTTTTCTTCTTCTTCTTCTTCTTCTTCTTCTTCTTCTTCTTCTTCTTCTTCTTCTTCTTCTTCTTCTTCTTCTTCTTCTTCTTCTTCTTCTTCTTTCTTCTTTCTTCTTCTTCTTCTTCTTCTTCTTCTTCTTCTTCTTCTTCTTCTTCTTCTTCTTCTTCTTCTTCTTCTTCTTCTTCTTCTTCTTCTTTCTTCTTCTTTCTTTTTCTTCTTCTTCTTCTTCTTCTTCTTCTTCTTCTTCTTCTTCTTTCTTTTTCTTCTTCTTCTTCTTCTTCTTCTTTCTTCTTCTTTCTTTTTCTTCTTCTTCTTCTTCTTCTTTCTTCTTCTTCTTCTTTCTTCTTCTTCTTTTCTTTCTCCTTCTTCTTCTTCTTCCTCCTCTTCTTTTTTTTACCCTTCCAGTTAATGAAAACAGTGGCCTACCTATGTTCGTGGTTTTCTAACGAGATGGACGCCAGAGAATCAT
>NC_134801.1:35951732-35959232 GCF_046742065.1 Oratosquilla oratoria | reverse complement strand
ACTTTAGGAAAGTGGGTAGGTTTACCATATTTATGTTCAAATCAAAGTTTAGAAATAAAATGACTGAATTATGTATTTGCAGGTCCTTTCTACTTATAAGTTACTAATGTAATTATTGCCTCATGCGATAAGTGAAATAAACTAAATCCTTGTTGGAAATATACACGCAACATGGACAATATCACGTTCACTAGCAGACATATATTTTTTATTCTGTTTAGAAATTAGTTCATTTATGATTTAATCTTAAACTTTTACTTAAAAAATTCTTTCTTAAGAACATAACATCATAAGAATGGAAGAGACTGCAAGAAACCATAAGGCCTACAATAGACAGTTCCATGTTCCTTAACCCTCCTTTTAACCCCAATCCATAAAGTTATCTAATCGGTTCTTAAAACAATGAATTGTTTTAGCGCTCGCCACATTGTTAATAAGTCTATTTCATTCATTAACCATTCTGTTGGTAGACCGGTTCTTGTCATTTCCTTCATAAGCCTATATCTCCGACCCACTTCCACACTTTCATTGGTGAAACTATCGCCCATCCCTTATACTTCTCATATTGCCTCCCAACCACGATAAATAAACAAAGAACTCCTATAAACGCATTCATCTGCAATAGCCGCTTTCACACACAGCTATTCTTTCAGTTTCTTAGAGGCTATTCTTTCCCTCCTGCTAAAACTGATCCCGTGAAAACGAGTGGGCTGACCTGGTTTAACGTTTCTTAGCCGAGGATGCTGAAATAAATTTCAGTATGTGTTGGGATGTGCAAAATATATGGCGGCACTTCACTTCAGTTTTCTTTATCCTACTAGTAATCACATGTTAACCAGTGTTAGGGGTTGCTAGAGTGCGTGCGTGCGTGTGAGTGTGTGTGTGTGTGTGTGTGTGTGTGTGTGTGTGTGTGTGTGTGTGTGTGTGTGTGTGTGTGTGTGTGTGTGTGTGTGTGTGTGTGTTGTGTGTGTGTGTGTGTGTGTGTGTGTGTGTGTGTGTGTGTGTGTGTGTGTGTGTGTGTGTGTGTGTGAGAGTCGGAAAAGGTTAAGAAACACTAACCTAATTCATCCCAATCCCAATTCCAGGTACTGTGTAAGGCGACATCACGCAACAATACAGGGATGACAAAATGAATAAATGAATAAATAAAATAAAATAAAATAAAATAAATATATAAAAAAAATGAGGAGTAGAAACACTTACAGATCAAGGCTCCGTCGAGACAAAGTCGAAATCAGAGGAGAATAAGCTCCTTCGAACACGTTCTTCAAAGACTAGATCCTGTTCAATGGAAAGTAATTAAAAACATGGGAACTATCTAAAAGTGAATAATGTAGCATCACTTTCAATAAAGTAATGGTGATAGTAACAACAACAATAAATGAATAAGATACACTACTTTTGAATAACTATGCATTCGGCATATATTTTCTATTCCACACTCAAGATCACACACATACAATACATTTCAATTCCTCCTCCCAATTCTACAGTTAACATTCTTTATAAAAATCAACCTACTTGATAGTTCTCGTCTAAATCTTCCTTAAAAAATCTGAAAGTAGACCTTCCACTCCGTTGATCAAGCCAGCTATATGCCCTTTCCTTGAACAAGGTAGTTTACATCGTGCTCTTCAATCTTAATGACCATAAAATCCCATCTGCTGCACGGTTTATCCCCTTGGTTCTTGTGCACCTGTGCCGTAGACAAGGTTGGATTAGGAGTTGTGTGTGGGGAGGCGGGGTGAGGCTGTCACACCGAAAGCGTTACGTAGGCAGCCCCCCTGACCTTTTTGTGGTTCCAAGATTTAGCCAAACTCTAATTATATAATTTTTACTCTTATAAGTATTCTTATTCAATCAGTAAAATAGGCTGTGAATATGTTTACATCTACTAAACTACTATTCCATTCTACTAGTGTTTGGTATGATTGTGATTATTTGCTGGTGTATCTATATATCTACTTACTATATATTCATTCATCTATTTATTTTTATATCTATTTATATGTTTGCTTATTAATTTGTTTACGTATTCATTCACTTATTTATTTATTTATTTATTCGTTTTTTGTTACTTATTTATTCATGTATTTGTTTATTTACTCATTTATCTATTTCATTATTTATCTCTACCTATTTAGCTTTCTATCAACCTATCTATAAAACTATTTATGTATTTGTGTATATATCTATTTGTGTATCTATTTGTCTATTTACTTTATTTCTTGCTTAATTATATTGATTATACTGGTATACACTGATTTATTGATTAACTTATTCGATATACTTATATTCATTTTAGTTGTTCTTTTCCTTTTTGTATATTTATTCATCTATTATCACTTTCTTTCTTTCATAATAGATATTTTCTATTCAGTTATTGTTAATCTGTTTCTTCATACATGTATCTATATATACATTTATCAATTTATGAATATTCTAACTTCTGGAGGCCACATTGACCAATATAACTTTCTTCCTTTAATCCGAACCTGGCCAGAGAAGCGACCTATATATGTATACTAGCTAAGAGATATCTTCAGCCAGTAAACTCATATTACTCCTATCTTAGAAAAATATAACAGAGGAACACAGATTCAGAAAGCTTTTGCCACCATAGGAACTGAAGCTATTGTCAAAATACCATTACTCCAACTGTCTGTATAGTATATGAACCTCACTTGGATTCTGATTTCTGTTTCTTTTCTGAATTTCAGTTCCAGTTATCAGACCACCAGTACAGCGTTTGTTCTTGCTTTGTTAGAGTACAGAAACCAAATCTACATAATACTTATTTTCGTGCCTCTTGTGATTTATATTTTTCAATTAACCCCTGTGATCTACAAGCTGTAGAACAAAATCAGTGATCATCTAATCCTTTACTATCACGAAGGTGATTAAAGTAGACTAAGTAATTAGAATAAAGGCAATAGTGGCCTCTCTCTTCTTCCCTGCTGCTTCATCTTCGGCTTTCTTGTAGACCCCCTCCATTGCATTATTCATTGATGGAGTGGCCCTTCGCTCTTTTTGTTAAACACACAATGGTATTAGCATTCCATTGGGACCTACTCTTTCCTTTAAACTACGCTATTTTCTTCTTCGAAGCTTTTATGCATTTTTCTTCAAAAGAATGACTCATTCTCTTCGTTGCAATGTAGAGTACCTAACTCAAATCTTCTTTTAGTCTTTATTCAACATCTAGTTTTATTGCTAGGTCTCCCTTGATAATTAAGGTAGAAAGCACAAAGGTTTAATTTTATTCTTACCAAATCCCTTACTGTGGACCATTCTTTCGGATACTTGAGTCTCAGGGTAATACAATCTACTGAAGAAAAATTATAAGCAGCCTACTCAAGAAACGATCACGATTCCCTTGTGTGACAGGTCTACCTGGGCAGGGGAGGTAAAAATAGAGAAATTCAGAAAGTTGTTGTAAATCACACATTTAGTGAATCACAAAGGCTGAGTTGAGATGCTACTCAAAAGTACAGGGAATTTCTAAGAACATTTGATCGTAATTAAAAAGGGCTTTGCCTTTAGTAACAAGCACGCTGATTTTGCATTGAGAATAAGTCTTTCCTCTTCATCTTGATAAGGTTGAGATTGAGGTACTTATTGTAACTATTTTGTCTTGCCCTGTTCACCGCAATATTTTATTTATTTTTCTATTAATCTTTAATAGATTATTTGATTATTCAGCTAACCATATAATTGACTTACTCATTTATCTATTCATCTACTCATACATATACAGTACTTATTTATTAACTTATCTAGTAATTAATTTGCTGGTTTGTTAATATATATACATACATATATATGTATATATATATATATATGTATATATATATATATATTCACACACACACACACACACACATATATAAATATATATATATATATATATATATATATATATATGTATGTATATATATATATATACATATATATATATATATATATATATATACATATACATATCTATCTATACATCTATCTATCTATCTATCTATCTATCTATCTATCTATCTATCTATATATATATATATATATATATATATATATATATATATATACATACATATATTTATATTTGTTTATATATATATATATACGTATATATATATATGTATATATATACATATATAATCATGAAGAACCCACAGTCGGAATAAAAGGAAACCTAGAAGAAAGTATAACTTCTATATTTCGGCTGATAGCTATAGCCCTCTTCGGGAAATTACAGGTTACATTGTCTTTATTTAATTGTTTTTATTTTATCTTATTTTATTTTTTTCGGTAGATAAGGTTTATCTGCACACGGGCCTTTCTCCATTCGGAGGCCCGTAAGTGTTGAGCCACTCTGTGATCAGCTACTCCGGCGTTTTGTAGTTATCCGGGCGGAGGGTATCAGACTAGGATGTGGGCGAGCCGTTCTATATTTTCGGTGATGTTGTAAACTATGTCGGCTCCAGTCTTCCAAGCTTCGGTGGCCATGGAGTTGAAATGTCTGCCTCTTCTCGGGGCGATGGTGTGAGCGCACTCTAGTAGGTAGTGAAGGAGAGGTTGTGAGGTGTTCATCCCGAAGTGGTCGCATTCCCTGTCCTGTCGCTCGATGATTTCCCAGGAGCACTTGTACCCCAATCTGAGCCTGTGGATGATCACGGTGAGTCTTCTGTCGGCGATCTTGGCGGCGGGATGAGGGTACAGTTTGGTGGCCCTCTCGTACCACTTTGCGCTTGCTGATGCTGAGCTTATTGATATTCTGTGGCTGGCTACCTTCGCTCGTTGTGGGTGGTCCCTGGCCCAGCTTTTGATTATTGTGGTTGATGGTTGGACTTTGATCTCTACGTGAGGATGGTAGCATGTTGTCTTGGCCAGTTCATCTGTTAGTTTGTTGACGAGGACTGCTATGTGGCTGAGTATCCAGTTGATGATGACTGGGCGATTTTGTCTGTTGTGTAGCTGCAGGAGGTAGAGTATTGTTGTGATAATGTTTACGTTGGTGGGTATGTCCTTCTTCTGGAGTACTTGTGTCACCGGAAGGGAGTCTGTGTGTATGACCACCGGCCCTTGTAGTTGGCTTGAATGCTCCAGTGCTTTTTTATTGATACTACCTCAGTCTGTAGGGTCGAGCAGTGGTCTGATGTGCGCCAGGCGGCGGTGTATGTTGCGGAGTATACCCCTGCTCCTGTTATGCCGGTATCCGTGTCCACAGTGCCGTCAGTGTAGCAGACAAAACCACCCTGGGCCTCCGCTGCCTCGATCGCTGTTCGTGCGATATCTCTCAGTTTCCCTGGTGAGCAGTGGTTCTTTACGTGTGGTAGTTATGTGTGGTTGAGGGTGGTTGATGGGGATATCCACGGGGCTGGAGGTCAGTACTCCAGGGATGCCCTGTCTGGCTTCAGAGCCTGTAGGTGCCCCTCCATGCCTGTCGCGCGGATTTGGTCTTCTAGGTGTCCGATGTACGTATCTGGGCGTGGTAGGTCCGGGTGCGAATCCAGATGAGCCTTGAGTTTGGTCTTGAGATGGGAGTCTCTATCGCTCAGCATGGCCTTGGCTGCCGCGGTGCAGTTCCGGGTCTGAATCCTGGCCATCAGTGGTGATGTGCCTGATTCCATCTGCAGGTTGTTTCTTCTGGTCCACATGGGAGCACCTAGGATGAGGCGAAGGGCGTTGCTCTGTGCTACTTCGAGGAATTCTTCCTGCTGTGCTGTTAGATGTGAGAGGACAGGTGCTCTATATTCAATTATGGGTCGGATGCAATACTTGTAGTAGTGTTCCAGTACCAGGCGGCTGGCACCCGCATCAAGTGATTGCATATATATCATCGGAGCTGTCTTTGTTTTTGCTATTTTGTATTTGAAGAGAGGATGACAAGGTTTTCTGCATAGTGACTCCAAGATAGGTGAAGTCGTCCACCCACTCAAGATCTTGCTGGTGTATGGAGATTGGCCTTGGGTTGGCTTTTGTCTTCGTTGTGTTTATCTTGAAGCCTAGGTGTGTGCAGCTCTCTTGTATAGTGTTGAGGGCCTTTTGGGCATTGGTGCGGCAGTTGGCGATGTCGTCAGCATATATGAAGATCTCAACGTTCCGTGGTCGTGGGAGGGAGGCTATGTTTTCCATGTGAACGTTGAACAGGTAGGGACTCAAGATGACTCCTTGAGGGGTGCCGTATTCCAGGTCTTTGTAGTTAAACACGAAGCCCTGGAAACGGACTCTAGCCCGTCTGTTTTGCCAGTATGCCTGTAACCATGCCAGAAAGTTGCCTGCGATTCCCTTCTCGACAAAAGAGGTCAGCATCGCTGAGGGGTTGACCAATTCGAAGGCTTTTTCTAAGTCCAGGAAGACGACGATTACCTTTTTCCCGTTGATGAAGCTGAGGAAGTCCATTATGCACTCCGTGGTTCCCACCATACCTTGATAGGCATACAACTGTGGATGGAGTGGCCCTACTTTCCATTTCAGCCTGTTGAGCACCATTTTCTCGAATGACTGTTTTTTTTATACAGCTGAGTAGGGAGATGGGTCTGTAGCTGTTGGCCTCCATGGACTTGGGGATAGAAACTATATCTTAGGAATTCCAGTTCCTAGGTCTCGCGTGTTCCGCTAGGGTGCGGTTTGCCAAAAGTAGAATGGCCCTCCATCCGGCGTCGCCATCATTCTTGATCATCGAGTAGCTTATCTCGTCTGCCCCAGGTGAAGTGTCCTTTCCACGGTGTCTTACCGCTAGGAGCTCCTGTAAAGTGAAGAGATCGTCCATGTCCGCAGGTGTGTTTATTGCTGTGGAGATTTGTTCTTGTCGCTGTTGTTCCAGTTCTTCTTGCTTCGTCCTGGTTGCTCACGGAAGTTGCCTCGGAGATGTCCTTTGGGCAAAACCGATTACCAGGTGGTCCGCTTCTTGTTCCGGATCCGGATGTATGATCCTGCTGGTCCTGTTTTTCCCCGAAACTCCGTGTAGCTATCTCCATGGTTCCCTGGTGGTTGTATGACTGTTGAGCTGGGAGCACCATTCTAGCCATTTTCTCTGTCTTATATCTTGCATTTCCTCGTGCGTGTGTCGTACAGCTTCTTGGAGTTGCCTCCTGTTGTCTTGTTGGGTTCCTCTTGTGAATTTTCCTAAAGCCGTTGACTATGTGTTTTAAGGTCTTGACTCTAAGACAGTAGTACCACGTATCCTTGCACTCCCTGCAGGGCTTCTTCTTCCGTGGCACTGCAGCATCCGCCGCGGCGTGAAAGGCAATCACAAGGTCCCTTTCTTGGTCATCGATGTCCAGTGGGGGAGTGTAGTCTTCAAACCACTCTGTCAGACTTTGTGCAAATTTACCCCAATTTGCGAAGGCAGAGTTCCAGCCCTTTGGTGGGCTAGGGAGTAGCTGAAGTCGGGGAACTTTGATCTTCGTTACTGTGGCGTAATGGTCACTGGTCAGGACTGGGTGGACCATCCACTGTGCAAGGCCTCGAAGTTTCGCAGGAAAGAAGGTGAGATCAAGCCGC
>NC_134801.1:35936732-35941732 GCF_046742065.1 Oratosquilla oratoria | reverse complement strand
TGAAACCTAATCGTCTGTTAACTCTATTCCTGGCGCTAATGCACTGTTTCCTGGATTTAAGGTCAGGACTCACTAGCACTTTCAAGTCTCTCTCGCACTAGTTTTCTGTAAAAAAAAAAAAAAAAAAATTGTTATATAAGCTATATCTCCTTTCTGGGTTGGGTAAACCTACGCTTAACACACTCCACTTTGAGAATGGTTTACTTCGATCAATTTAAAATCTATATTTGGGAGTCTTCTTGTATTGTCTTCTATCTTTTGTTCTTTATTATTCATTAGAAGCCCTTAAAAACGAGGAATATGTCTTACTTGCAAATATGCTGAATAAATAATAGTTTCATAATACCTCCAATTCGTCTACTGCTATCGCTAGTACTAGATACCAGGGAAGACTGATCTTGCGACTAGCTCAAACCAGCTCAAACCAGGAGCAGCGCAAATGGCTACCCAAAATCAAGCCGTATCGCCGAATCCAGCAATATCAGAAACCAGTGTAACCGAGGCTTAACACGAAGTAAGGACCCCACACCAGGAGCTGGTTTGATACAAGTGAAACCAATATCTTAAGGAAGCATATGCCCTTTACTTATGCATGTTTGAGTCACCTGTATCATGCTAGCCATATCTTGCTAGCATGCTACTTGCTTTTGTAATTTTAAGTAGAAACGTCTTCGGTTACGATTCTTTTTTTTTTTCAAATTTCCAAATGTCAAATTACTCTTGCGTCATATAGTGAGACAATGAATGACGAATGTTAGACACATTTTTGGTATTTTTTGTTACGAAAGTCTAAGATGTAACCAAAGTCATTTCCACTCAAAGTAACATGCTAGTCTAGTGTGCCGCCACTTCTAATAAGACGATTCCTAATCCTTTTTTACTTTACCCAGGTTAATGGCTTATGATTTTATTCAGAGAAATAAACCCTCTGGGTAGTAAGAAGTTTGAAAGAAAAATACTTTCACTGACGCCTGGCGATTTTTTTTTTTTTTTTTTTTTTTTTTTTTTTTTTTTGAAAGGAATCCCATGAATTCCCTGGACAGTAAAAGTAAAGCAGTTCTTTCCTTTACAAGTTTTATCTGAAATAGTTTGTGAAAAGTACTATTGAAGGAAACGAACTCGTACGAAATTCAAACTTATTCAATTTCTGAGTTATCATTGAAATGAATCAATGCGATTCATACGTAAAAAAAAAGTAAGAAAAAGTAAAAAAGATAGGATACCTTACAAGTCCTAAGCGAAATTATTGATAAAGGTATACAGAAGACCCAAAAGTATTCAGCAGCTGAATTATGGATCAAAGAATTATTAATGTCACACTGGTCGACAAAAAATTATATCCCGATTAGCTAAGTCATTCAGAAAAATTGTCTATGTATCTTTATACCAAGAGTTTTTCCCCCTTATTAGGGAGGCAGCCAAGTCAAAGTTACGTACCTATATTCATCTATTTCAACTTCAATTCCCACCACCACCCTTTCCATCCATCCCATCTCAGCTCCTCATGGATGACGGGTCATTCCCGCTTCTGATTTATTTTGCCTAATAACTATGAACTTTGTACCTTTATATAGCTTATGTGGCAATTTGGACAAATGTCTTTCAAAACTATCATTTCCGACTCTTTTTTTTTCTCAGTCTTTTTCTAGCTGTTTTTCTTATCCATATATATGAATATATGTATATATGTATGTATATATGTATATATATATATATATATATGAATGTATATATATATACACACATATATATATATATATATATGTATACATATATGAATATATATATATATATATATACATATATATATATATATATATATATATATATATATATATATGCAATGGGGGGACGGAGAGGGGGGTCGCCGATTTAATGAAGCGGCCTTGCTGTGGATGTGCTGTGTCTTGCGACACTGCTTCTGACCCAGGGCAGTGGACAAGGTGCAGGGATGACCCGTCATTCAGGAGGTGCTAAGATAAGAGGGAGGGTGGAGGGGTGTGGAGTGTATTCAGGGATGGAATGGGTGGGAATGATTTTATGCCTTTTTCTTTTTGGCTACCCCCCTTGTAAGGGGGAAAAAGCCTTGGTATATGTATGTATGTATGTATATATATATATATATATATATATATATATATATATATATATATATATATATTTATATATGTATATATGTATATAAATATATACATATACATATATATGCCAAATAACCACAGGAGAAAGGAAACTTTTAGACAGTAAGTACTTTCGTGTATTACATCTTCAGAGTAAATGACAGAGATGCAGAGTTGGGTTTAAATATAAGTACCAGGTGCAACCATAAGGGGGGAAGGGGGGAAACAATACAATGTGTTGTATTGTATTGTTTCCCCCCTTCTCCCCCTATGGTTGCACCTGATACTTATATTTAAACCCAATTCTGCATCTCTGTCATTTAGTCTGAAGATGTAATACACGAAAGTACTTACTGTCTACAAGTTTCTCCTGTGGTTATTTTGCATTTTTGTATCACGGTGATGTGATTGCTTGCATATATATATATATATATATATATATATATATATATATATATATATATATATATATATATATATATATATATATATATATATATATCTTTCCCATGTGTAACCAATTGTATTTGTTAATATTTACTTCCACCACTCCAACCGGTGTTTATTGGAGCTTGCAGTGTTTTAGGTCTGCTATTGGCTATTTTTGCGTCATCTGCAAGCATATATATTTTGATTTCTATCCGTTTTATCAGAACATTCTTGTTCACTGGCCAACGGTGCCTATGAAAATTCCATGGTGATTGCAAAAATCTAGTGCAGCACATATTCCGTTTTGTGCCCAATCCTTTGCAATTCAACGTAAACTGAATAGATTCTTTGTTTCCCATTTACCTGCTGTGGATGTGCTATGTCTTGCTGCATTGCTTCTGACCTGGGTAGTGGGCAGGAGACAGGGATGACCCTTCATCCACGAGAGGTTAAGATAAAACGGAAAAAAAGGATGATGGATGAAAGTGGAATGGATGGGAGTGGGTGCATGACTTTGACTAGGCTATCTTCCTTATATGGAAAAAAGCCCTTGGTACATGTGCAGTAGATCCTCGATTAACAAGTTTAATTTGTTCCAGGAAATCGCTCGTTATCCGACTTACTCGTCCACTGAATCTAATTTTCCCATTACAAATAAAGGAATAAGATTTAGTGCATTCCGGACCTCGAAAGTATTAATTTTTAAAATACATTCCCTTTGAATTTCAGCTGGTTCCTTTGCATAATTGAAGTTAAAACACAACGATAAATGAACATTTACCTAAACCAACAAAATATTAACACGTTTACTTGAAATAAAGAGATTAGTGTAAAGAAACAGTGAACATCGACTTTCTATAGCTGGAGCGGCGAGCTAGCGTGATGGAGACAGAAGGGGTGGTGAAGAGGAGGAGAGGGGATTAGTGTTGGGGAGAAGATTTCTCTCCAGAGGAGGACAGCTGATCCACCTCCTGTTCCTCTAGTTGCTCTAGCAGCAAAGGATTAGCAATTGTCGTTAAGACAAAACCAGCACAACTCTTGCGATTTTTCGGAGCAATAGTCCAACACTCAAGCCAGACTTAAAGAAAGACTCAACTGATCTCTTTTGAGATTTCACACTTTATGTATTTATATATACATACATATATATATATATATATATATATATATGTATATATATATGTATATATATATATATATATATATATATCACTAGTGAGAAATGTAGTAGCACATTTGTAAATCACAACTAACACCACAGCAATGGTCTGAAAAATGGCTAATGAAATTTAACACAAGTAAATTCAAGGTATTGCACATAAATAAAAATAACAGCACGTACGATTACAAGTTATTTGGTAATTCGTTAACAAAGGTGGATAGTGAAAAGGTTCTCAGCGTAATTATCAATAACGTTCTCAAATCATCCAAGCAGTGTATTTCAGCCTCTGAGAAAGCAAATAAAATCCTAGGACTGATTGCGCCATCTTTTGACTTCAAAAGTCCATCTCTAATCAACAAGCTATATAAATCATTAGTTCGTCCACATTTGGAATATGCTGTTTCCGTATGGTCACCAAATCTCATTAAAGACATTGACAGATTAGAAAAAGTACAACGGCGAGCCACAAAACTGGTTCCAAATATCAAAAATAAATCATACGAAAATCGACAAAACATATGAATCTGTTTTCACTAAAAAAGCGTAGACTCAGAGGTAACTTGAAACAGGTCTTTAAGATTCTAAAGGGAATTGACAACATCAAAAGTGACAAAATGTTCACACTGAATGAGAATCAGACAAGAAACAACGGTCTCAAGCTGTCTGGAAATAGATTTAATTTGGAAGTGGGTAGAAACAACTTCGCCAACCGTGTAGTTAATGAATGGAATAAACTTCCTGCAGAGGCAGTGCAATATAGTTCAGTTCGAAGCTTTAAGAATCATTTAGATAAACACCTAAGCAGGATGCTCTAATGGCAACCATTTATTTTGTATTATTTGTATATTTGTTTTGTTATAATTTGTCCGTTTGTTTATTATTAATTGCTTGATTCTCATTTATTATAATATATATTTCAGTTTACTATTATTTACTATTTACCTGTTTGTTTATTATCTAACTATACCTATGCATTTATTTATGTACTTTATTTATTATTTACATTACTATATCCTCTATTTATTCATTTATTTATTTATAATTATTATGATTTTTTTTGCATTGGACCTAGATATGGAACAAAAGGTCTCCTCTCGGCATGCTACGCCTTTGTAATCCTTTGTAATATGTATACATACATACAAAGGATTGCAAAGGCGGAGCATGCCGACAGGAGACCTTATAGTCCATATCTAGGTCGGATGCGAAAAAAAAAATCATAATGATAATAAATGAATAAATAAAAACTATAATAATGTAAATAACAAATAAAATACATAAATAAATGC
>NC_134801.1:35919232-35929232 GCF_046742065.1 Oratosquilla oratoria | reverse complement strand
AATTTATTATATTCTATGACAACCCCCGTACCTGTTCCCTTGTTGTGAAAAACAATCTGTCTGGCAATGGCGGCATATTATCGAGAACTAATATCATATATGAATATCACTGTACTTCTGGGGACTGCGCACCCCATAATTCCTCATATATTGGGTTCATGACATGCCAACTGAGTAGACGGTTGTCCCTACATTTACAACAAGGAGCAATTAAACAACACCACCTCCAATACCACCAGGCTTTAATCGATAGGAAGACAATCGTGGAAAACACAAGGATAGTTGTACACTGTGCCAAAATTAAGGAACTAAAAATGCTTGAAGCCATCCACATTAGGGAGAGAGCTCCAATTATTAACATTCAATGTAATATGATTTCTGCCATCCCGCTATTTAATTCTTCCACGAGATTTGGAGCCCAACAACAGCAACACCCACCTCCTTCCTCTCCCCCTCCCCCTCCTACACCTCACCAACCCCCACATGACCAGCGTCGCGCCCCAGCGAGAAGACCTACCTTACCTGACTCCCCCCCTCTCCCTTCTCCTCCCCTCCCCCTCCCCCTCCCCCTCCAAGACGTAGTGTCCGGCTACGTAGCGTGTCACGACCCATGCACCGTTCCCAAGCGGCCCATATTAAAACCCATGTTGTATGTACACCATTGTCAATTGTGAATCATGTAGCTTTGAAAATTGTGACTTTTCTCTAGTAACTATTCTGAAGATGACTCCCTGAAGTCGAAACGTAAATTAAATATGGAAGACTATGGAAGGCTTGTATTTGCCCGCCCTCCTGAAATGAGACCTACTGTGAGGAAAATTGAAAATCTCAGTAAGAAGATTAACCAGTGCCAAAATGATGTCGTGTTTAACTCAGTGTGTATTAGTGAGAATCTGCGCCCTAAATATACAATATATATATATATACATACATATATATGTATATATATATACATACATATATACACATATACATATATATACATATATATATATATATATATATATATATATATGTATATATGTTTAATCAGAGTTAACAAATTTGAGTAAATTGGCGTAGGAAAACTCAGAATACAAAGTTCTTGCAAGGGATGTCCACGAGTTTACATTGACGAGTATAGAAAAATGCATTCCAGAACACAAGATTGACATCAAACACCACAGATCTCACAACTCATTGGGCGTGCACAAACAAGGACACCTCCCAGACTGCAAAAGACGAAATAATCAATAAAGAACTCGATAAGAAATCAAAAAAACCAGTAGAAGCAGCTGACATCTGTACAGGAGACACCAACAATCATAGGGAAGAATTTGCCAACCTGGCTAGAACAACCGGAAAAATTATAATAGCGGAAACAAAACCAACAATGAAATCGACAAGCACGGGTCGCAGTATAGGCCGTCCTATAAAGCCAACAAGACACAATCCCACAAGAAGACATAATCCCACGATGAGCAATAATCCCCCGTGACAACCAGCAAGACAGAATCCTCGGAGCTCCTGTATATAAGGCGAGATGTATGTACATTTGTCATTCTCTCTGAGGAAGGTATACAGCCGAAATGTAAGGGAATAAAGTACCCCCGCCGTCATTCTGAGTTTTCCTACGCCAATTTACTCATATATATAACTTGTATATATATATATATATATATATATATATATGTATATGTATATATATACATATATATATATATGTATATATATATAGACATGCATACACACACACATACACACACACACACACACATTTATATATACATATATATATATACATGTATATACATATATATATATATACATATATATATATATGTATGTATATATTCCACACCATTAAATATTGCCTGTTCATATCTCCTGTTCTTGTGTTGTTTAAAATATCATTATCATATCAACTTTATCACAACCTTCAAGGTGGGTGGACATAGTAATTCTAATGGTTTTTCACACATCCTGTTTACTAGGCATTCTTTTTCTTTTTCTTTTTTTTGTGGTTGATACACTAGTGCTGCTTGTTTCAGTCCCAGTGAAATCAGTCTTCTCTATTTTTCTTTGATCATATCTTTACCCTTGTGATGAATTGACATTCATATGTGCATTAACTTTTTTCAAATCTCTACTAGTATTATATCTATGATTTTTCGTTGACAGACCGCGTCTTATCAAAATTCCATTTTTTTTTTTTTTTTTGTATTTGTGATTAATACTATCCCATGTTGTAATTCTTCGTTGTTGTTTTTTTTTTCAATTGGCACCTTTCTAAACTTTTGAATTGTTTATTATTGCACTTTATCTACTTCTGGCTACATTCATATACCTTATCACCTAGATCTTCCTGTAGCACTATACAATCATCTTTATCTCTTCTCATCGTCTACATATAAATCTACAAAGCTATCACATTCATGATATCATTAATATACCAGTTACATTACTAATGCTATTACTGAGTCCTGTGATAACCCATTGAACACAACCATTCCAATATTTCATCTTCTCTACTGTTTGCATGTTTCTATTACGATTATTTAGAACATCTTTTATCTATTCCAATGTACTCCTCGTGATTCCTACGTTTTCTAACTTTCACATAAATATTATGTGCATCATCTAATTAAAACCCTTTTCCAATCAACCCATTCGCTTAGCGGTACATGAACTACTCTCAAATGAAAACTTGTTTGCTTACACTTTTTTTTTTTTTTTTTTTTTTTTGTCAACTAAAATTTCAATCTCCAACCGATTTATCCAACTTTTTTTTTATTCAGTACATCAACTGCTCTCGAATGAAACCTACCTGGTTCCTTACAAATTTTTTCAAAATTCAAATTGTCAACCAAAAATTTCCATCCACTCCAACTGACTTATCCAACTGCTTTTCACAATTATTTCATTTTGGCTGTCGTGTAGTTCAAGGACACCGGTCTATAAATTACTGGGTCTTTCATGTTTCTTCCTTTGATATCCAGTCCAAAGGCACCTTCTCATTCAGTGAATTTGCAATTAGTTGGTGTATTTTACTCACTATTTGTTCTCAGCACTCTTTCAGTATCCAATTTGAGATCTCATTTGGCCCGATTTTCTTTTTTTATTTCTTGGTTCTCGAGAAGTTTAATCACTTCACGTATTTCCACTTTTATGTTGAGACATCTTCCTCAAGGTTCTCTTTCTCAATGAATACTGACGAAAAGTTATATTCATTATTTCATCCTACTCTCCCTGCAACTTGTTTTTTCCCCCTCTGTTCTTTAGCTTGCTCGTCTGAAATATGTAGTAGAATTTAGGTTCATAGTCACACTTGTCAACTACATCCTTTCCAATGTTCATCAGTTTATTGTATATTTATTCCTGGCTCGTTTGTATTTTATTTTTCTTGGTTACTTATTTCTAATCTTTTTTTATTGTGCATCTTTTGCCAATCCCTTTCATATGATTCTATCCTACTCATTGCACCTCGGCTGTATAAATACTCAGGAATCTTTCCCAGTTATTTTTTGCTTCTTCCAATCCTTTTCTTCGAGTCATTTTTCCATTTCTGCATAGTTAGCTTTTGCGTAATTGTATTTTTATTGTCTATGATTCTTCGATTATTTCTCTCTTCCCTAATTCCATTTCAAACTCAAGAACTAAATAATTACTTTTACACTTCGGGCACTGACAATTTAATGCTTCTATCACTTCAGATGAAATTCAGTCTTTCTGTCTCATTTTCGTCTGTACATATTGTTCGTTCTTTCTTTCACCAACTTAATCATGTTGACTGTTATATTAAGCAATCCATTGCCCAATGAGTTTTTATTTCCATTTGTTTCCATTATTTCTCCTCCTTACAATTAAAGAATTAAAGTTACCTTACCGAGTTTCGGCGTTTTTAAGTTTTTTTTTTTTTTTTCCTTATACTCTAGATCTTTTCTTGTATATTTCTTCCTCATTTCCTTATCTATTACTCTCTGGTAAAAAAAAAATTCTTACCTGTTCGGTAATATTTTCTTTCTTTCTTTCTTTCTTTCTTTCTTTCTTTCTTTCTTTCCTTCCTTCTTTCTTTCTTTCCTTCTTTCTTTCTTTCTTTCTTTCTTTCTTTCTTTCATTCATTCATTTTTTCTTTCTTTTTCTTTTCTCTTTCTTTCTTTTTTCATTCTTTGTTTGTGTTCTTTCTTTCTTTCATTCTATGCTATTTCTTTTATTATACTTTCCATGTTGCATCCCTCCTTACCCAAATATTCTTATGTTTGTCTGTACTTCCTAATTCTTATATTCAATCAACATTTTCATTTGCCATACTTTTTTGATCATTTTTCATATATACAGCTCTACTATGGAGGAATCCCTTCATCATATTCTTCATACTTTACTGCCATTATGATATGATTTGAGCATCGTCACCAAATAGATTGCTAGAGTCATATTATTCTTTATATCATTGATGTATACCAAAGACAATACTGGTCTTAATACGAAGCCCAATAATTAGTTTTCTCCAAGATATCACTTTGCCTTACCATTGTCCAATTTACCAAGTTTTCAGACAGTTCTTTATCTCTCCTAGCATTTTGCTTGTAATGTCTCCTGAGTCTTCAATTTCTCAGGTTTGACTTTTGTGAAATGGTGTTATCGAAAGCTTTTCCCTGAACTAAGTAGACGCAGTCCATTAACTCATTTCTCTCATGCAGTGCATCCACCACTTGGGTAAGATCTTAACATGTTTGAAGCACCTAACTTTTCTTTACTGAATCCTGATTGGATATCTGCTAAGATCTTCCTTTCTTTCAAATGTATTGTCAATCTCATTTTATAATTTTCTCAAGCATTCTGGCTAACATGTTAGTGAAGAATACTTCTCTGTAATGCATGAGTTCGTATTTATTTCTTCCTTATCCCTTTGGAATACATTAGCCTTATACCAAGATATCAGTCAGTTGTTCTTTATATTCTACGCATATCCAATTGAAGAATCTATAAGGATTTGGATTTTTCCACTCATCAAATGTTGGAGCAAATCGTTGTAAATATCGCACTTTCACTTTTATGCTATTTAACGCCGTTGTTAATTTACTCCTTAACGTCCCTTTTCTTGGTAAATGCAGACAGAAACATAATAGGTTATTTCAGTTTGAATTTCTGATAACTTCGTAGACTTTCTTCCACTTTCTGCACTTCCAATTCATTTATTCCTTCTCTGATTCTCCTATTGTGTATGTATGCGTGTGTGTGTGTGTTTGTGTGTGTGTGTGTGTGCTTGTGTGTGTGTGTGTGTGTGTGTGTGTGTGTGTGTGTGTGTGTGTGTGTGTGTGTGTGTGTGTGTGTGTGTGTGTGTGTGTGTGTGTTGTGTGTGTGTGTGTGTGTGTGTGTGTGTGTGTGTGTGTGTGTGTGTGTGTGTGTGTGTGTGTGTGTGCTTGTGTGTGTGTGTGTGTGTGTGTGTGTGTGTGTGTGTGTGTGTGTGTGTGTGTGTGTGTGTGTGTGTGTGTGTGTGTGTGTGTGTGTGTGTGTGTGTGTGTGTGTGTGTGTGTGTGTGTGTGTGTGTGTGTGTGTGTGTGTGTGTGTGCACGCCACCCACACCGATTTGGAGCTACAGCAGATGTACGCATGCGCGGTGGGACAAAAACCCAGGGTGTAGCACGCGCGCACAGTACCCACGCTGAGTTGACCTGACTCAAGGGGGGTGACCAATGAGACGAGCCTGACGGCTGCGTGAGGTTAGGTTCCCAGTTCCCAGTTCCCAGTTCCCTAGAAACTTATCTAGTGATACTAACTAGGGGCTGCAATGGGGTGAGTTTAAGTAGTCCTTAGAATGAGAAATAAATACTGACAGACAGCAGCCATAAAATGTTATTCTAGATGAAAGAAGGGAAAATAGAGTAATATGGCCACTAACCTGAATCATGGCATAAGTCCCCTACTTGCCCATACTTAAGGTAAGGTCACTGGCGATGGGGCCCAGACGACCTCGAGCTAACGAGCGAGGAACACTCCCGGTAAGTCTGTCAAAGTTTGTTAGCAGTTCTTTTCTCCCGCTTGTAAACATAACACGAGGAATAAACGAATAACTACATATTTGTGTGCTCTTTTTCCATCAACTAAACCACCGGCTACGAGCTGCTGTAGTGGTGGCAGCGGTGGGGTATTAACACATGAGTTATAGAGCTCATACACCAAGTACACGCTATTGAGCATTTATTATTCAGTGAACATTCTACAAATACATATAACATATATATCTAGTGAACGCAGAGATTTATTTTCAAGGTGGCTAGGATATAAAAAACACAAGCCTCATCAAGCTTAGAATGATGCAGCAAAAGTTATGGTAACCACTGAGGACATCCCAATGTTTATTAGCACGGGCCATACGGGCCATACTCGGCATCCGGTCACCGGCCAGGCGGCATGCACAAATGTCGACACTTAGCTAAGTTTACTCGAGGAAAGATGGGGCGATGAAATCTCCGACGAGGAGCGCACACGCATGGTGCAAAAGAAAGCTGCAAGGATGCTGCAATGTCAGCAAGGGTCGCACGTGGGAAACACCCAAGTCATTGAGCAATTTTCAAACAAACTTTTTAGCAGTATTCCTATAGTCCGGCGTCTGCGGACTCGTTGAGGATGCGTTTGGACAATGCTATAAAGTGAGAGTGAAACACTCACCTCCTACACGATAAGGTTGGCGGATATGGTTGCATCAATAGCAATGCTCCACCCAGACAAGGAGTCACACGTCGTGGATGAGGCCATCACGAAAATCAAACATTGTATGCTGCCCCAGTTTATATGCGTTTTGGGGGCGGAGGACGAGAGGTCAATTACCGCAGTTTTGCGAGCCCCAATAAGCTATTCCCATCAGCATAGTCTTCAAATTCTAACAGAGTGCACCGGGGACAGGTGCCCTGTCCTTAGCTTTTAACTTCACCCAGCATTCTGAACACACAGACGTCACCCACGCACATAGCCCTCACATCACCCCGCCACCCAGGAGGGATGAAGACACCAGCACGAGAAAACATCCATTTTCCCCATAGGGCCACATCACAGAGACATGTGGAAAGGGGGTCGTGGGTTAATAGACGCAGTACGTGGCGTCATTATTGCTTGTACTGCAAAAGGCTAGGCCATTTCGACGAAAAACGTTTCTTTCGTCGCCGCAACTCACCACATGTGGATGCCAGGGGCACGCCCCAGCAGATGGAAGGCCTGGCCCGTCACCCAGCAGCACAGATTTAGGCAGGGTGGGCCACGAAACGCACCAGAGAGAGAGAGAGAGAGACTAAAGAGAGAAAAAAAAATAAATAAAAAAATAAAAAAAGGGGGGGGGGCGTGGGAAGATGTCTGCCCCAAGGTAGAACACGCCCCTTCCATTTAACGATTAGGTGGGAGCAGAACAGCTACAATGACTGGGAAAAGGTAAAGGAGTTTCCCAGGGTTAAGTGTACCTATTGGAGAGTTCCGTCTCCTTCCCGATGGCCTATTATATCACTGACGGAGGGACGCATATGGGCTGGACGAGTTCTGTTTGGTAGTGCAAGACGAGACCAAGCAGGCCGTGTCATCGCCCATTCCCTCTCATGACATACCACCACCACGCAGGAAATTTCCTGATGTAGCAGGTCCGTTTGACAGACTCCACATCGAACTCATAGGACCCCTACCCATACCCTTAGACAGGGCGAAGTACATTCTAACGGTAATCGACGTCCTAACCTGTTTTCTTGTGGCAACGCCCGTAAGTAGCAAAGAGGTACGAGTCGTGGCGATTGCATTGATTTATTCATTGATTAGCATACATGGGGCCCCTAGGCATGTGATTACGGATGGAGGTGGGGCAAGCTTGTGAATGAACTGTTCAAAGAAGTGTGCGAGGAAATGAGTATCAATCACCTCACAATCACGCATTACCATCCCTCCAGCAATGGAATAGCAGAAAGAATCAACGGACCGTCATATGCATCCTTCGGTCCCTTGTACAGGATAATCCAACGGAATGGGATCAAATGATCCCGTTCGCGATGGTATCCTATAACACCTCCTACCACAGAATCTTCCGAGACTCAACTAATTTCTTGCTGTTCCATAGAGATCCTATCCTACCGTACCTGGGTTTTACAACCCACCCACCCCCCGGGTATAATGCTCATCACTTTCACAGGAAACGATGATCAGTACAACACTTCACACTTGACGATAATTTCGTCACGAAAGGGATTGACTTCCAAACTCATGTCCCATTTTCTATTTACCTACCTTGTATGAGTCTTAGCCAACAAGGTCAAAACTAGAATAATTTACTCTACGTATCATTAATTTGTAGTCCCTTCTTATTAATTAATTAACTCGATGTATTATAATCTGTAATAATGTGCTTTACCACTTTAGCCGGGAAATCCAATATATGTATTCTGTTATCTTTATTATGTACTACCAGAAGCCATAAAAGTTTCCAGAATAAGTAGAGTTGCCATGTAATACCATTGAAATCAATCGACGATTCGAATTTTAATGCTATGATAAGGCTCAAATTACCTTTAACAATTAATTCAAAGGCTTTTCGAACTGTTGCCCAAGATAAATTTCACTTCTGGTTTCCTTCTGAATTAAACCGAAAGTTTACTTATTCGCAAACCATAGTTACGTTCCATTCCCCGAGAATTCACGGACATCGGAAAACAAGTTACCGGCGAGCACCAGTCATTCTTTACACCTTCGGGCAGTAAGAAAGCTCACCCCACTATGCGGGTGAATGCCTTCTCGGCATTCTCAGTCCATTCCTACTTGCCCTTTATGGCAACTACCGCTAATTTCTACGTAGAAGAGGACGAAGTGATAGACAAATCCCTATCAAATATTGAAGAAACCGACGGATGGAAGACTCAAGTTAATCCTCGTATCCGCCTTTATGCCTCGAAGTTGGCACGAACAACTCACTATGTTTTCAAAGTAAGAAGTATTGTCATTCTTTCAATACAAAAGCCAACGGTGTGTACACTAATGAACTTGCAAAAAGCTTACCCCTATCAATTCTTTGACCATATTGAAACTGCATAGACCTTAATTATATTTAATATTTAACTGGTGATTGTCGTGATTTAACGGGTAGCTCGTTTAAGATGGTGATAATCTTCGTTTACTCCCAAGACGTTTCATTACCGGTGGATGTTCAACAGCAGCCCAAGATCCTGGCGTCATCTTTGCGGATATCCTTTGTAAATCAAAATTTATTTGTTGAACCCAAATGTATAAACTTTAAGCATGAGCCCATCTCAAATATTAGCACATGAAGATCTTAGTTTTACCTAACCCAAAGCTCTATAGCAAATTCATTTGTCAAAAAAAAAAAAAAATGCATAAGAAGAAAGGTATTTACATTTTGTATATGACCATTGCAAATCGTTGCTCCGAGCGATGCCAAAAAATTCCTTGAAGCGGGTATTAGAGAAAGGGACAATTGTAGGCCGAGAGCGCGGGTTAAGCAAATTAGATTCGGGGACTGCGTATACATTATCTCTCGGCCTAAACAAGGAGTGTCAAGAATCTCCAGTCCTTGTGCCAAGGCCTATACAGAATGATAAGGAAAACCAACAACGTAGTATGTCGCGTCAGACACGTGAAGTCAGCCCGTGAATTTTCCATTCACATGGACGGAATCAGGTATGAAGGCAATCTCTCCTCCTGTGACAACAAAAATGCCTGACGGACATTCCCCACCCACGAGGACGAGACAACATATACTCGAGGAGTAATATGGTGACCGATGGTGATACCACCATTCCAAAAGCTGCATGATAAGTTGTAAAATTTCCATGTGCATGTTAGCAAATTAAGCAGATTCTAATAATAACAAGAATGGTGGTGAAAGTTCCAGTAATGATAGTGGGAACTAGTTATGATAAGGCCAGGTATCAAGAACAAGGAAAAATATGTATGTATGTATGTGTATATATATGTATATATATATATATATATAAATATATATATATATTTATATATATACATACATATATAT
>NC_134801.1:35909232-35911732 GCF_046742065.1 Oratosquilla oratoria | reverse complement strand
CAAGCACAACAAAATGACTGCTCATCAGTGAAGGTTTCCCTATACATAAAAAATCTGGCTGATGTCAGCCAGATAGAGAATATGTAGAGAAGACTATCGTTGTCTACGGTTAAACAGGGAAGAACTACAGCACATAAATGAAGAGAATTTTCACTTGAATAAGATACATACATAGTAATATAATTGGGAAGATGTGATTCATTATAATCATGGATCACGCACTGGACTCGTGATCGTCATATATTTCCCTCCAGGAAGAGAGCTCAGAGCTCATATGTGACCGATCTATGGGTAATGCTATGACCTTACACGCACACATACACCCAGCTTCCAGCCCACGAGAATTGGAGTAACGACTCGCAGGGCAGCAATACTGAAATTATTTCAGCCCTGGGTAGGATTCGAACCCAGACCACCGCAGTGGCTGCCGCGAACGATACCACCGCGCCATCGAGTCATGTGTGTGTGTGTGTGTGTGTGTGTGTGTGTGTGTGTGTGTGTGTGTGTGTGTGTGTGTGTGTGTGTGTGTGTGTGTGTGTGTGTGTGTGTGTGTGTGTGTGTGTGTGTGTGTGTGTGTGTGTGTGTGTGTGTGTGTGTGTGATTCACCATGGTCTTTGGATCACGTGTTGGACTCGTGATCGACACCTATTTCCCTCCCGGAAAAGATCTCAGAGCTCGTATGACCGATCTGTGGGCAATGCCGTGACCTTACACGCACCCCCCGCCCAACTCCCCGCCCATGATAGTTGGAGTAAAGACTCGAATCGCAGCGATACTGAAATTATTTCAGCTCTGGGCAGGATTCGAACCCGGACCGCCGTAGTGACAGTCGGAGACTCTACCAATTGCGCCACCAAGTCGTGTGTGTGTGTGTGTGTATGTGTGTGTGTGTGTGTGTGTGTGTGTGTGTGTGTGTGTGTGTGTGTGTGTGTGTGTGTGTGTGTGTGTGTGTGTGTGTGTGTGTGTGTATGTGTGTGTGTGTGTGTGTGTGTGTGTGCTTCGATTGGCTGTGTCTTGTTCTTATGGAAACAATTACCTCTGCATATTTTAAATCATTTGGGGGTGGTATCGTCTAAAAGAATTATTTTGGTTGACGCCAAGTAATATAACTAGTATAGGGAATCTTCCCTCCCTTTGCAGAAAATGAATCAAAGAGCTACTTTATTGTATGAATTCCTTGATGGCATTCTTTAATGGTGTTCTCCTTTGGTCATCTCATATTCACCAACACAGGTGAAATTCAATGTAGTTACCCCTTAAAGTAAATAAAACTCATTCACATTGCAATGGAAATTATGGATTAAAAATGTATAATTCTATCATATATGTTCCTTAATATTGTCTTATTTCAACTCATTCAGTAAATACACAAGGGAATGTGCTTTGTGTATAGTCTCATTTCATATGGTTTTACGAGAATTGTACTATTACATGTCTCCTGCTAAATCACACGACTACGGCAAATTAAGTGTTCACTTGTTCTCTTATGAGACCAAGAGGACCAAGAGGTCGTAGAAACCAGATACAATAACTGAAAAGTTTGTAGGCTTACTAAATAATAATAATAGGAGCTATGAGCGTACTATACCTTGTTTCTCTCACCAAGCTCGCCGGTATTTCGGATTTTTTCTATCACATAAGTGTACAGTACGTTCTATCTCCTACTCCTTCCGAAATTTTTATCTTTGATTTCAATGTTCACCACTATTTCTAATTTCTCCTTTTATTGGTCTAGCCAGTGATTTTGCTTTCAAATTTTCTTTTTTGAATATCTGTAAACATGGCTTTCAGCTTTTCTATTTCCAATTATCTGGAACAGTCTGTTCAACACCCTACCAATATTACTTCTGATTATTATTATTTTGTTAAACTATTCTCTCCGCTGAGTACCTGTCGCTTCCGTTGCTTCATCATTACCTTGTACGAATCACGTGGTACGACTGACCTAGTGCCATCAGAAGGAACGCACTTCAACCTGACATGCACACCTGTGACAGCTTGATCCGGCCTAACCCAATCATATGTAATTATCCCTAATTACACACCACGAATGCTGTCCACGCGGTATATATATCAACTTCGGCCACATGTAGAATGAGTTCATTTACAAATACAACCTTACAAATTAAGGACAACGAGCTTGCTAACCCTCTTTCCTTTTTCCTTCTCGGAATTTATCAATGACTTCCTGTGGAACGACCACTGCTTCCATATAAATACATATGCTAGCAAGCGATAAGGTTCGAGTGTTATAATAAGTTTGCGTATGATTTATTTCTATGGGGGGACGGAGAGGGGGGGTCGCCGATTTAATGAAGCGGCCTTGCTGTGGATGTGCTGTGTCCTGCGTCACTGCTTCTAACCCAGGGCAGTGGACAGGGTGCAGGGATGACCCGTCATCTAGGAGGTGCTAAGATGGGAGGGAGGGTGGAGGGGTGTGGAGTGTCTTCGGGGATGAAATGGGTGGGAATGTTTTTGTGCCTTGTCCTTTTTGGCTTAC
>NC_134801.1:35869232-35881732 GCF_046742065.1 Oratosquilla oratoria | reverse complement strand
AAAAATTTCACTCGTGATGTACAATTGAATCTATTAAAAATACACGGCAGAATGTGAATTTTTTTTTCTCCAAAACTCGAGACTTCATATTTTCTTTCACTATTTTTCTACCTTGTATTGGTCCAAATCTGCCTTTTTTTATTGTTACCACTACCAGGCAGTAGGCGGGGAACAGTGCCAGTAGCCTCTCACGCATAGTGGGGCCCAAACAGTGGGAGAATCAGAGTTGGTATTTAACGGTCTTAGAGATCCTAGGCATGTACCCACCAATTCAGCATTGCAAAAAACAGCCTAGATTATACGGTGCCAGTCCAGGCGGTAAGTGTTTGGTTCAGAACTTATCTAACTAAAAATATCAAGTCCGGAAACTCAGCCAATCAGTTCTGGCCTGAATCAAGAATGAAAGTAGCGTGTTGCTGCTCCTGGGGGACGCCAGAGAATCGCCACAACACTGCAGACTCTCTCAGCCTCCAGGACACCCCTCTCCTGATCCTGCAGTCGCCACGCGATACGAACAAGTGGGTTAGTGATCCATAACGGGATTGGATGGCCATTGATACGTAGGGAGTCCCTTTAGATGGTCTTATTCTTCATCCATTTGAGTGTCTAACACACCCTATTCATTGGAGGGAGACCAGTGGGGGAGCCAGGTTAGTCGGTGAGAATCCAACCATGCAGCAGGGAGTACTGGGTTACATGATTTTATCATTCTTTATTCATAGAAATATTCTAACCTTATACTTTTTAATACTCCAGTGTTGTGATACTTTTTTACAGGACAGAAGAGTTGTCTTTAGCCAGAATAAAATCTGCTAAGGGCGTTACTTTACCACAAGAAAAAATTAGTAGCCGTTATCAAAGGGTCAAAAGGTTTCCTGTACATTATCTTCTGAACACTTTGTTTCTGGAGGTGGGGGAAGAGGAATCCTTCAGCTGAACAGAATTGTTTCATACCACTTAGAATATATGATCAAAACAGCAAAACGTTACAAGAATGCTAAGCGATATAGCCCCGAGATAATTTTCAACCTTTTCACTATGGAGAGCTAAATATAATCACTTGACAGCAACTAAAATTTATTATCAAAGAAAGAAAAAAAAAGTGTTAAAAGCCGTTCCTCGACAAATGGATGTCACAGAGATGAATGAAATAGACTGGTGATAACTAGAATGAGGGAAGAAATACCACCAGTTATGGTAAAGGTTAATAGGAGATGCCAGAGAGACAAGTGAATGCATATCGGTGACCATAACAATAAGATAAATTTCAACTGATACAGAAGGAGCTGACCGAGATGGATTTAACCTGAATACTGTGCGGTAACTCTAAACGAAAGATAAGAACCGGCTAAGTTAATCAATAGGAGTTTAATCTCTTCTCTATTGAATGGCTGCCTCGTAGATGAAAGAGTTTAAGAGATATCCTGACAGTGTCCATGGTATCAAGGATAACTGACACAGAGCGAAGAAAGGGCTAATCTCGGAAGTCTTGGAAGCTTATTGTATTTTCCTTCTTCTTTCCCAAAGAACGTTGTAGGGCTTTGAACTCCCTGCAGAAATTCAATAAGCATTGGAAGATATCTTGTCAGATAGCTCATAAGATATGTTTGGTCATACTGTTCATTGTAGTAATCTTTTTCACTGGTGATAATGACATAAGCTTATGAACAATAACTTTTCCATATATATTGGCCACTTCTATATATGCTTTGGATATCGATAAGTTATTTTATCAAGTCTGATTATATTTCATATCCGAACAGCTAAAGGACTGAAGTTAAACATGAGACTGCAATGCAAAAATGAGAGAGAAATTAAATATATGGATGGCAACTCTGGGGATATCTTTGAAATAGCATTTCTAGAGCAAAACAAATTTCTTCTCTTCTTATAATGTTAGGTCATCGTAAAGCTTTGAGATCTACTCTTACCTCATAAGCACGTGCATATGCAAAGGTATATATTTTGATCACAGAAACGTCTTCTGGCAAACATATTCATCTTTTCTCCATAATATGACAAACACTAATATCCTACACAAAAACCACATTAACGCTTGCTTTTTTAGTCAATAGATTAAAAAAAAAAAGCATAACGTTTTACTAACACCTTTGCGAATTCTGTCTTGTCTTACGTCAATCTATTCTATTCAACTTGGGGCAAGATCTCGTGCTAAAGAGGCTAATTACTTGGTCATGAGTCAGCAGAAACGACGTCCTATCTTTCAGAAGGACAGATATTGATAGGGATCATTTCCTCGGTGCAGGGGAAATTGAACAGCGGCTAAACCCATTCACTTTGGAGATATAACTAACCTGAATAAAATCTTTTGGCAATAGCCATAGAATGAATATTGACAATGCGTCACTATAGTTAAAAGGTAAATCAGATTTTGAGAAAAGGGGCGAGAAGCCCAATCCCGAAGGTGCTTAGTCGTTCGAACATAAAATAATTTCATTGCAATGCTCTTACACTGTCATAGTTTGAAATAAACTTGAACCTACGTTTATGTATGTATATATATAAACGATAGTACACTGACATACAAAAGGACTGTATAATTGGCGATTGGAGACCATTACTAAATACGAATCTCTTTATGTCCTTTGTGCCATGACCCGGATTCGAACCCACATACTTGATCTATCTTGGCGGCTGCCAAACAAGCACACTATTGCTGAACCAAGATGAACATCTATAAAAAGTAAATGAATATCTATCTTTATACCAAAAAGCCTATTACCCCTTATGGTTAAGGTATCAAGCTAAGGCATGCATCCACCTTTCACCTGTCCCACACCCATCCATCTCCCATTTACGTTCACCTTCATCTTAGCTCCTTGTGGATGAAGTGCCATCCCTGCCTCCAGCCCAGCCTTGGTCAGAAGCAATGGAACACAATACAGCATCTCCACACGCCGGAAAAGGTTTACCCCTAGCTACCACTGCAAACACAGGGACCCTCCCCTCTCATCCGCTCATGGGTATTTAGAAAAGACAAGGAGAAATTCCTTCGAACCGCGTCAGATCACCATCCATTCACAACTACTCTCCACTCGCATCTATCTCTTGCCCTTTCCTTTCCATGCTCTATAGATATCACCTTTTTACATAATGCCACCATTAATACATCTCATTCTCGGTCTTCTTCATTCACTCTATCCATCTCTGCTTTTCACACTATATACTAGTCTCTTCTGATTTACTGTTTCCATATACCCAAATTATCCTAGTATTTTTCACCAGTCCTATCTACCAGCTAGAATTTAAGATATACAGATAGGATAAATTTAAGTGTGTTTGATATAAAGTGTTTAAGAAATATGGGGGAGGGGGTTGTGAGGAAAGACAGAGTGAGAAATGAGGACGTGTGGTAGAAATCGGGAGAGGACAGAGGGCTGGCAGATAGGACTGATGGAAGAATACATTGAGTGGTTTGTGCTTATACAAAGAATAAATGAGGAGAGACTAGCAAAAACTGTGTGGAAGGCAAAGGTGGTTGGAATGAATGTGAAGGGAAGACCGAGAATGATGTTGACGGCTGAGGTGAAGAGGGGCTTTAGGTAAAAAGGGGGAATGTCTGTTGAACAGGGAAAGGAAAGGACAAGAGATAGGTGTGAGTAAAAAGTGGATGTGAAAGGATGATAGCTTGACCTGCCTCTGAGAGATTTGTCCTTGCCTTCTCTAATTACTCTTGAAGGGATGAGGAGGGAGGGTTGGCGTGTGATAAAGCAGTGGGGACAAACCAGCTCCGGCTGTTGGACTGCTATTTCTTGCGGCATCTCCTTTGACCCGAGCGGTGTGGCGCAGACAGGTGAGGCTCTGCATCCATGAGATGCTGAAGAGGGAGGTACGACGAATGAATCTGTGTTGGGTGTAAGATGGGTGTAAGGTGGGTGTATAATTTGATTTGGCCATCCCCGTAAATGGGGAAACCTTGTATTATGTGTATTTATATATATATATATATATATGTATATATACATATATATATATATATATATATATATATATATATATATAATATATATATATATATATATATATATATATATATATATACATATATGTGCGTGTCCACTGGTATATTTTAATATCGTCCAATTTTTCAGTGAAGCTGATATCTCCTATTGTAAATAAATCACAATTGCTTTGTATCTCTTGCTGTAGGCTAATAACAATATAATTTAGTTCAAGTCAAGTGTTATAGACATGCTATCTTTTAAGTTTGGATCTAATTAGTTTCTGGTCATTAGATTCAATGTTTTCACCAACTTTTACTTCTCATATTTTTACGACAAGGAATCGGTAGATCAAATTTATTCTTATTCCTTGTAGACTGTTACAGTGGATGTAATCAAGAATTTCCATCAGACAACTAAACACACTGCCATGTTCCAATGCTGTTCAATTAATGTCAGAAAAAATGATGTTTTTCATTATCATCACGTCACGATTGTAAAAGTTAGACATATATTGAAAAAAGACTGGTTATCATCTGTCAATTTCTAATGTCCATAATTTTATTTTTTCCTCTTTGTTAGAGTTTATTTAAAACATTCTGGTGACATTGCTTTAATATTGGAATATCAAATGCATATTCAAATTACTTAGGGTCATCCATGCTATGGACATTCCTACCATATCTAGTTTTTTCTTCTTAATACGGTGAATGTAAAAAATATACTATTTTCATAGGCTCGTGATTATCCCCAATAATTTCACTTTGTCCGTTCTTACTTATCACTTTATCCTAATCTTATGTTTTTAATATACCCTTTTCTCACTTTGTTCCTTTACACTGAAGGAAGGTAGACGGGGGACAGACGTTGACTGTAGACAAGCTCTCATGTAAAGTATTGAGGAGTGTAAGAGCCACACTATGGTGGGTATGGTATACTTACAATATCTTTACATTTCAGCCTTTATGGGTGTGACTCTGTGTCTAGTTACCATTTGCTGAGACAGAACAACAAGAGAATGGATGTTCCTGTGTTATAAACGATGAAAAAGTTCATACCTTAATCTACAGGTGGTCCTCAAATACTGATTCTCTGGAGTGGACAGGCCAAGCATCTCTACAGCTTCTTCATAGTTTGCGTAAGAAGTATGGGGAAAGTTTTGCACTTCTTTTTCTGTAGCCGATCGTAGATTCATCAATGTAATACTATCTAAAACATGAGGAATTTGGGTGCCCTTGACAGGAATGCTGAAACAGAGGAGACCAATTCTGATTCCTCAGGCTACGTGGCAGAATTCTGCTTCTATGGAAGGAAAGAGCTTGGCAATGTTCATATAAGGAAGCCATTTAGCCACGAAACAAGACTTCCGCCCTGCCCTAGGTTGAACGCTCTCATTAAATCAAGGAAAGCTAGAGACACTGGTGCCTTACATTTATCAAGACTCCCATAGACAAAGTCTAAAAAACTTACAAGGTAGGTGAATGCTGAAGATTCTTTAATCAATATGAATTACTTGGAATCGAGGCGGCTGACAAGTTTCATATTTGCATGGCTGAAAACAGTGTTCAATCATTAAACATTCTATAGGACGCATTCATTCATTTGTTTGAAAACTGCTATATTTAGGATAAAAAGAAGCATAATGAGCCTCTGGCTTAAGTAATGAAGCATTAATTAATGAGTTTAAATAAAATTTTCTTATAGAACCTAACTGAAGTGTGTTCTGGTTTAATGGTGTCATTTGTCTTGAGATTATGTAGGACATAGCAACTTCGAATTCCTTTACTTGGTTAGGGAGAGAGTGGGTTTAGAGGAAGATTGAGAGGGAATGCCAGATCAAGCTTAGGGAAACGGTGACAGATTGATACAAAGTGGTTGTCGATGTGCTGAGGTACCTATTGATCCGAAAGGTGGTTGATGCAAGGGAAAGAGGTGGTTCTGGACAAGTGTCCCTAAGATTTTTGAGATTACATTACTCGATTTAGGAGTGTTTTACTACATTAGGTTTAAGAGACATCGTTGCAGGTCAAAATTCAATTGAAGGCACTGTCTCGTTATTGCAGTAGTCGTTTGGTACAATGGGCTATCCCGGGGGTAACAGTTCGGTGAATTAAGACGAAGTGTCATAGTCAACATATTAACTGCTTGAGAGAGCATCTTGTGCAGACGGGCGTGGAAAGGACATCAGTAGCTTTAAACTACGGAAGGGATAATAACTTCAAACATAAATAACCACAGGTCCTCCTTGCGGAAGAAAATAACACCGTCACTTTGTTAACGGTTACACAAATGAAAGAAAATCTAAAGTAAGTAATGAGCTAGATCAGTATTCTAGCTGATTTCTCTACACTCTTTCCTTCCGTTAGTTGATATGACAGTTAAGGTTTTCTGAATAAAGTGAGTGTCATACTGACACTGTCCACACTGCAGGCTGGGGACGTTGACGTTATCAATGTGCTGCTGTCTGAATATTCTCAAATGTAATTGGTCCTAAAGGGACTTTCCCCAAAAAGTGATACGACCAGAGTATCATGACTGTCGAAGAGAAAATGTCAAGACACCTTTGCCTTATATATTTTGAAACAGTCCTTTGCGGGCATTTCTGTACTTCATACACTTGCTTCTTTATGTACACATTCAGAGGATTCCATAGAATGATCATGCATATTTATATATATATATATATATATATATATATATATATATATGTATATATATATATGTATATATATACATATATGTATGTATATATATGTGTATATATATATATATGTATGTATACAGTATATGTGTTTATATATGAATATATATACCGTATATGTATATACATATATATACATATATACAAATATATGTATATATATATATATATATATATATATATATATATTCATGCTCATTATATGGAATCCGCTGAATGTGTACATAAAGAAGGGGCGTGCAGTCCTCCTCTGGGCATGTGTATTTATATACTAAGTGGGATTGACGAACCTCCTGGGGTTCTGGTGCGGGGTTGTTCCTTAAAAGTAGAGAAGAGGTCTTTCTACTTTTGTAAAAGATTGTGAAGGACAATTTGTCACTTTCGTTTTTGGGGACCACAACCCCGCACCAGAACCCCAGGAGGTTCGTCAATCCCACGTAGTATATAAATACACATGCCCAGAGGAGGACTGCACGCCCCTTTCAGTCTACGTGGGAAGGACGACCACCACATTATCCCGAAGAATCATGATGCACTTGCAACACGGAGGGCCTAAGCAACACCACTGGACCCAGCATCGACGCTACTTTGATAGGGAGACTATGGTAAAAAAAACACCGAAGTTGTGGCAAAAAAAGAGGATCCACAGCGCTTGGCTATCTTGGAAGCCATCTGGATAAAGAAGCTGCAACCTGCCATTAATAGGCAAGTAAATGACTTCGCCCTCCTCCCTAGCATGAAACCTGTTCGGAGGAGCCAGACGATCAATCCCAAGAATTCGGGGGCTCCTCCACAGAGACTTCCCATTCCCCGCCAAAGAGAAGAACATCTGGTCATTCGTCGTTCCCAAAGACTGAGAAGCAGATTGGCGCCGAACCCGAGTAATGTTTCCGCTAACCTGTGATCTCTCCTAGTGTTCGTGCTCATATGTGTGACCTCCCCCAGTTTCAACACGGTGACTTCTCCCCGTGCTTTTCATTTCATCTAAAATATGCTCCCTTTTCCAATCTTAATCACATCAACTGAGGATGCAGAAAGATCTGCGAAACGTTTTGAAATTTAATTTGTTCTGCTTACATTTTGTTTTTTGCTGTATTTTTTATACTCTTTTCTTGTATTTTGTTTACTGTGTGCTGTATTTTTATGTTCATTATAACTTTTGTTTCCTATGAGTTTTGGAAATTTGATTTACTCCCTTTCCACCTACCAAAAATCTACTTTTCGTAAGCTTGAGAGCTCACGGAAAAAGTTAATCAATAATTCTTTTGCTGTCGTTTTTAACAGAATATATATATATGTATATATATACATATATATATACATATACATATATATATATATATATATATTTAAATATATAAATATATATATATATATATATATATATATATAAATTTATATATATATATATATATTAGAAGAGGACGGCAAGATATTTTCCTTGAGGCATATAGATATGCATATACATATATATATATATATATATATATATATATATATATATATACGTATGTATATATTTATATATATATACATATATATACATATGTGTGTGTATATATATATATATATATACATACATATAACCTAAATTCATTTTAATTTTAAGCCATCGTCATCGAGAAACTCGAGGAGGCATACATGCAGAAATTGAAACGTAGTACAGCCAAGGCGTCGAACCTGCTCTAGCACGTGACAAGTATATATATATATATATATATATATATATATATATATGTATATATATATATATGTATATATATATATATATATATATATATATATATATATATATATATATATATTCAATAGACGGTGTGGTTGGGAAGTTTGGAGTGCTAGGTAAAAATCATAGTGAAAATAAATGGTAGAGATGTGCTTGGAAGGGGAGTTGATGATAGCTAACACAGTTAAGGGAAAAAGTCAAGCAAAAACACAAATAGAAGAGGGTGGGGGATAGTAAGTGGTTGATAAACATTAATGGACTATATAATGGTATGCAGCAGAAGACTATGAAGAGTTCTGGATGTCCATGTTCTTAGGGGAAAGAGTGGGGGGATATCAGATAATTTTTTGGCGGAAGGTAAGTTGATAGTGTAGGATAGGTGGAGAAAGAGGAAAAGGGCTGAAAGTAGGGAGGTGTTTAGAGTAAACTGTTTAAATAAGATTGAAAAGGAGCAGGAATTTAAGGGAAAGCTGAGAAGAGTGTGGGAGGTGGTGAAGGATTGAGTAGAGGTAGGAGTAGAAGAGGAATGGGGGTGTTTCAAGGAGGGAGTGACAAGGTGTGCAAAGATGGTATTTGGAACAAGGAGGATAGGATGGAATAGACGGGTGGGTAATGGGTTGTTGTAGAAGAGAAGAAGCTATCATTCGGGGACTGGTTACAAAAAAGGAAGAGAGAAACATATGAAAAGTACAAAGAAAAAATAAGAGAAGGAAAACATAAGATAAATGAAACAAAAAGGAGAGCAGATGTAAAATGGGGAAGGCGCATAACAGAAAAATTTAAATGTAATAAAAAGATGTTTTGGAAGGAAAAGGAGGCAAGTCAAGTAAGAAGAAAAGTCAAAAGACGCAGATGGACAGGTATTAATAGAAGAGGAGGCAGTAAGGGGAAAATAGGCAGAGTATTTTAGGGAGTAGCTAAATGTGGGTGAGGATAGGGAGGTACTGAGGGTAACAGTAAAAGGCGCTTCGTAAATAGCTGTGATGGGAGAAGAAAATGGAGGAGAAATAAGAAAAGATGAGGTGTAAGTAGTTTTAAAAAAGATGAGAACAGGTAAAGCACTTGAGTTAGATGTGTGTCACGTTGAGTAGTAGTTTTAAAGGGATCACTTTGTTGATTGTAGTTAGAAAGGCTTATGGGAGGGTTTTAATTGAGAGGTTTAGAAGAGGAGCAGAGGCAGTAACTGGTAAGGATCAGTGTGGGTTTAGGAAAGGTAGGGATTGCGTGGATCAGATTTTTTTGGTAATGCAGATACGTGAGAAAGCTTTAGGAAAAATGTAAGGATGTTCTTGGGGCCTTTATGGATTTGGAAAAGGCTTACGACAGGGTAGACAGGAAGACACTGTGGAAAGTTTTGTAGATATATGGAGATATATGAAATTAGGGGAAAGCTGTCCAGGGCAGTCAAAATAAAATTACGGGAGTAGTAGAGCATGTGTTATAATTGGAAATAGAGAGAGGGGGTGATTTACGTTAGAGGTGGGACTGCGTCAGAAATGTGTCATGTCGCCATTGGTGTTCAACATATACATGAATGGGGTGGTGTGGGAGGTAAATGCGAGAGTAAAGGGCCGGACACTGGAGATAGTTAATGAAAATGGATAAAAGTGGGAGGCGAGCTAGTTGTTGTTTGCGGACGACACAGCGCTTGTGACAGGGTCCCAGGGGGGATTTAAGGAGTTAGTGAAGGAGTTTGGGAAGGTATACAAAAGTTGAGGGTAAATGTGGGTAAAAATAAGGTCATGAGATGTATAAGGAGAGAAGGTGGCGGCGAGTTGGAAGTAAGTCTTAAAGGAAAGAGACTAGAGGAAGTTGATAGCTTTAGGTATCTGGGATCGCATGTGGTAAGAAAGCAAGAAGTGGAGGTAAATTTTAGAATGAGAGAAGCAAGTAAGTGCCTTGAGGGATTAAAAAGCGCCATGAAAAATAGGCATTTAGGAATGAATGGAAATAGATTTTATAAAGGGGGGATTATGTATGATGTATGTATGTATGTATGTATGTATGTATGTATGTATGTATGTATGTATGTATGTATGTATGTATGTATGTATGTATGTATGTATGTATGTATGTATATATGCTTGTATGTACTGTATGTATAAACATATGAATGTATGCTTTATGTACATATTTATTTATGTACAAATGCATGACTGAATATATATATGTATTAAGTATGTATGTGTATATGTTTGTTAATATTGTTACAAGAAATGCCTGTAGATTGAGTGTCATTGATTCATTCTATACTAGCGTACACACGCACACGCATATGTATTATCTATATGACGTCAGATCTTAGTGGTAGGAGCAAGCTTCAACGGGACCCCTATTGTGTGATCTGACACACGGTTAAGTTGGCTTGACCTAATGATTAACCGCCGAAAACACCTGCATTTTTCATAGGCAGATTCAACCATATAGATATTATTAGTTATTATAATTCACCAATTCTTGTAGATATTTATATAGAGTTAAAGTAAATACTGACTGTCCATACTCACTTCCCTCTTGTATATAAGATATTACAATAAGTGTAAAATATATTGATGGTAAACGCCACCATTTGAATTCTGATTTTAAAATATACTATTGGTAACCGCCACCTTTTTCTACGTCACCTCCTCTCATGGAAAATGCAGTCACGGAGGCGACGCAGTAAAGACCAGAAGCTACGCATGATTTATCTCCAACGCCTCCAACCAATGTAAAACATCACAAGTCTACTGTATTGATAACTCTCAGTTGTGCATATGTCCGCCTACACCACAAATAGCAGGTAGTGGAGAACCGCAACAGATTATGTTATTAGCTCTCTTTAAAAGAAAATTTTAAGTGATAAATGTTGGGCCCAGTGTAATGGGGGAATACCAGCACCTCGATGTTGCCCCTTAAGATGTAGATTGGGGTCTTCTTGTTCTTTGACGCTGTTGGTGGGATATAATTTCCTCCGACATCTATACCGAAGGATTACTGTTGGTACCTAATAATTATTTTTTTTAATTAAGGTTAAATGAGACACTGTTATAGAAATATGCCACAAATAAATGTGTTTGTCCTTGTTTTGCAATATAAAATATGCTAAACATCATATTCAAATATAATATTTTTTTTTAATGTAGAATAATGGAAACACTAAATCGTTCACACAAAATTATTTTGTTTTATAACGTGCAAATATTGGAAAAATAACTCAATTCAAAAATACACTTTTGCTGTTCATGCATATTCAACTGAAAACAACTGCAGCAACGGCGTATTCAGAGTTCGCGTCCTTGTTATCCTAGAAAGAAAATATATGACAAGGTAATGTATCAATAACAAACGGAGTTGGTTCCACGGTTTCCGTAGGTGCTACCGTTGTAATACATGGAATGGCACAGCCTAGGAGGAGAATGACACAGATGACATAAGCACACAAGCACAAACACACATACACATTAACGCGCACACACACACAAACACGCACACACACACACACACACACACACACACACACACACACACACACACACACACACACACACACACACACACACACACACACACACACACACACACACACACACACACACACACACACACACACACACACACACACACACAAAGATCAACAGTGAAAAAATTTGCCGACAGAGGACCTATTGGATCATAATGAGGTCGAATAAAAAAAAAAACAGCATTTTGCTTCTGTATTCATCCAATTTAATTTAAAATTTTCGAATTGTATTACATTTAATTGACTAGTCTGAAGATCACTCGGATCATTGACTACACTATTGATAATTTCTTTCTGCCTACTTTAAAGTAAAATATTCGTCATGTTAGAATTTAGTGCGAAAATATTTCCACTTATGTTTTTATCACTTATCTTTAGAACCGAAAATCTTGTATTAATTCCTTCTTTGAGTCACCTATTTAAATGAGAGATTCAAATACTTTTAAGTGGATTTTTTATACAATGCGTTCTATCTTAGGTTTGAATTTTGTGACTTTCCAAAACATTCTTTCCAATGTATCTTCAATGAGATCTGGGAACTATAAGATAAACTGTATATTCAAAGTGTAGATGGACAGATGTTCTATATAATTGGCTGACAAAAGCTGG
>NC_134801.1:35844232-35846732 GCF_046742065.1 Oratosquilla oratoria | reverse complement strand
GTTAATACACACACACACACACACACACACACACACACACACACACACACACACACACACACACACACACACACACACACACACACACACACACACACACACACACACACACACACACACACACAGTTAAAAGGACAGTTATAGAAGAAAATTGAAAAAGAACAGCTTTCCCTACAGAGTGGAACAATAGTGTGTGCGAAACCATAACACGAATTTAAGAACAAATTAGACATGGCGAGATACAGAGACGGGACAACACGAGTCCCAACCTTCCCGTAAGATCAACTAGGTAAATGCACACACACACACACACACACACACACACACACACACACACACACACACACACACACACACACACACACACACACACACACACACACACACACACACACACACACACACACACACACACACACACACACACACACACACACACACACACACACACACACACACACACACACACACACACACACACACACACACACACACACACACGCCTCTGTGGCGCGTTTGGTAGAGTCCCCGACTGTCACTACGACGGTCCGGGTGCGAATCCTGCCCAGGACTGAAATAATTCCAGTACCGCTGCGCTTCGAGTCGATACTCCAACTCTCGTGGGCGGGGAGTTGGGTGTGTGTGTGCATGTAAGGTCACAGCATTACCCATAGATCGGTCATACGAGCTCTGAGCTCTCTTCCGGGAGGGAAAAAACTGTCGATCACGAGTCCAACACGTGATCCAAAGACCAAGGTGAACACATGCACGCACATATTCACACACGCACGCGCGCGCGCGTGCGTGATCTCACACCTCTTTTGGTATAAGATCTACTGAAATTCAAAGCAACTTATCTAACACAATAAACAAGAGTACATTTTTCACAAATAAAACTTGTTCTACTAAACAATATCAAATTGTAGATTTGCAGCTCACTTGCAATGGTATTGTTATGAAAGTATTAATGGGTTAGATGTTCTTGGTGCAGAGATGTTAGCTTTCGCGTATGGTAAATTTATTCCTTGCAAAATATATGTGTCACTTAAGTGTTTATAATTCATAAAAAATCAATAAATCCTAAAACCCCCCCACCCCTACTGACCACTTTGGAAATATTCCTGGTAGTGGCAGATAGGTGAGCTTGTCAGCGCTCCCATTGACCATATTTTTGTCAATCAACCTTTTTCAATTTGAATTTGAATTTTGTGAAGCTGGATTTAATGAAGTACATCACCCTCCGTCCTAATTGCATTAACTTGTAGAGCAATAAATAGTCTGATTACGTTTATCAAGGGACAGAATAAGGGGTCAAAGCTTCGTTTAACTCTTTTTTCTGAGCAGATGAATTCCCTTGACCGAATGAAATCACTTAGTGACAGGAAGAATAAATACACCGTCGCGAATTGCGACGAAAGAGCTGATGAAGAAATGTTTAATAAATTTCTCTGTGGGGATTCCTTCCTCTCGGCTGAATAAAGTCGCTTGACAACGGTCAGAAAAGATTCAAGTCGTCGAAAAAAAGTAAAACAAATGAGACCGGGTTTTCATCACGAAAATGAATCAAATGTTCTGTAAAGATGGTTTGAAATTGGCCACTATAGTTTAACCCTATTGCTTGAAGAAAAAGGAGATATTATTATACTGTTATGGGCTCGGAATGGCAAATTCAACGTGAAACTGATTAATTTTATTCCATCGACATGAACTACGGGAAGTTTTAAACAATAAGGTAACAAAAAGTAGCTAATCTTCCTCAAGCTCTTAAATGCCTCCAAATACCTCCAAAACAGGATGAGGTAGGAGGTGAATATTTATACATCATTGTTTATAACCACCGTTTCTATCCAATGGGACAAAATTGCACCGAAGAAATAGCGTCAAAGAGGCGGTAAATGGGAGAATTGTGGAGAGTAGAAGAAACAAGAATAGTAAAAGTGATCAGCATTCTTTTTACAGCTGTTATATAGATGGTTTAAGTTGTTCGTGTCCACTTCCACGCGCGGCGAATCTATTCTAGCTCACACCCGACAGTTCAGCTTAGAGACGCCATTAACTTAAAGGATCCACTTTGATTAATCTATTAATATCCATTATCATACTTGATTATCCAGTTATAGGTAACGCCAGACAATCTAACTGGCCTTGAAGGATCTCTAGGTATCGTAGAATTACGGCTAGGTCTAGCTAACTCCACACGTTTTATTTCATTAGGTCTGCAAGGGTTGATGTCTGGTCTAATGACAAATAACTTTATTTAGTTTAGAGGCATAAAAGAATTTGAGAATATTTTGACCTGTTAAGGTCTACAAGGGTTGATGTCTGGTCTAACGACAAATAACTTTATTTAGTTTAGAGGCATAAAAGAATTTGAGAACATTTTGACCTGTTAAGGTCTGCAAGGGTTGATGTCTGGTCTAATGACAAATAACTTTATTTAGTTTAGAGGTATAAAAGAATTTGAGAACATTTTGACCTGTTAAGGTCTACAAGGGTTGAT
>NC_134801.1:35824232-35836732 GCF_046742065.1 Oratosquilla oratoria | reverse complement strand
TTATGACCATTTTTTCCCCAAAGATACTTAATTCCTTCCCTCACTCTACAGATTACCTCCACCTCCACTCCTCCATTCCATGCTACATGTGATCCTAAATACTTAAAAAATATAAGTTTTTCTCCTTTAACCCTTCAACTCAGTGCTTCAAGCACCCTCTGTATATCCCATCACCTACTGATGTAATCGTGGCCATGTTGGTCTCGCATTCCCGTATTACGGGTTTGAATCTCGCACGCCTTTTCGATTTCCAGCAGTGATTATTATCTGCCATAGCAGTCTAAATGTATAGGGCAAGATGACGGTTTCGGCCGTAGCTGTGTGCCTCATGACGTAGGTTCCTCACCTTCATCATCATCTTCTGCTCACATTTACCCACATTTACCACCAACTTCTTATCCATTACCTTTCCAAATTCCATCGCTAACTGCCACAGTCCCACCTCTAACCCAGCCTAAAGTGCAGCTTCATCTGCAAATAGCAGCTGTTTCACCTTTCACTTCCCTCCACTCTCATTAACAATCTTCAATCCCCTGCCCATTACCAATGAATTCACCTTCCGTACCACTCCATCCATACATACATTGGACAGCCATGGTGACATAACACAACTATGATGAATCCCCAGCTTCACCTCAAACCACTTACTTTCACCATTCCCAACCCTAATGTAAGCTCTTCTACCCAGGTAATAGCTCTTGACTGCTCTTGACAGCTTCCTGTGGATCCCTATCATAATGCTTCTCTCTCTCTCTCTCTCTCTCTCTCTCTCTCTCTCTCTCTCTCTCTCTCTCTCTCTCTCTCTCTCTCTCTCTCTCTCTCTCTCTCTCTCTCTCTCTAAAAAAAAAAAAATTTCCTCTTGTTTAAAATTTCTAGTATATCAGTATTACTACAAAAATTTAATCCAAGCATTCACTACCTTCCCTAAAGCCACACTGTTTCTCTCCAATTACCTCCTCGTTCTTTTTCTAATCCTCTCAATTAACACCCTCCTATATGCCTTTCCTATTCTACTCAACAAATTGATCACTCTAAAACTACTTCGTGGCATCAAATATGCTGGTGTATTGAAAAAATCTAGTTTTTATGTGCTCTGAAACAAATAGGACCAAAACTTGCAACTCCACCTTTAACTCTGTAAGTATGACATGTACTACATCAACCTCTGAAATCACTAGAAGAAGAATCTGCCCATGAAACGAATTGTGGACTATTCTACATGTAAAAAGCTTAGTAACTATGTAGTGAGCGCTGAAACAATTGGTTGTTTTAAGAAAAGATTAAATAACTTTATGGATAGGTATGGCAGGTGGTATGGGACATGGAATTGCCTTATGGTCTCTTGCAGTCTCTTCCATTTTTATGTTCTTATATCATTACAAAAAAGAGCACCGCTTGGAAACTTGAAAAATCTGAAGGCCTCATCAAGAGCTGGTATCGTTATGTATACAAGATTTTCGGGGATAAGTTGTACGATAGCTGTAGAAGGACACCAATGCTTTTTGTGTCTTATTTTGTTTGAGAGACGATCTATTGAAGAATGCCTCATTAGGCTTTGTAGGAACAAGGAGACAGGCTTTTCAATAGTGTACGGCATGTGCACTTTATGGCTCAATTGTACGAGTTACAGATTCTTTAAATGTAGAGAGAGAAAAAAAACGAAAACGACAATACGAAATGAATATCGCTGATAAATCCAAAGGGAATCCCAAATAATTTTATAGTTACATTATAGATAAAAAAATTATTAGGAGTCACATTGGCCTACTATTATCTACTGACGGTTAACTTGAATATTCAAATGAAGGAATGTGTGATATTTAAAACAGCTATTTTAGCTCATTATTCGTAAACGAAACACCTCAAAGTGATCTGCAAATTAAAACCTATGAAAAGTCTAGGGTGAACTTAATCACTATTGTAAATATAATGAAAATAAATAGATAAATAAATAAATAAAAGTGTATTGAAAAACTCATACATACATATACATATACCAAAGGCTTTTTCCCTCTTACAAGGGAGGTAGCCAAAAAACAAGGGCATAAACAACTCCCACCCATTCCATTCCCAACACACTCCACTTCCCTCTACCCTCCTCCCTCCCTATCATCATAGCACCTCCTGGATGACGGGTCATCCCTGCATCTTGTCCACTGCCCTGGGTCAGAAGCAGTGTCAAAAGACATAGCACATCCACAGCAAGGCCGCCTCATTAAATCGGCGACTCCCCCTCTTCGTCCACTCATGCAGAAAAGGAGAAGGGGAGAAATCCCTTCGGACTGCGTCAGTTTATTTTTCATACATACCCCTCATCCCCCAGCTACTCCCCCTCATGCATCACAGAATCATCCATACACAACTCTTCGCCATTCACCCCTATCTTTTGTCCTTTCCCGTCCTTCCTCTATAGACATTTCCCTCTTTCCTAATGCCCCTTGTACCCTATCCATCTCATCTCATCCTAGGTCACCCCTCATGTTCACTCCTTCCACCTCTGTCTTCTACACCTCTTTTACTAGACTCTCTTCACTTATTCCTTCTATGTGTCCAAACTATCCAAATACTCTATTATCAATCCTATCTCCCAACTCCCTTTCCATCCTCGCTCTCCTTCTCACCTTCTCATTTCTCACTCTATCCAACCTAGTAACCCATGTCATACATCTCAGGCACCTCATCTCAAACACATTCAAACTTCTCCTCTCTTCCTCCCTTATGTTTCATGTTTCTGCTCCGTACAGTGCTGTCGACACAATCACTCCTTCATACAATCTCCTCTTAGAGAGCCAGAATCGGACACAAGGCACAGCAAAGTAGACATGAGCAACCTGAGCCCAGGGGCGTGGAGGTGGCACCCCTCCAATCTTGGGCCTTTTCATCCAGTATTCACTTTTGGGCCTCAGGCATCAATACCGTTTGCTGGAATGGTGTCAGATTGGACTCCACGGCAACTTTGGCCGCCCTTGACCTGTGGGTTAGCTGGCGGATTAATCGGAGAAGGTGAACATAATGACCCATTCTACAAAAAAATTCAAAGGATTAACCCCATGAATTTAGAAGGAAATCCGAAGATGAATGATTTGGTCCAAACTTGCCCCACAGAGAGAGAGAGAGACGGCCACAATGCACAGCAAAGAAGACATTAGAAGCCTGAGCCCAGGGGCGTGGAGGTGGCACCCCTCCATATTTGGGCCTTTTCACCCAGTAATCAAGTTTGGGCCTCTGGCACCCATACCGTTTGCCTGAGTGGTGTCAAATTGGACTCCAATGCAACCCTGGACCCCCTAGACCTGTGGGTGACATGGCGGGTAAATCGGAGCAGGTAACCAATATGACCCAAACTCCAAAAAATTTCAAAGGATTAACTCCATGAATTTTGCCGCAAATCCGAAAGTGACCGAGTTGGTCCAAACTTGCCCAACAGTGAGAAAGTCGGACACAGTGCACAGCAACGTAGACATGAGCAGCCTTAGCCTAAAGGCGTTGAGGTGACACCCATCCAAATTTGGCCCATTTCACCTAGTATTCACTTCTGGGTCTCTGGCATTAATATCGTTGGCTTGAGTGGTGTCAAGTTTTACTCCACTGCAATCCTGGCCGCCCTCAACCTGTGGGTCAGATGGCGGGTAAATCTGAGCAGGTGACCAATATGACCCAAAATCCAAAAAATTTAATTTAGCCGAAAATTCGAGGGTGACCGATTTTGTCCAAACTTGCCCCACAGACAGAGAGTCGGACACAAGGCACAGCAAAGTAGACATGAGCAGCCTGAGCCCAATGTATGGATGTGGCACCCCTCCAATCTTGGGCCTTTTCACCCATTATTCACTTTTGGGTCTCAGGAATCAATACCGTTTGACTGAGAATTGGTCAGCTTGGACTCCACGGCAACCTTGGCCACCCTTGATCTGTGGGTTAGATGGCGGATAAATCGGAAAATGTAAACAGAATGCCCCAAAATCCGAAGATGACCGATTTGTTCAAATTTGCCCCCACAAAGAGTCAAACACAGTGCACAAGAAGGTAGACATGAGCAACCTGAGCCCAATGGCGTGGCGGTGGCACCCTTCCAAACTTGGGCCTTTTCACCCAGTATTCACTTTTGGGTCTCTGGTACCCATACCATTGGCCTGAGTAGTGTCAAATTGGAATCCACAGCAGCCTTGGCCGCCCTAGATCTGTGGGTGGCATGGCTGGTAAATCGGAGCAGTTGACCAGTTGACCAATATGACCCTAAAATCATAAGGTGACCGAGTTGGTCCAAACTCGACCCACAGTGAGAAAGTCGGACTCAGTGCACAGTAATAGAGACATGAGCAGCCTTAGCCTAAAGGCGTTGAGGTGACACCCATCCAAATTTGGCCCATTTCACCTAGTATTCACTTCTGGGTCTCTGGCATTAATATCGTTGGCTTGAGTGGTGTCAAGTTTTACTCCACTGCAATCCTGGCCGCCCTCAACCTGTGGGTGAGATGGTGGGTAAATCGGAGCAGGTGACCAATATGAACCAAAATCCAAATAATTTCAAAGGATTACCCCCATGAATTTAGCGGAAAACCCGAAGGTAACCGATTTGGTCCAAACTTGCCCCACAGAGAGAGAGTCGGACACAAGACACAGCAGAGTAGAGATGAGCAGCTTGAGAAGAGGGGCGTGGAGGTGGCACCCTTCTAATCTTGGGCTTTTTCACCCGGTATTCACTTCTGGGCCTCAGGCATCACCACCCTCTGCCTGAGTGGTGTCAGATTGGACTCCAGGGCAACCTTGGCCGCCCTTGTATGTGGTTTAGATGGCGGATAAATCGGAGAAGGTGAACAAAATAACACAAAATCCAAAAAAATTCAAAGGATTAACCCAATGAATTTAGACGAAAATCCGAAGATGACCGATTTGGTCCAAACATGCCCCACAGAGAGAGACTCGGACACAGTGCACAGCAAAGTAGACATGAGCAGCCTGAGCCCAGTGGATGTGGAGGTGGCACCCCTCCAATATTGGGCCTTTTCACCCAGTAATCAAGTTTGGGCCTCAGGCACCCATACCGTTGGCCTGAGTGGTGTCAAATTGGACTCCACAAATGCCCTGGCCCCTTTAGACCTGTGGTTGACATTGCGGGTAAATCGGAGCAGGTGACCATTATGACCCAAAATCCAAAATTTTCAAAGGATTAACCCTATGAATTTTGCCGCAAATCCGAAGGTGACCGAGTTAGTCCAAACTTGCCCCTCAGTGAGAAAGTCAGACACAGTGCACAGCAAGGTAGACATGAGTAGCCTTAGCCTAAAGGCTTTGCGGTGACACCCATCCAAATTTCGGCCTTTTCACCCAGTATTTACCTTTAGGTGGCATTAATATCGTTGGCTTGAATGGTGTCAAATTGGACTCCACTGTAACCCTGGCTGCCCTCAAAATGTGGGTGAGATGGTGGGTAAATCGGAGCAGGGGACAAATATGAGCCAAAATCCCAAAAAATTCAAGGGATTTGCTCCATGAATTTAGCCGAAAACCCGAAGGTGACTGATTTGGTCCAAACTTGCCCCACAGAGAGACAGTCGGACACAAGGCACAGCAAAGTAGACATGAGCAGCCTGAGCCCAGGGTCGTGGAGGTGGCACCCCTCCAGTCTTGGGCCTTTTCACCCAGTGTTCATTTTTGGGCCTCAGGCATCAATACCGTTTGCCTGAGTGGTGTCAGATTGGACTCCATGGCAACCTTGGCCACCCTTGATCTGTGGGTTACATGGCGGATAAATCGGAGGAGGTGAACACAATGACCCAAAATCCTTTGAAATTTTTTGGATTTTGGGTCGTATTGGTCACCTGCTCCGATTTACCCGCCATCTCACCCACAGGTTGAGGGCCGCGAGGGTTGCAGTGTAGTCCAATTTGACACCACTCAAGCAAACGATATTGATGCAAAAGACCCAAAAGTGAATACTGGGTGAAAAGGCCTAAGGTTGGTGGGGTGTCACCGCAACGCCTTTAGGCTAAGGCTCCTCTTGTCTACCTTGCTGTACAACGTGTCCAACTTTCTCACTGTGGGGTAAGTTTGGACCAACTCGGTCACCTTCGGATCTTCGGTAAAAAAAAAAATTGATTTGGGTCATATTAGTCACCTGCTCCGATTTACCCACCATGTCGCCCACAAGTCTAGTGGGGCCAAGGTTGCTGTGGAGTCAAATTTGACAGCACTCAGGCCAACGGTATGGGTACCAGAGGCCCAAACTTGATTACTGGGTGAAAAGGCCCAACTTTGGAGAGGTGCAACCTCCAAGCCCCTGGCTCAGGATGCTCATGTCTGCTGTGCACTGTGTCCGACTCTCTGTGGGACAAGTTTGGACCAAATCGGTAATTTTCGGATTTACGGCTAAATTCCTTTAAAAAAAAATTGGATTTTGGGTCATTTTGTTCACCTCTTTCGATTTATCCGCCATCTAACCCACAGAGAAAGGGCGGCCAAGGTTGCCGTGGAGTCCAATCTGACACCACACATGCAAACAGTATTGGTGCCTGAGGCCCAAAATGGAATACTGGGTGAAAAGACCCAAGATTGGAGGGGTGCCACCTCCACGCCCCTGGGCTCAGGCTGCTCATGTCTACGTTGCTCTTTCTTGTGTCTGATTCTCTCTCTGTGGTCACCTGCTCCGATTTACCCACCATGTCACCCACAAGTCTAGGGGGGGCCAGGATTGTTGTGGAGTCCAATTTGACACCACTCAGGCCAACGGTATGGGTGCCAGAGGCCCAAACTTGATTCCTGGGTGAAAAGGCCCAAATTTGGAGGGATGCCACCTCCACGCCCCTGGGCTCAGGCTGCTCATGTGTACTTTGCTGTGCACTGTGTCCGACTCTCTCTCTGTGGGGCAAGTTTGGACCAAATCGATCATCTTCGGATTTTCGGCTTAATTCATGGGGTTAATCCTTTGAATTTTTTTGGATTTTTTGTAATTTTGTTCACCTCCTCCGATTTATCCGCCATCTAACCCAAAGATCAAGGTTGCCTTGGAGTCCAATCTAACACCACTCAGGCAAACGGTAATGATGCCTGAGGCCTAAAAGTGAATACTGGGTGAAAAGGCCCAAGGTTGGAGGGATGCTACCTCCACGCCCCTGGGCTCAGGCTGCTCATGTCTACTTTGCTGTGCCTTGTGTCTGACTCTCTTTCTGTGGGCCAAGTTTGGACCAAATTCGTCACCCACCTTCGGCTAAATTCATGGGGTAAATCCTTTACATTTTTTTTTGGATTTTGGGTCATATTGGTCACCTGCTCCGATTTACCCACCATCTCACACACAGGTTGAGGGCGGCCAGGGTTGCAGTGGAGTCCAATTTGACACCACTCAAGCCAACGATATTGATGCCAGAGACCCATTAGTGAATACTGGGTGAAAAGGCCCAAGTTTGAATGGGTGTCACCGCAACGCCTTTAGGCTAAGGCTGCTCATGTCTACCTTGCTGTGCACTATGTCCGACTTTCTCACTGTGGGGCATCTTTGGACCAACTCGGTCACCTTTGGATTTGCGGCATAGTTCATAGGGTTAATCCTTTGAATTTTTTGGATTTTGGGTCATAATGGTCACCTGCTCCGATTTACCCGCCATGTCACCCACAGGTCTAAAGGGGATAGGGCTTCTGTGGAGTCCAATTTGACACTATTCAGGCCAACGTTATGGGTGCCGGAGGCCCAAATTGATTACTGGGTGACAAGGCCCAAATTTGGAGGGGTGCCACCTCCACGCCCCCGGGCTCAGGCTGCTCATGTCTACTTTGCTGTGCACTTTGTCCAACTCTCTCTCTGTGGGGCAAGTTTGGACCAAATCGGTCATCTTCGGATTGTCGGCTAAAATCATGGGGTCCTTTGAAACCTTTTGGATTTTGGGTCATTATGTTCACCTCCTCCGATTTATCCGCCATCTAACCCACAGACCAAGGGCTGTCAAGGTTGCCTCGGAGTCCAATCTGACACCACTCAGGCAAACTGTATTGATACCTGAGACCCAAAAGTGAATACTGGGTGAAAAGGCCCAAGGTTGGAGGGGTGCCACCTCCACGCCCTAGGCTCAGGCAGCTCATGTCTACCTTGCTGTGCCTTGTGTCCGACTCTCTCTCTGTTGGGCAAGTTTGAACCACATCGGCCACCTTCGGATTTTCGGCTAAATTCATGGGGTAAATCCTTTGAATTTTTTTTTTATTTTGGATCATATTGGTCACCTGCTCCGATTTTTCCCCCATCTCACCCATAGTTTGAAAGCGGCCAGGGTTGCAGTGGTGTCCAATTTGACACCACTCAAGCCAACGATATTGATGCCAGAGACCCAAAAGTGAATACTGGGTGAAAAGGTCCAAATTTGGATGAGTGTCACCGTACGCCTTTGGACTGAGGCTGCTCATGTCTACGTTGCTGTGCACTGTGTCCGACTTTCTCACTGTGGGGTAAGTTTGGACCAACTCGGTCACCTTCGGAATTTCGGCAAAATTCTTGGGTTAATCCTTTGAAATTTTTGAATTTTGGGTCATAATGGTCACCTGCTCCGATTTCCCCGCCATGTCACCCAAAATGTCTAGGGGGGCCAGGGTTGCTGTGGAGTCCAATTTGACACCACTCAGGCAAACGGTATGGGTGCCAGAGGCCCAAACTTGATTACTGGGTGAAAAGGCCCAAATTTGGAGGGTTGCCACCTCCATGCCACTGGGCTCAGGCTGCTCATATCTACTTTGCTGTGCATTGTGTCCGACTCTCTCTCTGTGGGGCAAGTTTGGACCAAATCGGTCATCTTCGGATTTTGGGTCATTTTGTTCACCTCCTCCGATTTATCCACCATCTAACCCACAGATCAAGGGCGGTCAAGGTTGCCGTGAAGTCCAATCTGACACCACTCTGGCAAACGGTTTTGATGTCTGAAACCCAAAAGTGAATACTGGGTGAAAAGGCCCAAGGTTGGAGGGGTGCCACCTCCAAGCCCCTGGGCTCAGGCTGCTCATGTTTACTTTATTGTGCCTTGTGTCCGACTATGTCTCTGTGGGGTAGGTTTACACCAAATTGGTCACCCTCGGATTTTCGACTAAATTCATTGGGTAATCCTTTGAATTTTTTTGGATTTTGGGTCATATTGATTACCTGCTCCGATTTACCCGCCACCTCACCCACAGGTTGAGGGCAGCCAGGATTGCAATGGAGTCCAAATTGACACCACTCAAGCCAACAATATTGATGCCAGAGACCCAAAAGTGAAAACTGGGTGAAAAGACCCAAATTTGGATGGGTGTCACCGCAACGCACTGTGTCCGACTTTCTCACTATAGGGCAAGTTTGGACTATTACCGTTTGCCTGAGTGGCGTCAGAATGGACTCCACGGCAACCTTGGCCGCCCTTGATACAGATGGCGGATAAATCGGTTGAGGTGAACAAAATGACCCAAAATCCAAAAATCCATGAATTTAGCCGAAAATCCGAAGATGACTGATATGGTCGAAACTTGGCCTACAGAGAGAGGGTCGGACACAGTGCACAGCAAAGTAGACATGAGCAGCCTGAGCCAATGGGCGTGGAGGTGGCACCCCTCCAAATTTGGGCCTTTTCACCCAGTAATCAAGTTTGTGCCTCTGGCATCCATAGCGTTGGCCTGAGTTGTGTCAAAATGGACTCCAAAGCAGTCCTGGCCCCCCTAGAACTGTGGGTGACATGGCGGGTAAATCGGAGCAGGTGACCAATATGACCAATAATCCAAAAATTTCAAACGATTAACCTCATGAATTTTGCCGAAATTCCGAAGGTGACCGAGTTGGTCCAAACCTGACCCACAGTGAGAAAGTCTGACACAGTGCAAAGCAAGGTAGACATGAGCAGCCTTGGCCTAAAGGCGTTGCGGTGACACCCATCTAAATTTGGGCCTTTTCACCCAGTATTCACTTTTTGGTCTCTGGCATCAATATCGTTGGCTTGAGTGGTGTCAAATTGAACTCCACTATAACCCTGGCCGCCCTCAACCTGTGGGTGAGATGGCGGGTAAATCGGAGCAGGTGACCAATATGACCCAAAATCCAAAACATTTCAAAGGATTTACCCCATGAATTTAGCCGAAAATCCGAAGGTGACCGATTTGGTCCAAACTTGCCCCCACAGAGAGAGAGTCGGACACAAGGCACAGCAAAGAAGACATGAGCAGCCTGAGCCCAGGGGCGTGGAGGTGGCACCCCTCCAGTCTTGGGCCTTTTCACCCAGTATTCACTTTTGGGCCTCAGGCATCAATACTGTTTGCCTGAGTGGTGTCAGATTGGACTCCACGGAAACCTTGGCCGCCCTTGATCTGTGGATAAATCGGAGGAGGTGAACAAAATAACCCAAATTCCAAAAAATTACAAAGGAATTTAGCCAAAAATCCAAAGATGACCGATTTGGTCCAATCTTGCCCCACAGAGAGTCGGACACAGTGCACAGCAAAGTAGATATGAGCAGCCTGAGCCCAGGGGCGTGGAGGTGGCACCCCTCCAAAGTTGGGCCTTGTCAACCAGTAATCAAGTTTGGGCCTCTGGCACCCATACCGTTGGCCTGAGTGGTGCCAAATTGGACTCCACAGTAACCCTGGCCCCCTAGATCTGTGGGTGACATGGCGGGGAAATCGGAGCAGGTGACCAATATGACCAATAATCCAAAAATTTCAAAGTATTAACCCCATGATTTTGACGAAAATCCGAATGTGACCGAGTTGGTCCAAACTTACCCCACAGTCAGAAAGTCGGACACAGTGCACAGCAAGGTAGACATGAGCAGCCTTATCCCAAAGGCGTTGCGGTAACACCCATCCAAAATTGGGCCTCTTCACCCAGTATTCACTTTTGGGTCTCTGGCATTAATATCGTTGGCTTGAGTGGTGTCAAGTTTTACTCCACTGCAACCCTGGCCGCCCTCAACATGTTGGTGAGATGGCGGGAAATTCGGAGCAGGTGATCAATATGACCCAAGGCATTTACTCGCTTCTCTCAATGTACTTCCAAGTTAATAAAACACCAGATCCTGACGGTTTCCATCCAAAAAATATTAAAGGTATTAAATAATGAGATTGTTGTTCCATTAGAAATAATTTTCAAGAAATCCATCATATCCGAAGAGAATGGAAGCTAACTAACATTACTCCCATATTCAAAAAAGGTGACAAAAAGAAACCAAATAACTACAGGCCTATAAGATTAACTTCAATCGTAGAAATGATGATGGAAACTATCATAAGAGATGCTATCAAACACCATTTAGAAAGTAACTGTTTCATAAATGATAGCCAACATGGATTCAGATGGAAACGTTCTTGCGTGACTAACTTACTCGAATTCTACGACACAGTCATCTCGAATTATGACAAAAGAAACAATATAGATTTGATATATCTAGACTTTGCAAAAACTTTTGATACCATCTCCCACGAAAGACTACTTACTGAAATAGCTTCACACGGAATAAGCGGTAGCCTATTAAGTTGGTCTAGTAATTATTTAAACGATCGAGAACCGTGTTGTTCTAAATGGCAAAACTCCTAGATGGAAAAAAATTACGAGTGGAGTTCCTTAAGGTTTCGTTCTTGGGCCACTTCTATTCATAGTATATATAAATTGTTTAGACCACGGACTGAAATCTATTGTTTCCAAATTTGCTAATGATACAAAACTGCGCGGAATGACAAGTGATCAGTTTTACCAATTAAATATTCAAGAAAATTTAAATAAACTACAGCAATGGTCTGAAAAGTGGCTAGTGAAATTTACCACAAGTAAATTCAAGATTATGCACATAGGAAAAAATAACAGTAAGCACGATTACAAGTTATTTGGAAATTCGTTGACAAAAGTTTAGTGAAAAGGATCTCGGGGTAATTATTTCAAACCATCTAAACGATGTATTTTAGCCTCTGAGAAAGCAAATAATATTTTAGGACTGATTGTGCGATATTTTGACTTCAGAGTTCCATCTCTTATTAACAATTGTTAGCTCGTCCACATTTGGAATATGCCGTTTCCGTAAGGTCACCGAATCTCGTTAAAGACATTGACAGATTGGAAAAAGCACAACGACGAGCCACAAAATTTATTTCAAATATAGAAAATAAACCATACGAAAATCGACAATCTATTTTCCTTAAAAAAGCGTAGACTCTGAGGTGACTTGATACAGGTCTTTTAAGATTTAAAAGTGACAAAATTTTTACACTGAATGAGAATCAGACAAGAAATAATGGTCCCAAACTGTCAGGAAATATAATTGATTTGGAAGTGGGTAGAAACAATCAGAAGTAGTGCAATGTAGTTCAGTTCGAAGCTTTAAGATTTGTTTAGATAAACAACTAAGCTAGATGCTGTAATGCCTGCCATTTATTTTATATTATTTGTTTGTTATGATTTGTCTGTTTGTTTATCATTATTTATTTTATTATTATTTATTATTATCTATCTCTCCATCTATTATTATTTATCATTTACCTGTTTGTTTAATATTTAAATTTACCTA
>NC_134801.1:35816732-35821732 GCF_046742065.1 Oratosquilla oratoria | reverse complement strand
ATAATTATTATTATTATTATTATTATTATTATTATTATTATTATTATTATTATTATTATTATTATTATTATTATTATTATTATTATTATTATTATCATTATTATTATTATTATTATTATTATCATTATTACTATTATTATCATTATTATTGTTATTACTACTACGAGCAGTGCTTTGCTGTTTTGATATGATGACCTTGCCTACTTTTCCTATGTTAAAGCCCTTGACCCATTTGAATATCTCTATTAGATCATCCCGTACTCTTACTCTTTGAAAAGAGTGTAAGTTAAGTGCCAAAGCCTGTTTTTCGTAATGTAAACGTCTAAGTCTGTATTATTATGGTAATTTTCCTCTGTACTGATTCTAGTGAATTAATGTTCATTCTATAGGACGGAGACCAAAACTGTGCCACATAATCAAGGATGAGTCTATCGCCAGTCAGAGTTTAATGATAACCTTTACACTTTTGTATGTAACCGTCCTAACCATAACCTTTAATGCCCTGTTAGTCCAATTCCTGGCAATGCACTGTTTCCTGGATTCAAGGTTCGGACTCACTAACACTCATACATCATTTTCAAATGATTTTTTCTTTATGGCGTTACCTAAGATACAGCTGTTAGCTAGGTTGTGTAATCCTGCGATATTGAAGTACATTTGTCATTTTTCCGAACCTGAAAACAATTGATTAAGATTTATTAATATTTTATTAATTATTTATTAATATTAATAATTTATTAATATCTGCAGTATCGCAGCATCTTCTCCCGGCCTGATATATCTTTTTCATAAACTGGCAATAAAACAAAAATAGTGTAGATTTACTCTTTATACATTCAATATATATGAAATTATAAATAAATGTGTTCTAAAGTAAAAATGTCCATAGTAAGGTATTTGCCTGCATAGTTATGCGTAGTCAATACTTTAGTGACTCCCCTAAGGACCAGAGTCGCATGGCATTCTTGAATGTTCAGAGACAAATATTCTTTCAAAGAGAGATTCTGAGATAATCTCTACTTTTATTGTCTCTCATTTTTATCTCTTTTATAGTACTAGAACAACTTTTTATTTTCCTAAATGAGGGGACTCTGAAGAACCTTTCTGTTTTTTTTTTCTTAGTCGAAGAATGAAGATATACTTTGGTTCAACCATCTTCATACGATAGGGAAAAAAACTCTGATATGTGCATACATAGAACAAGAAATATAAGTAGCAATCAAGTATTTATTCAGTGAGCTGGTCTTTACTTCATAAGTTACTAACACTAGAAGTTTTATGAAAAAAAATTGGGTCAACTTTATCCTCATGCTTATGCATAAAAAAGAAATAGACTATTGCAAGAAGCGTAGTGACAGGTGGTTATCAATGTTTTGCTTTTACAGCCTCGTAGCATTCAATAGAAATTATAGAGAAACGTCAGTTATTTTGAGAGTAAAAATAAACACATCTTTTTGTTTAGTATCATATCTTAATAGATACTCTGTGCAAAAATTGAATGAGTCAACTCAATCCTACTACTTACACCAAGAGTTGACAGCCTTTGGCACGTGGCAGAGTTGACCCCGGCACGCCAACTGGTTTAGGAAAGTTGTTACAGCATCGAAAGATAACATCACTATTTCACATTTACAAATTTTGACGGAGAGAGATCAAACTAAAACGAAATCGTCGACGAATTGACATTTACGGGCATCCCCACTGTTGTAACGCAGTGCATATGAATTGACATTAACTTGCGCTCTAAGAAGCCCTGCTTACACGCAGGGTTCTACAAACCAAAGAGAAAATGATACAATCTCTTCCAAAGGTTTCAGACAAGAGATAGAAATGCCACAATCTTGAGTCTACATATCAATCTTCACGCTTCTACCGTATGTATGCGTTTTCTTCGATTCGTCGGTTTTTACTGATACAACGAAAAGGTGTGGAGCTCAAGTCAGAACCAAAATGTTTATATCTGCGACCGATCCTTTGCTCTAAGTGCTTTGGTTTGAAGGGCAAATAAATTCACAGGTCTCCACGCGGTTGTAATCATGATCGAAACAGATGCGCCTAAAGCTGTATTTTAAATATTTTGTTCCTTAAGATCACGTCACTAATGAATCCATTTATTCTTTCAAAATTTATCATGGAAAAAAAAGGAAAGAAAATTCTGCTACTGCACGAGTCAAATACAAAAAATTTAAATATTCACTACTAGACAAGCTACCAAGTTGGCCTAAATGTATAAATACTTTATGTCCTGTACATTGCCAAAAAGTACCAACTACTACAAGAAAGGAAATAAATATTTTCATGTGAATCAATAAGTGATATTTCAGCGCAATGAATTCGACATCCGAAAGTGGTGAATAGGAGATGAGCTTATGTAACCATTCATATGTTAATGATAATCGTTAAATGTTGCAGCTCTATCATATGCATTTCATACTTTATCGCGATGATAACAATGAGCCTCTTAATGAGGCTAGAAACTATAGAGACGCGAATTATTCTATTGTAAAGAAAACCTTTTTATAAATCTTATTCAGGGACACAAATGATTACGTAATATAATCGCGCTATACGGAAACGCTGCCTTCTTTACTACGATCAATTACGTGGTCTTATTAGTCTAATAATTTTTGTGAAAATCTAGCTTCCTGCATCCACATATTACTGCCCTTGCCGCACTCCTTAATTGCTAATGTCAAAGAGCCAAATGCATAATTCTAGATATATCTCAAACATGCAATGTTTACCTTAATCTTTACTATAGCTTTATTATAGCTTATATTATATATTATATATATAGATATTATTATATATTATATATATATATTATTATATATTATATATATATATTATTATATATTATATATATACATATTATTATATATTATATATATATCATTATAGCTTATATTATATTATTATAGCTTTATTATAGCTTAATATTTATCATAGCAATGGAAGAAGTCAATGTTTTGTAAAAAGTCAAATATGGTATGCATCTTTACTTGTTCAAATAATGAAACAATTATGTGATGTTTGTCGTCCTTGTTGCCAAACAGCGTCAAAGGGTTGTGAATGCTCGGAGATAGGCATGGGGTCCTGTCAAAGGCTATTGAATAGAGCCTCGGCCGTCATTCACACGGGGAGGATAGCGAAACCGAAGGACGACCCATCTCGAGCATTGACAAGCCATTGTGTATTGAAGACATGCCAAGCTTCGCCATAACCTATCAGACGAAAATAGATGAAAAACCTTTTTCCAAAAATGTATATGAACAGCTAATAACTACGAAAAAAAGTTGATACGTTATGGTCCTGATAGAAATGAACATGGATTTGTTTACAATATTGTCGCGTAATATGATATTCATGGTGATGAAAGTGTCAAGATGGTGTGAGACAGTGCACAATAGACACACGCGAGGCCCCTTTCACGGCACGTTGCCTGTTTAAACTGCTTATCCCATTAAACTCCGTTGACAAGATTCTTGTTATTTGGTCAAATAAAACAAAAAATCATAAAACACCAAAATGTTTGATCAGACACCAGGAAGCGAGGACTGACGTCTTACTTTTCTGGTGTTTGATCAAACATTTTGGTGTTTTATGATTTTTTTTTATTTGACAAAATGACAATAATCTTGTCATCGGAGTTTAATGGGTTAAGAATGGGGAGATTGGAAATGGGATTGAAGGGTATTGGGTCCTTTTCTAACAGACGCACTCCCTCGTTCAGATTGACCACAGCATTTAGTCCAAAAGACTTAAACACAAATTTGGAGAGACATATTAAGCCTTTAGCTGCATAAGGAGGCTTATCTAAGCAGAATAATATCGTCTGGCGACAACTAGAATGACTGAGGACACAAGCAAGAGAAGGAAACCAAACCACAATTAGAAAAGAAAGTCAAGAATCGCCGTTAACTTTTTTTGGATTTTTTAGCTACAGGAGAAGAAAAAACGGGCCCTACACGATAAATATCATTGCGCAGTATTCTGTACAATATTATTGACGATATAGGGATGGTTTGAAGAACGACACAATATATTGAAGACCTCAAATGTACAGGCCAAGCACGTGTGCCTCTTCAATATCATCCCTACACCGTCAATGATATTGTACAATACGGAATATTGTGCAAAAAATATTGATCATGTAGGGCTCGCTTATCAAACTAAGGCACCAGATACTTCACCGTGAAAGAAAAATTATTCTGGTTCGAAAAAAAGTTCTGTTTTGATCACGTTTAATAAAACTTTTTTTGAGAAGTCACAGATGCAGGTATGATTCCTCAATGTGTGCGTAAAGTCGTGAACATAATAAGGTTCAAAGAAGGTGTGGGATTTGTTTATATTTTAGCTGCGTAAAGCTTTTTTTTTCAGCGGAATTGAAATATCTGGCAGCAGCTAGAATAAATATTGAAATCGTAGAATGGGCCAACAGAATTAAATTTCTAATATTTCTAAAAGAGTATTATATATCAAAAATTATAAAAAGTCTTACGAAAATCAAGTGTCAGGAGTATGATAATTGGTATCAAAGGAAAATTTGTTTTAATGTTTCATTACCCTTGTCATGGCTACATAAAGGATTTATAACAGATTATATATATAGTTTTGTCGTGAATTCCGTTAGTCTTAGGGATGACCATATTTTAAGGAAGTCATTCCCTTGTTATTAGCAATACAAAACCTATACCTCCTGAAAAGTGATATATTAATAAAACCAATATCCTTCCCTTGACAGTCCTTTACGTCTGACGTATTTTCTACGTAAGGTTTTAGCCTTAGGCAAATGTTCGCCTGAGCACAATTCGATAATAAAAAATCAAGTATCTTATTATGAAAATAATTGCTTTAATGCCTGAATCAACAAAGAAGTAAATAATTTTGTAATATTCTAAATTCCAGTTGAACACGGATGCTGATACTGCATAATTAGTTAAAACATAATTAAATGCATATGTGATTAAATGTATAATACTGTGTTATGCACAACTCAG
>NC_134801.1:35801732-35804232 GCF_046742065.1 Oratosquilla oratoria | reverse complement strand
AATAATATCAGTATCGCAGCGCTGAGGGGTGTTACTCCAACTCTCGTGGGCGGGGAGTTGGGTGTGTGTGTGTGTGCAAGGTCATAGCATTACCCATAGATCGGACCTACGAGCTCTGAGCTCTCTTCCAGGAGGGAAATAGCTGTCGATCACGAGTCCAACACGTGATCCAAAGACCAAGTGAACACACACACACACATGTACACACACAAACAGACACACACACATACACACACACAAACACACATACATACACAAACACACACACACACACACATACACACACACACACACACACGCACAAACATGCACACACACACACACACACACACACACACACACACACACACACACACACAAAGAAAAAAGTGTATATATATATATATATATATATATATATATATATATGTGTGTGTGTGTATATATATTAGGGATATGATTTTTTAACTTTTTTTTCTCCAAATTTTAAGTTTCTTTGATGTTGCATCTGATGAATCTTTGTTTCCATGATAGTTTTTTTTATGTTGCTTTGTTTTGGTTATGTAAAAACCTCCCGTACCCAACATCATTTCAATTCTGCTGTACACAGGAAGTGACGGCCTGAAGGATGTCAGCAGCAATGTCGGTAGCAGCTGTCTGAAGTCAGTTGAGTGTGTGCTGTGTTGACAAAGAACCAGTGACTTTACAACTTTACAGTTCTGTAAGTATTATAGAATAAGTTTTTTTTTTACCATGTAGCATTTTTAAATACATGTGTAAAATAGGTGGATAATGGATACTTATATATTACTAAATAGTAGAATCCTTACGTGCATTATAATGAAAAATCAAAATTGGCTTAAATACTCTTTGCAGCAGCTAATGTATTCTCCATTATCATTCTTCATTGCATGTATTCTGCTTTCAGATTCAAACATATCTATTAAATGTAAACGATTCAAGTCCACGGTGGAATCAGGTATAAAGAAATAGAAACAGAATTCGACAACTACAAAACCCCATCCAATCATACCAGAAATGAAAGAGGGCATAAATGAGATAATGGGCAAAATGCCCTAGAACAGGGACATTGTTGGTAGATTTCTGGGATCGTACAATGAACTCAAAGGGCGAGCGGACCCAATAAGGAAGATTTCTCAAGAATTGCTGAAGCTTTGGGAGAAACTTAGCTTCACCTTTTCCTTTCCTTTCTAAGCAGCAAGTTTCAGCAAAGGTTGACAAGATAGTGAAAGTGTTTGAAATATATAGAAAGCGGCAAAATGAAGAATTTGAAAGAAATTTCACTCATGTTTTCGACATTACAAAACCGAGTGGAAACCGGCTTTGCAGTGAAAAAAAGAGATTTACAGAACACAAATAGAATAAAGAGGCCGAGTGGGATACACAACTGAGGAAGCGGCTCCCGTGTCAACGATCCACTCCTCGAAACGGCCAAGAAATTCATCAGAACCGTCACCAACTCAAGTGCAAAAGTCGAGTAGTAGTAGAGAAGAAGAAAATAACAGCACTGGTTCTGATGTTGCAGAAGAGTTTCCTCTCATGAAACGAAAGTATAACGCAACAAAATCTGCTGCCAAGTTGGTATCAAAAGTGTCCTTGTCAATAAGGAAAGCATCAAATGTTCTTCAAAACTTGTCCGAAGGAGGAATAGATGTCCACACACCATCACAAACGAGAATTTGGCGTCGAGGGATCAAGGATACAGAAGGAGTCAAGAACCGGCTGAAAGAAATTATTGGTGAAGAGGAATTTTGCTTGCATTTTGATGGGAAGAGAATTGACAATAAAGAATATCAAGTGGTCTGTGTAAAGAATTCTGCAAGAACTCTTCACCTAGGCATTTTGGCTTATGAAAGCGAATCAGTTGAGGAAATCTTTATCCCAGTGCAAGCCCTGCTAGATAAATACATTGCATGGAGGAGTGTCAAAATCATCATTTCCGACATCATAGCAGTCAATACAAGCCATCAAAGTGGCGTTGTTGTTAGACTTCAGCGACAGTTCGGACAAAAGAAACTAAAAGAGTTTATTGGATGCCAACATCATATTCTCGATTACGTTCTACGGCACATGATGGATTCCTTTTTCCCAACAAAATCACGGTCACCCAGCACCAATTATTATTTCATTGGTGATGTTTTATTAAATTTCATTAAGTTTATTGGATGCCAACATCATATTCTCGACTACGTTCTACGGCACATGATGGATTCCTTTTTCCCAACAAAATCAAGTCACCCAGCATCAACTATTATTTCATTGATGATGTTTTGGCAGGTTATGAGAACTTACCAAAAAAGGGTATTCTGGTGTATAAATAACACCAACACGAGAAAACTTCAGGTTTCCGGTTTCTTTTTGAACTCTGTGAAGCATAAAAGTACTGCCACATGGAGGGAAAATGGCCTCGTATGAAATGGTGGAAGCTGCCCTCCCTTCGTAGTGAAAGGTGGAATTTACGGCAAGTCTTTGAATTTTTTTCTTCTTCCAAAATGGAGAG
>NC_134801.1:35794232-35796732 GCF_046742065.1 Oratosquilla oratoria | reverse complement strand
TGTGTGTGTGTGTGTGTGTGTGTGTGTGTGTGTGTGTGTGTGTGTGTGTGTGTGTGTGTGTGTGTGTGTGTGTGTGTGTGTGTGTGTGTGTGTGTATGTGTGTGTGTGTGTACATACATACATACATACATACATACATACATACATACATACATATACCAAAGGCTTTTTTCCCCTTACACGGTGGGGTAGCCAAAAAGAAAAAGGCAAAGAAACCACTCTCACCCAATCCATTCCCTACATATTCCTCTCCCCTCCAACCTCCTCCCTCCCTGTTATCTTGGCACCTCCTGGATGAGGGGTCATCCCAGCATCCTGTCCACTGCCCTGGGTCAAAAGCAGTGTCGCAATACACAGCACATCCACAGCAAGGCCGCTTCATTAATTCGACAACCCCCCTCTCCGTCCCCTCATGCAGAAAAGGAGAGGACGGGGAGAAATCATTTCGGGCTGTGTCAATTTTTTTCTCATACATACTTCCTCACCCCCTATCCCCCACCCACTCCTCCTCATGCATCACAGCATCATCCATACACAACCCTTTTCCATTCACCCCTATCTTCTGTCCTCTCCCATCTTTCCTCAACAGACATTCCTCTCTTTTTTAATGCCCCTCTCATCCCATCCATCCATCTCATCCTAGGACGCCCCCTCATATTCACTCCTTCCACCTCTGCCCTCCACACCTCTTTTACTAATCTTTCTTCACTCATTATTTCTATGTGTCCAAACCATCCTAATACTCTTTCTCCTTTAGCATACCCCATCAAAAGAAATCAAGAGGGCTAAGATCAGGTGAACGAGGAGACCAGTCCACATGACCACGTCTTCCAATCCAATTAGGGGAATTCGTAGTCAACCAATATCTTACCTTCGTAGCAAAATGCGCAGGAGCGCCATCCTGTTAGAGCCACTCAGGAATTCCATCACCAAGACTTTCAAACTGGGGCATCAGCTGATCTTTAAGCATTGTAAGATATGTGTCACCAGTCATATTTTCTTCGATTTTTTTTTCCAAGCACATGAGTTTTCCATATACCACACTAGACCATAACTTTTCGTGCTCCTTGTTGTTTGGAATAATCAACAAAATGTGGATTTTCTTGCGACCAATATCGAATATTTTGTCTGTTGACCTCACCATTCACGTAAAAGATAGCTTCATCGCTAAACAGAACACAGTCTTTTGTGAAATGAATATTGCATTTAGTTTTGTTAAAAACCATTCGTCTGTCAGGGTTATCCTCTGTTAAGTGGTGCAAGATTTGTAACTTGTAAGATGAAACTTTTGCTCTTTGGAAAACCTAACTCATTAGATGTCCTGCGGATCAAATTTTTTGAACTTGCATACACTTTAACCATAATATATTTTTTATTTCAATTGATACACTTGGTCGCCCAGAACGCGGTTTATCCATGATGCTGGTGTTCCCTTGAATTTCCTAAACAGCTTCGCTACTGTGGAAAAAACAATTGGAATTCTCCTCGGATGAAGCGCATTGAATTCATCTACTATCTTTCTATATGACCATCCTTCACGTTCACTGAGAAGTACCAGGTAAACTCTTTCTTCTATTGGATTTTTTTTTTTTTTAATTTCACTATAAATAAAAAATATCCAAGTATTCAATGTGTCCAGAGTTTATGAACACTCTGTATATATATATATATATATATATATATATATATATATACATATATGTATATATATACATATTTATATATTTATAAGATATATCTGAGTGTATATATATATATATATATATATATATATATATATATATATATAACGTAGGAACCACTGTTGGAGTAGAAAAGACTGGAAACGGGGAATCTATGTATTTCGATTGCAAACTGCAATCCACTACATCTACTGAAGAGGATTGCAGTTTGCAATCGAAATATATAGATTCCCCGTTTCCAGTCTTTTCTACTCCAACAGTGGTTCCTACGTTATTGACAAATGTGTGATTACATTTTTCACCTGTAATGTATATATATATATATGTATTATATATATATATATATATACATATATATATATATATATATATATATAGATATATATATATAAATATATATATATATAAATATACATATACATACATATATATATGTATATATATAATATATATATACATATATATATATATGTACATATATAAATACATATATATATATATATATATATATATATATATATTCCCTGTATATATATATATATACAGGGAAGAATTTGGGTGGAGAGAGAACAAACGATGATGGGCTGGAACTCAGTATTGCTTAAACGTTTCGACTGATTCTATATTCTTGAGAAAGTTGTCTACAAACAGCGTGAACCTTGGTTTTAAAGTTGGAAACTCGGACAGGTCATCCGTTGCGCTGTTTTGGGAATCTTTTTCCCGTACCTCTTGTATCAGGAACATAGTTCCCTATTTAATATATTATTAATTGACTTGCTACGTTAAATAATCATACGAAAGCGTTAATATAGGCAGCT
>NC_134801.1:35779232-35784232 GCF_046742065.1 Oratosquilla oratoria | reverse complement strand
CAAAATCCCGTGCAATAGTTGCACAATGGCATATTATAGCGAGTCATCAAGGGGCTTGGATAAAAGAATTTATGAACATAGAAATGACATCAAAATAGTGTATTTCAGCCTCTGAGAAAGCAAATAAAGTTCTAGGACTGATTGCGCAATCTTTTGACTTCACAAGTCCATCACTCATTAACAAGCTCTATAAATCATCAGCTCGTCCACATTTGGAATATGCTGTTTCCGTATGGTCACCGAATCTCATTAAAGACATTGACAGATTAGAAAAAGTACAATGGCGAGCCACAAAACTGATTCCAAATATAAAAAATAGATCATACGAAAATCGACTAAAACTTATGAATCTGAGATTAATGAATGGAATAAACTTCCCGCAGAGACAGTGCAATGTAGTTCAGTTCGAAGCTTTAAAGGCCTGTCTACACGAGCGGGCCTGATCGGCGGGTTTGCCCGTTAACGGGCAAATTCTCGCGGGCCTGCCCGTGAATGTTGTCCACACACGACCGAAGTGATGAACAGCTGGGCCTGCCCGACGATGTTGCCAGTAGCGGGTGGAGTGCTGTACGAGAACCATGGTGCCTAGCATTGTCAAGAAAAAGATTTTGTGCTCTATGATAATAGCTGTGTGTCTCAAGAAGAAAAAGAAGAAAAGGATATGGTTCACGATATTATCTTGCGTCTGGCAGGGTAGAAACTCCAGCTACCGGGCACCAGCTCAGTGATTTCGCTCGGCGGCCTTTCGGGCAATTTGATCGTTTGCCCGTCAAATATGCCCGTTAACGGGCAAGCCCGCCGATCAGGCCCGCTCGTGTAGACAGGCCTTAAGAATCATTTAGATAAACACCTAAGCAAGATGCTGTAATGACTCATTTCTTTTATATTATTTGTTTATTTGTTTTTCTATCATTTGTCTGTTTATTATTATTTGTTTGATTCTCATTTATTATTAGTTATCAGTCAATTTATTATTATTTACTATTTACCTGTTTGTTTATTATTGATGTATTTTATTTATTAGTTACATTATCATTTATCAATTTATTCATTTATTTATTATTACTATGATTTTTTTTTTTTGCATCCGGCCTAGATATGGACCAAAAGGTCTCCTGTCGGCATGCTCCGTCTTTCCAATCCTTTGGCATGAAAGTACATACATACATATACCAAGGCTTTTTCCCCCTTCCAAGGGAGGTAGCCAAAAAGGGAAAGGCATAAAAACACTCCCACCCATTTCATCCCTAACTCTTTAGTAGTTCATACGGAACATTTCGATCATTTACCAAACTGGAGAGGAGCTGAAGTACTGTATAAAGGTTTTGATAAATTCACTAGAAGAATTGTAGAATCAGCATATATTTCAACTGGGAATTCATCGAACCATTGAGGAGAATTTATCAATTTAGCAAAACAAACTAGAAAAAACCCCAGAAAAACGACCTTTCCCAAGTATCCGATAAGATAACTAACTGAGGAAGCTTAGAGCGAAACTGGTTAGGAATAAACTCAGAAACTCGGAACTAGACCCGTGACTTCTTTTTCCACCTTCATCAACTTGTCACAATGTACCAGCATTTAGTACATAAGCTTCATTCACAGTTTTTCGTACACTCCCTGAAGAAGTTCTACGCGAAATAAACGTCAGAGTGTTTAGGGTTCCATGCCTTCCCCTGTGATTATGTTCTTCATCATCCAAATCATTTGTCTAAAATATTATATACATATATATATATATATATATATATCACAACAAAGTTATGTCGTACCACAATAGTAAAATGATACTGATAACCCACTTTCGGAGAAGAATAAGCGAAAGTATAAAGATCTGTATCTTTCGATCACTAACTGTGATCCTCTTCAGCAGATGTGAATTACAGAGTAGAGAACAAAGTGTGTTTACACAGAAGTAGTGAAGTAAACAGGAAGAGACGGGGGCTCAGGTCACGTGTCCGGCGTTGCATGGACCTTGGTGGATTTTGTCTGGGGTATTGGCTGCATGTTATTATAGCAAAGTAGCATGCAGTTAATACTTCAGGGTCTATATGGGGCGCCCCTACGGACCAGAGCCACACATAATTTTGTCTGTGATAGAGGAAAACTCTGTACATAGAGAAATTATGACACTTTTATACTACGACTGTCCCTCCCTTATGCTGTCCCCCAACCCCTTGTTACTGTCCTGTACCATTTCTCTGATTATTCATTTCCTTTTTTCGCCTACCTACCCTGTGGTGGGGAAAAGAATACTGCCACCAAGTATTTCCACTTCAGTCGTAAAAGGCGACAAAAATGGGACGGAGGATAGGATAAGGAGTCCTACTACCTGTAGCCCCAAAAGGAGACATTCCTAAAAAAGAAATTAAAGGCATTAGAGGGTCTGGGAGCTTTCCAACCAGTACCCTAAGGTTTGGGTCTTTTAATGTACGTGGATGTGGTAGAGATAGGCAGTATGTTTGTGAGAAGAAAGATGGATATACTGGCTTTATGTGAAACTAAAATTAAAGGAAAGGGCAACTGTGAGTTTGGGAGTGCAACTGGGAGGTACTCAGGAGTGAAGAGGGGACGAGGGAGAGAAGGGGCGGCTATACTAGTAAGTGAAGAGATAAGTAAGCGGGTAGTGGAGTGGAAGGAGGTGTCATCAAGGTTGATGTGGATGAAGGTGGTTCAAGGAGGGAGTCATAAGGTGGGCAAAGATGGTGTGTGGAACAAGGAGGGCGGGAGGAAATAGAAGGAAGGGTAGTGAGTGGTGGGATGAGGAAGCAAAGAAGGATGTAGAAGAGAAGAAGCAGGCATTCATAGATTGGCTACAAATTAGGACGAGGGAATCGTATGAGAAGTACAAAGTAAAGAGAAAGGAAGTTAAGCATAAGATAAAGGAAGCAAAGAGGAGAGCAGATGTGAAATGGGGAAAGAGTATGACAGAAAATTTTCAAAGTAACGAAAAGATGTTTTGGAAGGAAATTGAAAGAGGAAGAGGAGGCGAATCAAGTAGAGAAGAAAAGGTAAAAGGTGCAGATGGAGAGATAATAATGGAAAAGAAGGCAGTGAGAGGAAGCTGAGCAGAGTATTTTAGGGAGTTTCTAAATGTGAAGGAGGATAGGGAGGGAAAGGTAGTTGCAGTGGGAAGCGCAAAGAAAATGAGAGTGATGAGTGAGGAAAATGGAGGAGAAATAGGGAAGGATGAAGTGAAAGCAACTGTTAAGATGATGAGAGCAGGTAAGGCACCTGGTTTGGATGGATGCCATGCAGAATGTCTGAAGAAAGTAGGTACAGTTATGATGGACTGGCTGGTGAGGTTATTTAATGTTTGTTTAAGAGAGGGTAGAGTGCCGGAGGACTGGAGGAGTGCATGTATAGTTCCGCTTTACAAAGGAAAGGGGGACAAGTGTGAGTGTAGTATTTACAGAGGGATCAGCTTGTTGAGTGTAGTTGGGAAGACTTATGGGAGGGTCTTGATTGAGAGGATTAGGAGAGGAACAGAGGGAGTAATTGGTGAGGAACAGTGTGGTTTTAGGACAGGTAGGGGATGTGTAGATCAGATTTTTGTGGCAAGACAGATATGTGAGAAAGCTATAGGAAAAGGTAAGGATGTTTTTTGGGCTTTTATGGATCTGGAAAAGGCTTACGACAGGGTAGACAGGAAGGCACTGTGGGAGGTACTGCAGATATATGGGATAGGAGGAAAGCTGTGAAAGCTGTTGAGAGCAGTCAAGAGTTTTTATGAGAGTAGTAGAGCTTGCGTTAGGATTAGAAATGGAGAGAGTGAATGGTTTGAGGTAAAGGTGGGACTTCGTCAGGGGTCTGTTATGTTGCCCTGGCTGTTCAATCTTTACATGGATGGGGTGGTGCGAGAGGTGAATGCAAGGGTAGTGGGTCAGGGGTTGGAGTTGATTAAAGAAAATGGAGAAAAGTGGGAGGTGAGCCAGCTGTTGTTTGCTGACGACACTGCGCTTGTAGCAGGATCAGAGGAGGGATTGAGGAAGTTAGTGACAGAGTTTGAGAAGGTGTGTGAAAGAAGGAAGCTGATGATAAATGTGGGCAAAAGTAAGGTGATGAGATGTACAAGGGGAGAGAGTGTCAGTAGGCTGGAAGTGAGCATTAAGGGTGAGAAACTGGAGGAAGTGGATTGTTTCAGATACTTGGGTGCGAATGTGAAAGAAAAGGGAGGAATGGGGTGGAGGTAGAATGTAGATTGAGAGAAGCGAGTAAAGGCCTTGGTGGATTAAAAAGTGTAATGAGAAATAGACATCTGGGAATAGATGCTAAGAGGAGGTTATGTGAAGGGGTGATTGTGCCAACATCAATGTACGGGGCAGAAACATGGAACACGAGAGAGGAAGAGAAAGGAGTTTGAATGTGTTTGAGATGAAATGTCTGAGATGTATGATAGGGGTTACTAGGCTGGATAGAGTGAGAAATGAGGAGGTGAGGAGGAGAACAGGGGTGGAAAGGGAGCTGGGAGATAGTGTTGATGAAAGAGTATTGGGATGGTTTGGACACATGGAAAGAATGAGTGAAGAAAGATTAGTAAAAGAAGTGTGGAAGGCAGAAGTGGAAGGAGTGAATATGAGGGGGCGTCCTAAGATGAGATGGATAGATGGGGTGAAAGGGGCTTTACAAAAGAGGGGAATGTTTGTAGAGGAAGGACGGGAGAGGACAAAAGATAGGGGTGAATGAAGAAGGGTTGTGTATAGATGAGGTTGTGGTGCATGAGGGGGAGTGGGTGGGGGATGGGGGGTGAGGAAGTATGTATGAGAAAAAAAATTGACGCAGCCCGAAGGGATTTCTACCCGTCTTCTTCTTTCCTGCATGAGGGGACGGAGAGGGGAGGTCGCCGAATTTATGAAGCGGCCTTGCTGTGGATGTGCTGTGTCTTGCGACACTGCTTCTGACCTAGGGCATTGGACAGGATGCAGAGATGACCCGTCATCCAGGAGGTGCCAAGATAGGAGAGAGGGAGGAGGGTGGAGGGGAGTGGAATATATGGGAAA
>NC_134801.1:35769232-35774232 GCF_046742065.1 Oratosquilla oratoria | reverse complement strand
TGTGTGGGTGTGTGTGTGTGTGTGTGTGTGTGTGTGTGTGTGTGTGTGTGTGTGTGTGTGTGTGTGTGTGTGTGAGAGAGAGAGAGAGAGAGAGAGAGAGAGAGAGAGAGAGAGAGAGAGAGAGAGAGAGAGAGAGAGAGAGAGAGAGAGAGGGAGGGGGGGGGCACGATACTACCCCTAGCCAAGTGACACGATACCCCATCCACCTACCACTATCTTCCTACTTCGAAGGAACAAGCAGTCAGCCTTCTCTCCCTCCCCCCACATGGGTCGCTCCGCAATAAGGCGATAGTTCGGCAGTCCGGCCTAAACAACCGTCCTTCCTCAATCACTGGCCAAGACGTCAGCCTAAATCTCCTATATAAGCTAGGCATTCCCAATGCTCCAACATCACGAAGATAACGAAGAAACGTAGAAACTGAACAACTTCACTTCAGGCTTAATGACCCCCTCATGGGCCGATAGTAAAAAAAAAAAAAAAAAAAAAAAAAAAAAAAAAAAAAAAAAAAAAAAAAAAAAAAAAAAAAAAAAAAAAAAACTCCACAGACTCGCCTCTAGCTAGCTGCCAGCTTTGCCCCCCTCTGAATTGTAATCTTTATCGCTTGGACAACAGACGACTCGACGTACCAGGTTTCAGTCTTACCCGTTCTATATTTTCTAATATTTCATTCCCCATTTATGTTGTATGTATTATATGTTTAGGATTAATATTATTACTATTATTTTGTTAGTTTATTTTGCCTCTGATTATATTTCATACTGAAATATTAAATGGTTAACACTGTCCTCTGTCTTTTGGCATACCAATAGTCTGTTGCGTTTCTATAACCTCGTTCTAACTTTGTTGTGGCTTGGGCACTCGGTATAAACGTACGTTTTTTTTTTTTTTTTTTTTTTTTTTTTTTTTTTTTTTTTTAATCATTTTATTACGCTCAAAGAGCGGCAAGCCTAGTACATAGGTAATTAGCTATTTACATGAGGATCGTGACTCATAGGACACGCTGTTCGACTGAGGTGGCAATTCGTACAAAATTTCAGAGGTTGGGACACAGTGGTGGAAGACACGGTATATAATCAGTAACGTACGGTTAACAAGTATCTTTCCTGCCTGAGTCATAACAATTGATTGATTATTTTTTATTTTTTTATTTAATCATTAATCAATTAATTAATTTATTTAACTTATTTATCTATATGTTTATTCATCTTTTTATTTATCTATCGATCAATTCATTTACTCATTTATTCATTCATTTATCTATTTTAAATTATTCTCACTTCAATGAGAAGTGAAATCTTTTCCTCACAACGCCTGAGCCGGTCTTTCATATTCTTACAGCCGTTACAAGTCATATTCGCCCATTTTCTAATAAGAAAAAGGGAAAACAGAAGCCAAAAAGTGAATACGAATAATCAAACTCAAGTAAATATCTTACCAATGTCACTCTGATTTCTTACGTACTGTTAGCAGCTGATAGTGGACTGCCCACCACCAGCAAAGCTAAAAATATATCGAGACGCGGACGAAAGAATATAAACAACTGTTCTTGAATGCGATGGCGAAAGAAACACTTTGGAATATCTGAGGAATAGCGCATAACTATCAAATTATTATTTTTTTTCGTTTATCTATTTCCTTTCTTTATTTCTATATTTTATGAAATTAGAATTATTGTGTAACCCCCAAAATTGTTTTTATATCCGTTTTATGATATTTTTAGAATTATGCTTTATAGCAATAAAATTTTCATTTTAAATCTTGTTCTTTTCTTATAATAATATGCCGCATGTAGTAGCATAGATAAAAAGGATTAGAAAATATAAAGACCAGGTAAGATGGAAAATAATCATACATATATAATGTATTTATATTTCCGGGCGGCGAATTGTTCCCGGAGGCCAAACAACCCAAATGGCGAAACGTCGCCGGCGAATTGTTTGTGGCGAATCGGCCGCGGCGAATCGTCACCAACCCTTTATATATATATATATATATATATATATATATATATATATATATATATATATATATATACATATATATACATGTATATATATATATATATATATATGTGTGTGTGTGTGTGTGTGTGTGTGTGTGTGTGTGTGTGTGTGTGTGTGTGTGTGTGTGTGTGTGTGTGTGTGTGTGTGTGTGTGTGTGTGTGTGTGTGTGTGTGTGTGTGTGTGCATCCTCCTATTACAGGATTAGGAGAGGAACAGAGGGAATAAGTGGTTAAGAACAATGTGGGCTTAGGAAAGGTAGGGGTTCCGCGGATAATTTATTTGCAGTGAGGCAGATATGTGAGAAAGCTTTAGAAAAAGGTAAGGATGTTTTTTTTTTTTTTTTTTTTTTTTGGTCATTTATGGATTTGGAAAAGCTTTGTGATAGGGTAGATTCTCTAACGTTTCGACAGAGTTTTCTTCAGAGTCTTCTGAAGAAGACTGTAGAAACGTTAGAGATTAGAGTACCTCTGCTCCTTCCTGGAATTTACCTAAACCACTCTTTCCATACATAAGTATATATATATATATATATATATATATATATATCTCTATATATATATATATATATATATCTCTATATATATATATATGCATATATATACACATATATATACATATATATATATGTATATGTATATATATAAATATATATATATATATACACATATATACAAGCATATATGTCTGTATATGTATATGTGTATATATATGTATATATATATATATATATATATATATATATATATATATATATATATATATATATATATATGTCTATGTTTGGAAAAGCTTTTCATTTTCAATTGAAAGGCTAAATTCTTGAAAGTACGTCAGCCAAGACATCGTAGACGCCTTAGACCCCAACGTGTAGGTCTTGAATTCTTGTTTTTTCATGGTTTTGAAAAATTAAAGGGATTCTGGTCCGAATATACTTGAATGGTGTTTTCAAATGACCCTAGGTGGGTGTGTCCTTCTCAACTGTAGAGAAGTTCTTCTATGCAGGGGGCAGCTCCTTGCTGTTGTAGACGATAACGTGAAGAACTCCATTGTATTCTGGTAAGAGGGCGGCCCCAATAAGTCGCTGGCATCAACTTGTAGATGAATATGATTGTTGGAAGTCGAGTGCCCTTAGAACTGGAGCGTTAGTGAGAAGCAACTTCAGGTTTCTGAAGACTATCTCACAGGCAGGAGTCCGCACAATGTTATGGTCTTTCTTCAACATGTCAGTCGAGGGTTCAGCTACTTCTGAACAAAAAAAAATAGGCAAAAACGACGATAATAGCCACTCACACCTAGGAAACGACGTGCCTCTCTACGATTTGTGGATGTTGGTACATCATTGATGTCCATTATCTTGACATCAATCGGAAACACTTGAGAATTTCCGACTTCAAATCCTAAGAGGGGACTTGGGTAAGTCCGACATCATATTTTGATAGGTTAATGGTGAGGTCATCAGGTGCTTTCATTTTTCATGAATCATCTTGAGGGGACTTCGTGCTTCATAGCCGAAGACAGATCTTGACAAGCTTAATCCAAGGCTTTCTTGCATTGTTGTCCTGGTGGCGAACATCAAAAAGGGAAAGTCAATATTGTTTAAAGGGTTTGAGTAAAGAGCTCGAGAACCCTTGGGTCTGTGGATGATAGGCGATGAAGGTTACATGATGTATACCTAGTGCTACAAGGGTTTCTCTAAATGTTAGAGAGAAAATAGCTTCCCTGATCATTTTGAATATGTTTGGGAAATCCTACCATGGTTAAATATTTAAAAAAAATTCTAATTATGTTCAGTCTTGAGTCATTGTGGTGAGGAGGTATTTATTACCTTTAGTAAAATGATGTAAGGGTTCTACACAATCTACTAGAATTTTGCTAAATGGTTCTTCCATTACTGGCAAGCCCAACCGAAGAATTGCTTCCACATTTCTTTGCTTGGACTTGCCAACAAGCCATGTGTGACAGGTTCTAAAGTATTGAATAACATCTTTCACAACCGTGGGCCAATGGAAATGTCGGGTTATTTCAAACAATGTCTTTCTCACCCCTAAGTGACCTGCTAAGGGGGTATCATGAACCAGTTTAAGAACATTGCTTCTGAAAGCAAAGGTGAAGACAATTTCATGTTTTACTTGCCATGGTTGGTTAGCGGTTGCTGTAGATACACTTCATTTTTGCATAACGACTCCGTTTTGTACATAGATACCGGGTGCTGGAGGTAAAGCAGACTCATATAAATTCTTAAGGGAAACGTCTCACTTCTGTTCTCTGATTAAATTTGCTCTAGAAAGAGAAATAAGGAAAGAGCAGGAAGGGTTATTTTGGGAGAATAAAGATTCTAGATTATGTCTCCTCTTCAGATTTTTTGTACTGTGCTCTGGTTACTTCACAGGCTGGAAATAATTCTAAGTTATCTGGAAGTTCTACTGAAGTATTAGGGTTATTTGTTACTGCAGGGAAGTTATTTTGCTTCCAGCAATGTCATTTGCTAATAACAACGATATTCCTACTATGGGAAGAGATTCTATTACAGCTACTTTAACCATTCTGGCTGCTAGATTAGTGTAAGAATATGTCATGCAATGGACATTTTGCAACTCCTCCAACTCCTACCAAAATATCATAACCTGAATACGATTCTTCAAGTTTTTGCAATACAGAATTCAGTATTAGACTGTTTTGCTTATGTGTCACGGAGTATGGACACTTGATATTGTCGTGTACTGCTGCTGTGGGATATAGTTCCTGAGGATACAAAGAGTTTTGAAACAAGGGTCATGATTTAAAAACAACATGTTTTCTAATTGTATGATTACGTTCCAAATTGGGACAATACAGTTGTAATAAATAAAGGCTCAACAAAAAGATTAAGAAAACAATAAAAGCGGCTTATATTAACTCCAATAGTAACACTAACCATAGGCAAGGTATTATAAGCTTATCAAAAGCCACAAATCTATTAGTAATTGAAGAAAATAAATACACAAATTTTATGAGTA
>NC_134801.1:35751732-35766732 GCF_046742065.1 Oratosquilla oratoria | reverse complement strand
CTACTACTACTACTACTACTACTATAGAAAATAAAAATAAAGTAGTAGTAGTAGTAGTAGTAGTAGTAGTAGTAGTAGTAGTAGTAGTAGTAGTAGTAGTAGTAGTAGGGCTCATTCACTCCTATAACCTTTACGACTTCAGGTGGGATGGGCCCTAGAGCAAAGGCATTCTACGCTCAGCTGGCAGAGGTAATGGCTGAAAAGAAACAGCAACCAAAATGCAGCACTGTTTCATGGATGAGATGTAGACTGTCATTCTCACTCCTAAGATCAGCCCTCCTATGCCTGGGAGGCCCCAGGTCCCCACCGCCCAAATTAGCACATATACAAAACCTAGATTTTGAGCAGACGGTGGTTGACAGTAGGATAAATGAACTTTTGTATTAGGCATTATTAATAAATAAATAGAGAAATAAAAGGGATGTCGACCACAGTCATTGGCGGGGGAGGGGCTAATGAACTATGTCTATGAGAGACAGATCCTACTGCTTCCACCACATAGTTCCACGAGGATGAGGTCGTATAAAAAAAAATATATATATATATATAGTAGAAGTAGTAGTAGCAGTAGCAGTAGCAGTAGTAGTAGTAGTAGTAGTAATAGTAATAGTAGTAGTAGTAGTAGTAGTAGTAGTAGTAGTAGTAGTAGTAGTAGTAGTAGTAGTAGTAGTAGTAGTAGTAGTAGTAGTAGTATCTTTATAATTATTGTTATTCTCATCATTATTATTAGTATATAGACATATGAGTTATTTACTGGTATAATAACATTCGAGTTTACATAGAAATAACTGGAGACCTGATGTCTTTTTTTATACATACATACATACATACATACATACATACATACATACATACATACATACATACATACATATACCAAAGGCTTTTTCCCCATTACACAAGGGGTAGTCAAAAAGAAAAAGGCATAGAAACCACTCCCACCCATTCCATTTCCTATATATTCCACTCCCCTCCACCCTCCTCCCTCCCTCTTATCTTGGCACCTCCTGGATGACGGGTCATCCCTACATCCTGTCCACTGCCCTGGGTCAGAAGCAGTGTCGCAAGACACAGCACATCCACAGCAAGGCCGAATCATAAATTCGGCGACCCCCCCCCTCTCCGTACCCTCAGCAGAAAAGAAGAAGACGGGGAGAAATCCCTTCGAGATGCGTCAACATACATACTTCCTCACCACCCACTCCCCCTCATGTATCACAGCATCATCCATACACAACCCTTCTCCATTCACCCCTATCTTCTGTCCTCTCCCGTCCTTCCTCCACAGGCATTCCTCTCTTTTGTAATGCCCCTTTCACCCCATCCATCCATCTCATCCTAGGAGGCCCCCTCATATTCACTCCTTCCACCTCTGCCTTCCACACCTCCTTTACTAATCTTTCTTCACTCATTATTTTCATGTGTCCAAACCATCCCAATTCTCTTTCATCAACCCTATCTCCCAGCTCCCTTTCCACCCCTGTTCTCCTCCTCACCTCCTCATTTCTCACTCTATCCAGCCTAGTAACCCCTATCATACATCTCAGACATTTCATCTCGAACATATTCAAACTCCTTCTCTCCTCCTCTCTTATGCTCCATGTTTCTGCCCCGCACAGTGCTGTTGGCACAATCACTCCTTCATATAACCTCCTCTTACCATCCATTCCTAGATGTCTATTTCTCATTACACTTTTAATCCACCAAAGCCTTTACTCGCTTCTCTCAATCTACATTCTACCTCCACCCCCACTCTTCCCTTTCCTGCCACATTCGCACCCAAGTATCTAAAACTATCCACTTGTACATCTCATCACCTTACTTTTTCACCACCTGAAAAAATTATCTTCCTCAAAAAAAAAAAAAAAAATCACCTAGCCCCTTTATACAGATTAGAACCATAGAACCATAAGATTTATTAAATGAATATTGCGCGCATTTAAATACATGAAAGAAATTTTACAGCTCCGATGACCACGTAGGTCGAACTAACATCAAAAGATTATTTGCTCCACCACAAAAGGGAAAAGTAAAACAGTATATGGAAGAAAATGTGGAAGAAAACATGCCTCTGATAGGGTTAAAGAAATGTTACAAAAAAAATTAATATACAGAAGAACTTAGAGATAAGTTTAACACAACGAGGGGATAAATAGGAATTACGGAGTTTATCAGATTTCCTGGATAAACGTGAATGTAATTCTCTTTGAGGACCATTACGAACCTTTCCCTGTGGGTAAATTGCAGCGAATTAGATTATCTGAAGGGCTAATCAAGAAATAAACCCTATAATCTTGTTGAGTATTTTTGAGTGATAGTCTTCATATTGCTGTTCAACACCTTCAGATAGGGATGATCGTTCTTATTTATTCATGCCACTGTCAACAGACTATTTTGTTTAAATTAGGGAGATTATCTTTCTTCAACAACTACATTGATAAAGTATAAGATCGATAAGAAATATATCGTTACACAAAGAGACCGTATGAAAAAACATATACATTATAAATAACAAAAACTGTTTAGATATTGATCAAAACCTCTAGTTTATGTTTTTGAACACAGATATGAGACTGAAAACATATTAAGTCTTTATGAATTCAGACGGAAGTGATTCCAGCACGACGACTCCCTTTACTTATTTTATTCTATCTGACGTCAGATTCTTTAATCTTCTGTAAGAAACGATACTTTAACGAAGAAGTTCAAGGTTCAGTATATTTCAGAGAACCAGTTACTATACCTATGCTTTTTACCCGTGTTTGGAGCAGGCTCCAGATACTTTAATAACTTGGGAAAGCTTTGGCAGGGCAGTAGGGCGCTCCACTAGGGGAGTTAATAGAAGTTAAGCGCGTGGGTTCGAGTCCTGGTCATGACGAAGAGGCTAGAAAAGTCTTACGCTCTGAACAGCGGTCTCAAATCGTATATAGCCGTATGTCACCGTAAGGTAAAACTGAATTGGTAATAATTACTTTTAAGGACTTTCGTGACACCCCTATGGACCATAGTCACGTAATATTCGTTTGTGACTGGAATCTAAACTTCACTAAGGAAAAACAAATATATGAAAAGATCAATACATATTTAAAAGAATAAATAGATAAATGAACAAATAAATAAGTAAAACATAATAAATATATAAATGAATAAGCATATAACCAAATATAATATACATAAAAACAAATAAATGAATAAAGCAAAACAATAAACAATGCTAACAAATAAATGGATGAATGAATGAATTAATAAATGAATGAATGAATGAATGAATGAATGAATGAATGAATGAATGAATGAATGAATGAATAAATGAATAAATGAATGAATGAGTGAATGAATGAATGAATTAATGAATGAGTAGTTGAATGAATGAATGAATGAATGAATGAATGAATGAATGAATGAATGAATAAAAACAGATAAATAGAGGAATAGTAGTAAATAAGTAAATAGATATATAGTAGATAGGTAGATAAATAAATGAATGAATAAATAGATAAACAAATGAATTGATAAGTCGATAAAAGATATATAGATAAATAGACAAATAAATTATAGAAATAAAACAAAATGAAAATATGGAATCCTTTTTTTTTTTTTTTTTTTTTTTTAATTTCATCTTATTCTATTTATTCATTAATTTATTTATTTTTATTATTTTCTGATACATCACATGGTTCTATATTTATCATTTATATGACTTCATGTCTTTGGCTCAATATTCTTCCCAAAAGCAGAAGCAGCGTTTATGCACAGATCAGCAAACATTTTGCCTTTTAGTAAATAACATTTCTTTCCTATGCATTTTTTTTTACTCTGCAGTCATATATGGTTTTTTTTCAGAATTCTTCCATGGCATTTTTTCAGCGTGTTTCCAAATAATACAAAACATATTTATGTACCAGTGGTCAACGAATAACTTAAAACAATACACAAAGAAATACAAATACAACTGATTTCTATTATTTGTGAAGTGCAGCAACTTATTTTTATGAAAGCATAAACCCAGATTAATGAATCAACAGGGAAAGCAGATATATGAATAGATATATTTTCACTAAAACAAGCCAAATCCAAAGTAACATTTATCGGCAAGTTCCACTCTGAAAACAGTCTCTTGTTTTATACATTGAAGTGTTTCGTTGTACATTCATTCACAATTTATAATACCAAGAAATGTGTATATAGAGGAAATAATCTTTGCTTCATCTGTAGTGACTTTATATTGAAATCACGAGAACGCTATTTCATAACTCTCGTCATTTATGCATATGTACGTGTATATGTACTTGTACATGTACATGTACATCTATATGTATATGTATATGTATATGTATATGTATATGTATATGTATATGTATATGTATATGTATATGAATATGTATATGTATATGTATATGTGTATGTATATGTATATGTATATGTATATGTATATGTATATGTATATGTATATGTATATGCATATGTATATGTATATGTATATGTATATGTATATGTATATGTATATGTATATGTATATGTATATGTATATGTATATGTATATGTATATGTATATGTATTGTATATATATATATTTATGTATATGTACATGTACATTTACATGTACATGTACATGTACATGTATATGTATATGTATATGTATATGTATATGTATATGTATATGTATATGTATATGTATATTCGTATGTATATGTATATTAAGATTTAGATAAACACATGAATATGGGGATAAACAGGGAAACTTCATTGGGAATTATCTCCACAGAAGCATGGGGCAATATCTTTCAATATAATCCTATAATTTGAATCCCCAAAATCTCGCGTTGCTTAATCCTATAAGTGCACGAGAAACTTTACTTTCATAAATTCATTTGGTAATATACAAAATAAATGTGTAAGCCGAGCTACGCACTCCAGAAGCTAAATTTGACAAGTTTTATCCTTAGTCTGCGTGTAGAATTTTCTTAGCTGAAAAAAATCGTCTGGTAATGGTACAAGTTTATGTGGACCCCAAGTTCAAAAGTTCTTTGATATTTTTTATTAATGGAACTAAAACACTATGTGGAAAAGGGATATACTTAGTATATATGCTAATATTTAATTCAACTAAATCAACAGGCCTTTTGGGAAAGTAATTTAAAGAATTATCAGAAAGAAGAGTTACTAATCTGATTTTTCGTTCCTAGGCCCGTATTGGACAGGGAAAAATTGTAAGGACAAAATTCAACTTCTCAAACACAATCTATTCACAGCACTGTCATACATTCTTCTAAGTTTAAAACTTAAGCCTTTACTTAAGGTAACTCAATGGCTGTTACTTTTTTACTGGAAATTTCGTGCAAGGAATATACATACATTTTAATCTGTATGCCAACAATCAATTTTATTCATCTCCGTGACGTCCTCTAGGTAGCAAAAATGTTATAAACTATCTTGATTAACCTTTTCCAGACCGAACTATACTAAAAATAACGATTATTCTTATGAACGTATAAGCCCTTAGGACAAATGCTACTCATTGACTGGAGTCATCTGGCGTTAGCTTAAAAAAAAGCAAAGTATTATTACAAAGGATTACACAGGAAGAGCAAGGCGACAGGTGACCTTTTGGTTCATAGCTAGGTGGGATGCAAAAAATATATATATATATATATATATATATATATATATATATATATGTGTGTGTGTGTGTGTGTGTGTGTGTGTGTGTGTGTGTGTGTGTGTATGTATAGGTATGTATATACATATATATATATATATATATATATATATATATATATATTGATAGAATAAATAAATTATATATACAAAATATTCATCCTTGCAATTCTAGAGTCCTATCTAAAACTGTAGTCGACCAGGACAAAATCTATAAACTATCCACTTGGCTGCAACGGGCTAATCAAACCATTTTTATTTTCTCTAAAGTTTTCTCAAAAGATGAATAAGGTTGGCTGGTGCCAGCCGCGATCAAGTTGGCCAACTTGAGGTATATTTTTTCAGCATTTGAGGATGAGGGGTTTCTTCGGAACTAAATACATTTTTTTGGCGTTAGGCAGAGCAAAATCTTTAAACTACCCACTTGGGTGAATAGAGCTTTGCTTTTTGACTCATATAAGGCCAAGAGACTGCGCCGTAAAAGCTGAAATTACTTTAATAAACCCATTCGCCACAATGACATGCATGACACTATCTGTTCACTATCACACTGTTTTATTCAATTGAAGACAGGACGCGTTGCTGAGGGAGTTTCAATAAAATAAAAAAAAATGAGGACACAGATTACAAACTCCAAGCTTCATAAAGGGGACATGGCCAGTACAACTAAGAATAGAATTCCAAAAAAAAATTCTTTAAACCAAAGAACATAAATGAGTTAATGGAAGTGTAATGCCGAACATATATTCATTCTGTTCTTTAGTATTTGACTTTTGAATGGCTGCTGTTTACGTGTAACTGGCCATATTTGTGTCAGCATTATAACCCTGTGTCACATTTAGTTTATGAATATTAGTTCATTTATTGATATACGTGGCAAGCAATGTCAACTCACTTCTCGTTGAAAGTACATATTCAACAGAAAGAGTAACACATCTACAAACGCAAACATACATGCTAAAATTGATTTAATTTCTAACCTTCTTCATATCGCATCTTCTCATTTCAGTTCACCTTTCAGTGAAAATTTCTTGTCTTTTCGCCTCTCTACAACCATATCTGATCCACTTCATCCCCCTTCCTCCCCGATCCACCTCTCGAGTCGCGATGAATAGATAGATTAATCCTTACAAAATAGACCTAAATAGATAAGAAATTTAAACGAAATGAAAATGAATAAATGGAATAAATAAAAGAAATCCTCCAACGCGCTTACTGACATTAGCTCCTTTTACGCACGACTATCTTCTCATTTCCTCCCTTGCCGACAAAAAACAATCCTACGGAGGCGAGTGGTCTAGCCTATCTGTTCCCAGACTTGATCCTAACCCTGCTAAAGGCCCAGCGGCCGAAACGTTATTTAATAAAGGCTCTGTCTTCACAAAATGTTTAGTCTGCCATAACTGTCGGCAGTTCTCATCTTTAAATAAGGTACTTTTTAGTTGTTGATGCACAAGTGACCTGTATGACTTATGGCTGAAAACAAAAGCTAGTTTACTTAACATCTATGAGTTCATTCTCTCACCTGCATTGAGGATTAAAACGTCTTCTCTGGTTTTGTTTGTTTATTTTATTGTCGGCAGTTCTCATCTTTAAATAAGGTACTTTTTAGTTGTTGATGCACAAGTGATCTGTATAACTTATGACTGAAAACAAAAGCTAGTTTACTTAACATCTATGAGTTAATTCTCTCACCTGCATTGAGGATTAAAACGTCTTCTCTGGTTTTGTTTGTTTATTTTATTTTATTTTTTTCTACATGATCACTACTTTTATTTGAGAGTGATATTCTTCATATACAATTCTAAGTTTTGGGTCGTAATATTAAAGATTTTTTTTTTTTCAAATAATTTGCTTAATAATAATTTTGTGAAGTAACCTTCGGATGAACACGTTTTAAAAAAGTGTCAAGAACTGTCTTATATCTAATAAGTATGATGCATAAGCTTTTGTCACCCAAATCCACAGGATTTACTAAACAAAAGAAAATGTGTAAGAACAAAAAAATACAAATCAAAACAAGATTTCTTTAAGAAATAATACATATGCGCTCATTTATGACCACGAGCATTGTGATATATATCTGTCTTACAGATGTCTACCACAGACATAATATTCAAATTGATTTCTAGATATTTTGTGGAAGAAAGGATACGAGAGCCTTAGTCAGCCTGACCAACTACATTTATCAAACGAAAGAAGAGACTGCACGAGAACATAAAAGTTAGACAACACGGAAATCTTTTGAAACAAAGCACAAACGTTCAGTTATAAGCGCTTTCACCAAAAGTTTGGTGGTGCACTTACACATTTTTTATTTTTTATATCCAGGCATTTATTTTCTAAATTGATTCTAATCAGTTTTACAACAAAACTTACCATAACTTTTATATATCTATCTAAACATGATAACGGATAAAATAGATTGGTCATTTAAGAATACGCTTGTTTCATCTGTACTAGAATCCATATGTTTGTGGCCATAATAAAAACCCGAGAGGAGAGAATGAAAGATTATACAAGAAAACAAATTGTAAGAAATAAGAAGCATCTAATAAATTGGAGGCCTCATTCATTAGCCACATTTTGGCATAATTCTATTCTCAATCAGAACAACAATATATATATATATATATATATATATATATACATATACATACATATATATATGTATTTATGCTAATAAGCACACGGGTACGTGTGTTCACTTATGCAAAGTCTACCACTTGGAAAAAAAAAAAGAACGAAGCAGAGCGCTTTCGCATCTTACATCTTCAGTATGTAATATACGAAAGCGCTCTGCTTCGTTAGATTCTTTTTTACAAGTTGTCTACTTTGCATATATATCTATATATATGTGTGTATATATATGTATATATATATATATGTATATATATATATATATATATATATATATATATATATAGCGGAAGGAATAACCTAACTAATCTTAATCTTCACATAGGATAAATCTTATTCTAAAATGAATAAAATTGTCCGTCGACAGCCAGAAGAGATGCAGTGCAATGTAGTACGTTTTGAAGTTTCAAGATTCATCTAAATAAACACCTAAACAATGTGCTGTGTTGCCCACCAATTGTTTGGTCCGTTTGTATATTAATTTCTTCGTTTATCTATCCCTAGCATCCGACCTAGTTATGGACCAAAAGGTCTCCTGTCGGTATTCTCTTCCTTTGTAATATTTTGTAATGATACATGTAAAAGGATTACTGTAGTGACACAGCTGGAAAGAATTTCTTGACTCTTTTGTTACCAATAGAATAACAGAAAAATTAATCAAATATCCTGGTGGCAGCCATATTGAAAAAAAGTACTTCACGGTAAGGATAAGGTTAATGGAAATTGACCTTGGGACCGACAGGGGGCCGGAGAATTTAATAGAATAGCTTAAAGGTACCCGGCGAAAAGGGTACTCACTCGGAAAGAAAGGGTTTAATTGCTTACGAGAAAATATATGTGGGTGTTAGGGCTAAGAGACAGCCTGAGAAAGAGGACCCAAACCTAAAACCTGTTCCCTCCGGAGGGGACTTTTATCAGTTGACTAAAAAAAATTTGGGTCCAGCTAGAATGAACTTCTGAAAGTTGTAAAACGCAGCAAAAGGGTTAAAGTGGGTGATTTGGATCTTATTCAGGAAAGATCCCCTTGGGGATCAACAGTCCTTTGGACGCATTACTGCCCAAACTCCAGATCCGAAACGGATGAATCGGTCACTACAGCTTAGCTTCCACAATACCTTTGGCGCTCAGCATAGATTTCGTGGCCGGCACCAGGATTTTCTAATCAGACGGAGGATGCCTGACCCCGGTCTGAATACATTCCATCAGACTGAGACCCTCTCTTTAGACCGGGTCCAGCTCTGAAGTAATGTGTAGGAATCCATTTTTAATGATAGGTGTACCCCCTTGTTTATTGAAGGGGATTACACGTAAGTGATATAAATAACCTGGAAACAACTGGAAAGGGTTAAACGGGCCTAAGATTTATTTATTTATTTTTTTTTATTTTTTTGTCAAGAAATCGCTGTAATTAGTCAGTATTTTATCCAAGAAAGTTAACCTCAAAATACTTCAGAGGTCCTAAGAACCAAATTAATCCTAAAAGGTTAAATCCTTTGCTCCAGTGACGCTCTTCATGCATTATATTCAGGCTGACACAAGACGATTTTATTCGGCTTGAGAAAAGATTTCGCGCTGAAGATGTCAAGAATATCTCAGTTGGTCCATTTACTCTTCTGACATTTTCAACTAATATTGTTCTTCTGTTCAGCTGAGTGAATGGACGTATTTAATTGGATGCCATTCTAGCACCTAAACCAAGACAGAAGTGGCTAACTATCAATGCTAACCACTTTAAACGAACATCGATTTCCATTTACAATTCTTCCTCTAGTATTTACCTATAATTCTCACATCTTATTAAATTTGCATATATTTTTTCCACCGTTTATGCCTGTCATTCCGCGGTGATTCCTACACAAGTGAAGGGGTGGTACGAGGATAACGGAATAGTTTGACCATAGACAGAAAGAAAAGTTCCCCCTCCCCTACCATGTGCTGAGGGAGTTCATCGCGATAGACCATAATCCCTTTCCTATTGAAAGGAATTCACGGAGATAAGTGAGAAAGTCTGGCAGGGGCCACAGTAATAGGAAAAGTAACCAGTGAGTACAAAGATGTTAGTCGGAATCGTGCATATCCCCGTCTCTACTAAAAGGATGCTACATTGTCATGAATTAGGGGCATACACCAGGGAGCGCGTTACTTCACTCACACACCGGCTCCAGTCCCCTTCACGGTCTCTCCGAGCCATCTCACATGCAGCCACCCTTTCCACTCCAAACAACTCTCCACAGATTGATCAACCTGCCCCAGCCATCAATTCTGTGGACGTCCTTCGTCGCCTCCATCGAGGGTTGTTTCGTGGAGAAAACCTTGTGAGTAGGATCAACACCGGGGATACGTGCCTCATGCTCATATAGCTGATGTTCGCGAATTATGCTGGTAACTGGTCTAGACTGAGCTTCACATTACAGACTCGGCTCCAGAGGTGAATGAAATAATCTAAAGGCAGAGTGAAGTGAAACCGTGCCACCCAGAACGGAGGAGGTTGAATGCATATTTCATCGAAGTTGTTATTACCCACAGAGACTTACGTAAATTTTGGCTTCGTGTCTGCCAAGTTAAACAGATGAACCTTTTTTCGTTTTCCGAGAGGCACAGGTGTAAAACAAAGGAACCTGTGACACTCGTGTCCTAATGTGAGTTTGACCAATGTATTTCAAACAGAACACCAACTGTGGCTGAAAGGTTACACGATAATTCAAAAACAACTCGAAGAAATGGGTGGAGGAGTGTGATTTATAATTACATTTATCATTTGCCAGCCCCGATGTTGAAATTTACTGCGACCCTTTTTTTCTTTCTTATTTTCTGCTTGCAGGGAGGAATAGGAGAATAAATTCAACGCGAATATTCAGCGGCCACTCCTTCAGAATACCATTTAACTCCTATAGGACAACTTCCTGTACTCAGCTGAACAAAATTGTCTGTCTTTAGCCAGAAAAAAGCACATAAGAAGTGCCTCACAGAAGTGAATTGGTCGTGTGTCGAGTTGATAATGTCGTTTGTTAAACGTCTAGCCACGGAGAGGAACCACGGAGCCCGGTAGCAGCGGCCCAAATAGAGGGAAAATTGCGAACTGGTGCGCAAGACGTTAAATACACAGGTAATGGTACTTAAAAAATTTTGATGGTCCGAAACCTCAAAACTCTGATCAATAGGTTACTGATCACTTGGTAGTCTTACAGTGTCCTACGAGTAGAATTTTAATTTGAAAAAAAGACTGAGATTGGCAATAGCTACTTACTTTTTACAAAAGAGATAATTACTTCTGATGTTACACTGTGATCACAAATAAGTTCTAGAAAAGCAAACGTGATACAGAATGCAATCAATGCAAGTAGATACCCTTCTAACCACCTAAAAGAAAAGTAAAAATAACTCAGGGTGAGAAACTGGTGCTATGGCTGCTTAGATATACTAAAAAATGTCACCTACGGGTGTCAACGTTACCAAACAACGAGGGGGGGAGTACTAGTTACCAGCCTGAACAGTTTAGTGTGAAGCTTAACTTATTTGTGCCTGTGTTTCATTTTAAGTATTTTGTTTGTACTAATAACAGCAGATTTTATAGCCAACTAATGCATGACTATTTCAGTATGTTGAGGTAGAATTCCAGTCGTACATGGGTAAAGGCTATCTCGTAAGAGAGAGCGCTTGGGCAGAGAACAGGTCAAATCCGCTTGATGTAACATTAGCCAGAACAACATTTGCAAATTGACTGCTCATACCAGGTCAGGGAGAGCCTTGTTACGGCCTAAAAAGTTAACCGGTTCAAAAGTGGCAGGTGTCGTCTGACATGCTCGTTTTGGTTGCCACTGGGCGGGCTAGTTTATTCAATAGGAACCTCCTGGAGACTCACAGGGACCACTCCTGTCTGGTGGCACACTTTACATGTGGTATTCTGGTTAGTATTAGACGAATTTATTCAGTTTAGGGAACTATACCGTACAAGGAAAATAGACTCTCTTCGCTAACCTTTCTGGCACATAGACGCCCCTTACAGTTTGTATTGTGGCTGATGGGGAACAGTTTCATTTGGCTTATTGAAGGACACTGAAGCAGAAAGACGAAACCCACATCCATTAATTCTTTTGGTACAAAGATATAATTTCTACACGATCAATATCATTGTGCAATATCCCTTATCGTACAATATAATGGACGGTGTAGGGATGATATTGAAGGGGCACACGTGTTTGGCATATGTGATGTCTTCAATATGTTTTGTCACTCCTCAATGAATAAATTATCCTTACACTACCAATACTACTGTACAATACGGAATATTGCGCAATAATATTGATCGTGTAGGGGTCGCTTAAAGCATGACGATTCTATTCAGCTTAGTGGTCGATAACGTTGCGGAGTAGAGACAAATCTATTCACACTTTGTAAAAAAAAAAAAAAAAAAAAAAAAAAAAAATGCAATCTTTATGGTTACAACGAAACGTTTTCGTTCAGTTTTATGAATAGCACCATGGCAAAGAGATTCAACAAGTACAAATTTTGTGTTTATGAAACGTTAAATTTGAATATGGAGGCCATTAATCCACCTGGATTAGAATTTCCTCTTTTTGTGTTTATTATTTCATTCAACATAATATCTTGTCAGGTAAAACATCTGATATTCTATAGAAAGCTTTCTACCCTTTTCACTGCAGAGGATTTTTCCATCAGCTGACTGAAAACATCAGGTGGTAGCTAGGACAAATTTCAGGATAAAAAGTACCAAAAAAAGATAACCTAGGAAAGGCTGATCCAGGTTTCATTGTTTTGCTGCAAAGGAATTTCTCCTTTCATGTTTTAATCATTTCAGATTGTGCCATCGGTCTAAAAAAAAATAAAATAGAGGCATGACGTCACTGACAGGGGTTTTTCACTTCCCACTTCATTGGATGGTGAGTCCGAGTTTGTTGCAGTTATAACTAATACATCCTTCCTCAATCGTATTGACTAGACTTTCAAGAGCGTGGTGGACTGCGTGATTCTCTTGTTAAGGCTGACAAAGCCCTACTGCACATGAGATGTAAGTCTCAACGCAAACGGGATTCCATGTAATCAAGGCTTCATCTACGTAGTTGTCCTTCACTCGAGCGCTTGTAGCAATAGTAGCTTGTACCAAACACTGTTTCCCGATAATAAGGGAATTAAAGATTCAAATCAATCCAGGGTTTCCATGAAGAGTAACATTCAGAATGATGGTTGAAAGGAGCTGTAGGTATTTAAGTACTGCGTTATTATCATCCATATCACAATTGCTGGGATTGTTTTTTAATTACAACCAACGTGACAAAAAAGAACGAAAAAAAAATCCCCACCTCCCCCAAAAATGAAAGAATTAACAAGATTTTAAACTCCCATTTAGAAACAGTCAAAGCCGAAGATATTAATTAGACGAGAATTAGTATGCTATATTGGAAAGAAAGAGTAAACATTCATAGAGAAGAATATATGTAGAAAAATACAAAATCTTATATTGCCTAGTCTACCATGTTCAGAGAGGGAGAGGGAGAGAGAGAGAGAGAGAGAGAGAGAGAGAGAGAGAGAGAGAGAGAGAGAGAGAGAGAGAGAGAGAGAGAGAGAGAGAGAGAGAGAAAGAGAGAGAGAGAGAGATAGAGAGAGAGAGAGAGAGAGAGAGAGAGAGAGAGAGAGAGAGAGAGAGAGAGAGAGAGAGAGAGAGAGAGAGAGAGAGAGAGAGAGAGAGAGAGAGAGAGAGAGAGAAAGAGAGAGAAAATGTGGCATCGTGGTGGAGTAAGGAGGTTGAACGCTGTTAGTGAGGAAATAATGACGTTCATAGATTAATTGGCCATAAAAAGCCTTCGTTCTCTCCGATTCCAGCACAATAGGGATTCTGTTTCGTTGATTTCATTTTATTGCATTTTATCATATTTTCTTTTCTTTAATTAAATTTCATTTATTCTACTTTATATATCTCATATATTTTGTATTTTATTCTCTTCTATTTCATTGTAGTTAATCTTAACTTATATTATTTATTTTGCTTTGTTTACTTAATTCTATTCTATTCTATTCTCTTTTCATATTTTTTTATCTAATTTCATCTTATTTCATTCCACTTTTCTTCCCTACTTCTGTCATGAATTACTTTAAGTTATGGTGCACATCTTATTTAGATACAGATTATTTGGTGGAAAAATAGTGATTTTGTCAAAGCATAATTTGGTTTGGGAGGCGTCAGTGCTACTTGTCATAGCAAGGCAATTAGAAACATCTGTAGTCTTTCAATAACTGCCTGGAATCTAATTACCTTATACTGAAGATATGTTCTTATAAAATGGGATTAATTGAGAGCAATTAAAACAGTGAAATATATTTTGGATCTTCTGTAGTCTTTCAACAACTGACTGGGATCTAATTACCTTATATTGAAGGTATGTTTTCTTATAAAATGGGATTAATTGGAGCAATGGAAAGCGAGATCTGTTTTGATTTAGATACAATACTAATCTAATTAGCTGTTGTCTGTGAGGTACTTATTGCGAGGTTGTGAGGTACATATGTTCCCAAAATGTGTATTTATACATACACCGTATCTACAAGTACATACATTTCTATCTCGCGCGCACACACACACACACACACACACACACACACACACACACACACACACACACACACACACACACACACACACACACACACACACACACACACACACACACACACACACACACACAC
>NC_134801.1:35744232-35746732 GCF_046742065.1 Oratosquilla oratoria | reverse complement strand
CTAACTGCCGTCCTCACTTAATTTCACCGAGATCTCGAGCTCAACTCACGAGCATCAAAGCTGGCTCGAAATCTTATGGACTTTCGTCTTTGTAAATACCTGAAGTGAATCGCCAGTAACGGCGCATGCCAATCAAATTATTTATTTGCTTGTTTTCGGTTGTTATCTCTGGGATCGAACGAGGTCTAGCCCATTGCCAAACCAACAGTTTACCGATTGCACCGTCGTAGCTACAAAAGATCTCTAACTTAAAGTTGAATTAACTCCTGAGGTTCTAGGAATACGTTTAGTTGCCAACGGCGCAATATGTAAGGTGTTGCTTTGGCAGTGCGCTAGGCCTCAGTTGGATCCCAGGATGAAAAAAAAAGGCGTCACTAGCGATTTACATCAGGTATTTACAACGACGAAAGCCCATAAAGGTTTCGAACTAGCTTTGCTAAATGCTCATGAATTGCACTTGAGACCTCTGTAAAATTAGGTGAGGATAGCAGTTAGACGTCTACCTAGAATTTTTGCAGTTAGTCCAACTTCAAGTTAGAGATCTTTTGTACCTCCAATGGCGCAATCATTAAGGTGTGTTTGGCAATGTGCTAGACCTCGTTCGATCCCGGGGGTGGCAGTCGGAAAAAATAAATTGATTGACATGCACAGTTACTAGCGATTCACTTCAGGTATTTACAACGATGAAAACCTATAAAGGTTTCGAACTACCTTTGGCGAGTGCTCGTGAGTTGAGCTCAGGAATCTCTGTGTAATTAGGTGAGGACGGCAATTAGACACGTCTACCTAAAATCTTCGGAGTTTGTTCAATTTCAATTAAGAAATATTTTTTAGCTCCAACGGCGCAATAGATAAGGTGTTGGTTTGGCAATGCGAGAGACCTCAGTTCGATCCCGAGGGTGACAGTCGGAAAAGAATTAAATAAATGATAATTTGATTGACATGTGCCGTCACTGGAGATTCACTTTCGGTATACATGCATATGTATATATATATATATATATATATATATATATATATATATATATATATATATATATATATATATATATATATATATATATATATTGAGGAATGGACGACAAAATGAGTGGCAGGGTGGTGAGATAAACACCGAGAACCGTTGAAGTTTTATTAACTGACGTTTCGCTCTTAACAGAGCTTCTTCAGAGTGTACAAACATAATCGGGAAATCAACAGTTATATATCTTACATCATTCCGCGTTCCTTCCTTAACCCACCCCCTCCCTCCCTCTCGTACCCTTCAGCTCCTGTAAGATCATCCAGCTGGATGATATATATATATACTGTATATACATATATACAGATAGACATTGTTTCGGCGGGCCGGTGAATCAAATGATAAACACCCTACAGCACGATAACAAATGATACATCATTTAAGAAGAGTTCTCTTTTGCTATATACGCTCCTAATTTTATTTGTAGGAATTTTGGAACGCCTATATTCTCCTTTGACAACCTCAGTTAGTACTCTCTTACCGATGATATATGAGAAGCTAATAAAACAAAATTCCGTGGATAGTTCTGTAAAAAGATAACAACTGGACTCCTTATGATATTGCAAACACTTGTACGACGTGTATGGTTATTGGTAGACAAACAACCTAAGACTTCATCACACGGATACAAAGCCATACATAATTTGATCAATGTACTTATAGGCACAAACGTCAGACTCCCTATTACCTGGCTCAGCTCCAGTATGTAGATCAGAATGCACAACAGGAAATGAAATTTTCCCTTCTTGTATCTACACTGAAGATGAAATTAAGTTATATTCGCGTTGTTCTCTTGTAAAACAACAAAGAGTCCGGAAATAATGAATACTTATAATCATACATGTACAGTTATCGTTCAGTCTCGTCATCTACCTGTTAGATATTCAGACGGCAACCAATAATTTTTCTTAAGATATGAGACGATTACGTCTCATAGTTTCATATGAAGAAAGGATATCTTGGCATTCCTTGAAATCGTTAATTCTGTGATTTATTTTATGTGAACGTTATACCCTTTTTTGTGATTGTTCTAGGTTTGATATTTTTAGATGATTAGTTAGGTATCTTACTTGTAGTAACTGCTTTACACGCTAGGAGGGATTGAGTCTAGACCTCCTAAGTTACATGAAGTTTGGTCTCTGCTTGAAAAGTGGGAGATGATACCTTTTCTTTTTGTACCTCTACTCCTCTATTTTTCTACTTCTCTACTTCTTTACTTCTTGCCCATTAGAATTTCCATATAGATAGAAAAACATTCTTCGAGTGTCACACATTGAACGAGATAGCAAGAGTTCTATTAACTAAATCAAATCGTCAGAAACTAGCTGGAATAAAACCTAGAGTTTGCCGCGGGCACAAATGAGGTAATGATGTTCTCATAATTGAGAAACAAGATAATTACCGGGACGGATGAAGATTTCCGGAGGACTGCGAGCAGTATTTCTGGCTCTGATTAACTGCTTCATAATCTACAACAGA
>NC_134801.1:35729232-35734232 GCF_046742065.1 Oratosquilla oratoria | reverse complement strand
TATTGTATACCTTTCTGTTCTTACTCATCCATTCATGGGGTACAGTTGTATAGAGTTCCTAATCCACTCGTCTCACTATTTCCTTTATTGTGAACTTCTTTCAAGTCCTGTTCTTGTACGATTCTTTGTGCGCATCCTTTTCGGATCCCATCCCACCCTCCCACACGTCCTCCACACCCTCCTCCACCCTTTAGCCCCTCCACTTTATATTCGATTTTCTCTCCACCTTTCTTTCCGTGCTGTTCCAGAGCTCGGACGAACTTTTCGTAAAGCATTTTCCCGTTTACTCCCCTCAACACCTCCATACCTGCGTGTGTTTTTTTCCTCATACCTTTTTGTGAAAATCTTTCCAGGTCTTCTTCACCTTTATCTGCCCTGCTCTGTTTTTCTGTTCCAGTGTAGATAGCTTTCATTTCGCCTTCCCTCATTTTTAGTTGTTCCTTCAGTCTACATTTTCGTGTCTCGGTGTATTGTTCGAGTTCTAACGTCTCTTTCATCGATTTAGCTCCCACGGGAGCCTGCGCAGCTTGTACACTTCCTCTCATACTTGACCTCCTGCCCATCTCTCCCCCTTGCCTTCCTTTCTCCTACTTATCCACAAGCGTCTCCTCTCTTCCATCACCTCTAACTCTTTTCACTTCAATCTACTTTGATTCCTTTCCCTCGTTGAATCTCGTACTACGAGATTCTTCCCACGTAAGGACTTGAATCATCCATCTCTCCTGCTATTCGTCTTCACCTGGATTCCTTCCCAGGAGGTTACCTATCACGCACGTCTTGCCTAATATCCCCCCCCAAGAACAAGACAGTCTCTCTGTTGATCTCTCGTGCATTTAGGGTAATATGTCTCTCCATTCGTCCCTCGAGTCGCCAGAATGCCTCCCCTCAGGTGCACGTTCCATTTAATCTCTGAGCATCTTCCCTCAAGCTGTTGCCATGGTTGTTCTGTAATATACCTCCTTCAGTCTGCCCCCTCTATTGTATGTCGCCTTCAGCGCAAAGCTACTTTATGTCTCCATCCCACACAGCTTCTCTCGCATGTTTTCTTTTTTTTTAACTTTGTCTTGCACGTCCCCATCTAGTACATTTCCACTTTAAATTTCTTGTTGTACGTCGACACTTTAAAGCTCTTCTTTCAGGTTTTCATTCTGAAGTATAGTGTGTCTCTATTTCAAACTTCAGCATGTACGTCTCTTTCCTTTCGCAAGTGTCCACTTGAGACTCCCTTTCGTGTGTAACAACTTTAAGATTCTTCTTTCGAGTTTTTGTGTTGCACCTTTGAACTTCCTCTTGTACGTTTCCCTTGCACAGCTCAACCTTGAACATCATAGGCCTAAACTCCAATCCCGAGGGTTTGCAATCCTCATATATTTGTCTACTGTGCTATCTTCCACATGTATGTCGCGGTAGCGCACCACTTTCCCTGCAGCTCTCTCTCCCGTCTTTTCTGCAGGTTTCAGGCTCCCCCTGCACGTTTTTATCTAGTGTTTCCGCCTGCATATCTCCCTCCTCGCCTTCTACAGTATATTTCTACACATGCATCATATCTTTCCACTATTTCAAAGGCATCCACTCGGAAATGGCGCAGTCAGAGAGAATCAATTTAGAACTGTGACAGGAAGACCTTCCTGGCTCATTAAATGACCCTTATTACCTGCCTGCTCTTTTCACCCCGACAGTACCAGTGTGTACTTAGCCCCTACACAACAGGGGCGCTCTTTAGGCTTCTCAACATATGTGACGCATCTAGGATTTCGTTTCGGTTAGTATGCAACTTATCTTTATTTAGGTGGAGGGTGACTCGGGCCTAAACTAATATATGGAACCACTCTTCCACTTCGATGAATAGAATCATCTGGACTTGGCGAGAACAAAAGTCTTTTAAACAAGCCACAATGAGGAAGAGGTCGATGAGTCTACCTTGTCCTAGAACACGCTCAAAGAAGGAAATGTTGCCAGTCTTCATTGTGCAGGTTACTTCACCGTCCTTTGAATAGAGTATCTTATCACCTTTATCCAAGATGGCAGCCAAGATGCTCGAAACAAAAAACTCTTGATAATCTATAATATATATGTACATACCAGAGAAAAGTAATGCCGTAGCACATTGATATAATAAGACTTGTACATACGTACACATATGCACACATAACACACACACACACACACGCACACACACACACACACACACACACACACACACACACACACACACACACACACACACACACACACACACACACACACACACACACACACACACACACACACACACACACACACACACACACACACACACACACACACACACACACACACTCACTCAAGATTCGGTGGCGCGGTTGGTAGAGCGCTGGACGGTAAAGCACGATGGTGCTCGCAGTACATGGTTTGAATCCTGCCCAGGGCCGAAATTATTTCGGTATCGCTGCGCTTCGGGTCGTTACTCTGACTCTCGTGGGCGGGGAGTTGGGTGTGTGTGTGTGTGTGAAAGGTCATAGCATTACCCATAGATCGGTCATACGAGCTCTGAGCTCTCTTCCGGGAGGGAAATAGCTGTCGATCGCGAGTCCAACACGTGATCCAAAGACCAAGGTGAAAAAGACCAAGGTGAACACACACACACACACACACACACACACACACACACACACACACACACACACACACACACACACACACACACACACACACACACACACACACACACACACACACACACACACATACATACACACATATACACACAACTGCATAGGCACGCACAAACACACACACACACACGTACTAACACACACTCGGGAGTGATTGTTGTAATGCAAGAAAGGGAAGGTTGGGTGGACTAAGTATACATTGATCTGGTGAAAGATTTTAATAAACTACCTCACAGTCATCTTATAAGGGAATTGGAGCACAATGGGTATCTACGAGGTAAATTACTTGAATGAACAGAGGTTTTTCAAAGGGAAGGGACATGAGGACAGTTGCAAAGGATAAGAAGTCAGGATGAAGAGGAGCGACCATCAAAGAGATCTAGACACTATATTCGCATGGAGACAAGAAGGTTAATGAATTTCAGCACCAAAAAATGCAATGTATTGGAAATGGTCAACAGGTCTAAAAGGACATCTGTAAACTACCCCTTGGGGAGCAAATCAATTACAAAAGCGGACGAGGAGAAAGATTTAGGAGTGTTGATAAAGATGAACTGTCCCCTGACAGATATGTCGGCAGGAATGCTGGAAAGACATATGTACTGCTACAGAAAATAGAAATGGCTTCTCAGAATATAAATCAAAAGATAAAAAAAGAAAAACTCATAGAAACCCAGCTCCGTCTAAGACAATGATATGCGTAAGTGGTATGGGCCCCCAACCAGAGTGAAAAAGTAAGCAAGAACGAGAAAATACAAAGAAAAGAAACCGAATTGCTTTCAACCTGGCAATGGGTCTGGCAACATTGAAATAGTGAAGGGAAACAGTTGTTATGATTACAGCATTCAGTTCAGTAAGGGGGTAAACTATATTGACAGACGAGACGTCTTTATTAGGGATAAGAGGGCATTAGGAAGTTATGAGAACAAAATGAGATAGACTAAATTTCTAAAAGATGTGAAGAACTGCAGTTTTCCATGCAGATGCATAAATACTTGGTATAGCTTAGAAGGAAATATAGCACAAGATGGAAGAAGACATGGATTCAAATCTAGATATGATAACTGGAAAATAAAGGTACAAGTCAACTTGGTACCATGCATGAATTTTATGGTACAGTAAGTTTGAAAAATTGGAGAGTATGAGGCAGTTACCTATGGGCGTTCACACACACACACACACACACACACACACACACACACACACACACACACACACACACACACACACACACACACACACACACACACACACACACACACACACACATACACATTCACACGCACACACACACACACATACGCGCACGCACGCACACGTAATGACATAGTAAGAAAAAAGACACACACACACACACACACACACACACACACACACACACACACACACACACACACACACACACACACACACACACACACACACACACAAACACACACACACACACGCATACACACACACACACACACACACACACACACACACACACACACACACACACACACACACACACACACACACAAACACACGCACGCACAAGACATCACATACAAACACACACGTACACACACATGCACACACAATTCACCGTTCGCCTGTGTTCAGATCATCAGAGTTGGCAAATGGCTGCCCTGAGGTTTGCCATTCTTCACGACAGCACTTGTGAGTACCAAGCCCGAAATGCAAAATGAGATTATAGAGTTTTAAAAAAGAAAACAGAAGAACAAACCAGGCCTGAATTTGACAATACTGACTCCAAGGAATTCGGACAACATTGACGAAACAAAAGATGGTTCCACTTAGTCAAAATCGTGTTGATAATCTTAACTCTTTCTTCACGAACTATATCTCTACTGTATCAATATACATTAGCGGTAATTTTTTGCTTGAAGGTTTTTATTATATGTTCAACCAGAAATTTCACCTGGTTTTGAATAATTTTATATAACAGGTTTTTGATTTATTTATCTTATATTTTGAAGATATACTGTACGCCTAGGACCGCGATTCATCGGAGTAATTTAGTTCGGATGAGAGCTTTGTAGCTTTCTTCTCAAAGTTATAAAACCTGATGCTCTATAAAAAGATGTCTTGTAATGTACTAAAACTACCTCTTTCTCAAACCTAGTATATACAAGTGTTTCCAAGTATGGCAACACATCAGTACACTCTAGTGACCCTTTTTCTTTCCAGAATATTTCCTGGAATGTTGAATAAATGTCCCTTGATAGTTTAGTGGCTTGAATCAGATCTCAAACCTACTGTAGTATATACAAGTGTTTCCAAGTATGGCAATACATCAGTACACTCTAGTGACCCTTTTTCTTTCCAGAATATTTCCTGGAA
>NC_134801.1:35711732-35724232 GCF_046742065.1 Oratosquilla oratoria | reverse complement strand
CCAATAATGTTTTGTGTATGAGATGTAAAAAGCTGTGTGCCATTGGGAGAAAATAAGAACATAGGAATAAAGGAGACTGCAAGAGACCTTAAGGCCTACACTAGGTAGTTCCATGTTCATTACCATCTGACATTCCTATCCATAAAACTGTCTAACCTTTTCTTAAAACAACCACCCTAATGGTAAACCAGTTCTTGCCTATTTCCTTCTTAAATATAAAATTGTCTAATTTAGATCCCTCACTGCGAGTCTTGTCCTATTGTCTTAATATGAAGACCTTGTTTGCGTCATCCTTGTTAAAGCCTTTGATCCTGAACACCTCTATTAGATCCCCCCGCACTCTGTGCCTTTCCAGAGAGTACCTAAGCCTATCCTCGTAAGGTAAATTTCTGAGCCCATGTGTCATTCTGGTCATTCACCTCTGTACTGATTCTAGAGTAGCTCTATGGAAAGTTGTGTTGAGTGGACAGACAAGGAAATTGAGTCTTGGCGGCGTTGAACAAAGCTTGGTTTTCTCTGCCTTGATCACAGGTATAGAAAGGTCAGAAGTCAAGTGTTCCCCAGTGACCCTTCTAGAAGGATGGAGCGCCGCTTGAATAGAACGTCTATCAAGGGGTTGTAAGGAAATGAACGATAGAGTCTGGTGGGCATGAAAATTAAGAAATAAGTACAACCTGGTACAGAAAGGACATGCTTCTAAAATCATATAAAAATAACATCGTCCACACCTTAGCTTTCCTTGTAGGCGTGTGCGCTTCTCTCAGTTGAATATCATCGTCAGGCGAACGAGAACATATCTGCTTAGACGCAGCAACACTCGTAAACGTGTTAGTGTGGGGCATTAGTTTCATGGGCCTGTAATGCCTTGGCGTTCTACTTGATCAGGACTGGACTCTTTACTTTACGCTGGTAAGTTCCCGGTTCCCGAGTGCTTGCCAGCTTCCAAACTTTTCTTATATATATATATTTCTAAAAGTTCGGGGTACTGTTTTCCTCATGTATTGTAGTATAGCTGGGTTGATAAGAGAGTGCTATGTTTTCCTTTAACTTAGTATGATCTCTAGATTCAGTTAAACTGAATAGAATTATTTTGTGTTAGCATGTCGGATTCGAAACAAAAGACACTCAGGGCAAATACTCAGTGTGAATGGTATTTTCTCAGCTGAATGAAATTGCTTGGTGGTAGTTGGCTGTAGAACAAAGCTATGGAGGGGATTTACATCAATTGAAAAAGTTGCCTGACGACAACTAAAATTAATAAAAAAAAAAAGATTACAATGCAGAAATAAGGAATGAAATGCATTACTAGGAATAGTTTTTTGCCTTTTTATGGCCCCAAATTTCTGATGATAGCCAAAACTGAATTGTTTGAACTTGAAAAGTTTAGTGCAACATGTTAGAATAGGATGACTGACCGCACCAAAATTGGTACAAACGCCATACATGACTTTTCAAGATTCAGAAAATTGAGGTTACTGCAGCCTGCATGGTTTTGAGACTCCTGTAGGATGGATGCAATTGGGTAGAGTTAATTGGGACTCAATCTTTAAAACGTGCCATAAAGACTTATTTATGTCCCCGTAGATACGTTTAGTTCCTTTGGGATATCACCAGCATTCTTCTTTTAAATTGTGTATGCAACATAACGAAGGTGATCCTTGCCTAAGAGGCGAGGGCGCCAGCTCTTCAAAAATGCGTTTTCTTCGGATACCTCATTTGGTCAGACTTAGCGATAACTCGAAACAGTTTTGGCGTTTTCGTCTATCTGACAAGGAGTGCCTCATATGTGATATTGGCTGTCGCTGAGCGATTATATTTAGCCACAAAAAGAAACTTCTCCCGGTGGCTTATATATATGTAGTTAATATGAATAATTCTTGGCGCCGCCAAAGCGAATTTATTGAATGAAGGGATGTCGTCTGTAGTTGATGGGTCAAGCGCCTTTTTTTTAGTGCAGTTTGTTCAAAAGCGAGCTTTCCTTTGACAATAGAGAGGAGCGTTTCTTCAGCGTTTTAGATCTCTTGTTTCATTCTTAGTTACTTTATCATTATTCTTTGAATGTCTCGCGGGGTCTTCAATGTAATCCTTCTCCAAGGTCCTTTTTCAACTGAATTAAACGGACTGGAATTGTTTAGAATAAGATTTAAGAAAAAAAAAATGGGCACAATTGGCATACGTGTGCTGAGCCTATTTCAATTAAGCAAAATTGTCTGGTGTTTGCTGAAACAAATAAGTGTCACCCACGAGATTTCTAAGCTCAGTGCATCGTAGCATATCTACGAGAATCACGAGTAACGAAACGTACGGCAGTTAATACAAGTCTCATACTTCCGTTCCTGTCATGTCGTGTTAGGAACGCTGACTTGAAGCTGAAATACTTTAGGTATGGTGACAGTAATGAATGGTTCGGAGAGTCAGCTGTCTTGCATACATGTAGCTATTGCCTCAATACATAACCTACATAACTAACACATGCATTCCGTGAGCAGAAGGAATGTGTTAGCGAGATGATGTTAATACTAAAAAATGTGTTTATTTTATTTTCATCTAATAAAAGCTAGACGTCATTCGTTCCAAATGCAGCGACATTTGCTTAATTACAGGAGGCTAAACACATGATGGTTGAATTACTCTTGTGTAAGAGATACTTCTCTTATAACTCAGTGGAGTTGTTATCAAGGTAAAGCTGTAAACGCATATGAGACAAGTGATAATGAAAGAAATTCGTATCGTGTATAACAAATTAAATATAATCAACAGGCCTGATGCATTCTAGCCGGGGACAAGAAAAGTGTCCGCAGTGACAAATACAATTGGGATTTACATCTAACCAAGAAGCCTTTCAGTTGCAATCTTCAGTGCAGTCTCTCCTCTGAAAAGCCGTCCAACTACATTTCAACTACAATTCCAACAAGACGCAGTCCTCTCCAAGCTGTCTAGCTGCACTCAACCAGATAAAATTTTCTTCTAGCTGCCTGGCTGCTATTCAAACAATGCCAGTTTTCTTGTAGATACGTGGCTGCGCTTAATAACGGCTTTTCTTCCTGAGCTGCACTTTAACCGGTCGTGGTCCGCTCCCGTATGAACAACAGCACTTCGACCAGACGCTGTCCTATCCTACCTGCCTAGTAGCATTCCTACCATATGGAATTTTCTCCGAGCTGCATAGCCGTACCACCATAAGAGGTAGTCCTTTCCGAGCTCCCTAGATAGTTTATTCCCTTTGTGATCACTAAATCCTTATCTTCTCCCAGATTTTTGAGGGCAGATATGTATCTTGTTGGTAAAGCATTGGGTTGTTGGTCTGCTGCTGCTAAGCAACATGCTATCACACCTTGAATAAAACCTTTCTCCGTGTCTTCGTCAGTCCATCTGTAATTACGGCACACTTGTTCCACATAGTTATACTTTTTAATACCTGTATCAAATTTTCAAACCAAGAGAAAGAGCTTCCTTTTCTGATTTAGATAACTGTTTACTCGACAGATTGTTCACTATTCCTGGTTTTCCCGCGTTCTTCCATTCACTTTCATCACATAGTTCTTCTAATTTTCTTTGAAATCTATTGACCTGGGATTCAGTAAAATTATCCAATTTTTCGTGTTGTCGACGTGAAAGGCAGAAGGGACGACACTGCTCTTTAAATTCAAGATACATATCTGCCCTCAAAAATCTGGGAGAAGATAAGGATTTAGTGATCACACAAGCGGACAAAGGTGGGGGAATTGTCGTTATGGATAAAACCGATTATGACAAGAAAATGTTAGATCTGCTCGAAGATGAAAATACTTACAAAAACAAAATAGCGGATTCGCAAAAGGAAAGGCGATGGAATTTAATAAGGCAGCGAGGCGCATCTTAAACAAAACTACAAAAGGTAAGAAATTAATAAGCTTGTTAGAAGAAACACCGCGACCTCCACACATGAGAGGCTTACCCAAAACACACAAACCAAATATACCCATGAGACCCATAACATCGGGAATAGGGTCAGCTCCACACAAAATTGCCAAAATATTAGCGAAACCCCTTACAAAAACATTAGGTACCATCAGTGATGCACACCTCAAGAACTCATCTGATTTATTAAATAGACTTAGAGGTATGGACCTAACTGGCAAAAAACTAGCCAGCTTTGATATTCAAGCTTTATTCACAAATGTATCCACCAAAGAAGCGTTAAAAGCAGTTAAAAAAGTTGTTAAAAATCTGAGTGAGAATAAGCTGCCAGTAGCCAAGAGAGACTTCATCGATTTGGTTTCTCTATGTGTCAACTTCGGCCCCGTCATGTTCAATGGCGTAGAATATTTCCAGCATAGTGGGTTAGCCATGGGGTCTCCCTTAAGCTCAGTGATGGCATGTTTATATTTAGAAGAATTAGAAAGTATCAGTTACATCAAACTCATGGGTAAAGATACACATTGGTGGCGATACGTCGATGACATTCTAGTAGGGGTACCCGAGTTCGTCAATCTAAGACAGAAATTAACCCAATTAAATAATATAGAACAGAAAATACAATTTACATTAGAAGAAGAAATAAACGACGAAATTCCTTTTTTGGATACTATAATAAAGAAAACAGAAAACGGAATAAAATTCAAAGTATACAGAATGCCAACAAACCGAGAAGATTACATTCATTTTTATTCAGCCCACAGTACTAGAGTCAAATCAGGGATAATAATCGGATTCATGTTAAGAGCCCTAAGGATATGCAGCAAAGAATTTTTACAGGATGAGCTTAACCATATATTTAAAACCTTCCAAGAATTAGCATATCCTTTGGGCTTTCTTATAAAATTAAAACACAAAGCCATCAAAATTATGGAAAGGAGCACAACAGCTACAGATAGCAGCACCAGCAAGGACAAAATATTTATTTCAGTTCCTAACTCTAGATACGCACCATTAATTAGTAATTTTTTAAAGAACACCAGAATAAATTTAGTAACATCAGCGGGGAAGAGAATTGGTGAGTTTACCAGAAATACGGAAATTTTGCAAGAAAATAAAAGTGTTGTTTACAGAATTCCTTGTACAGGTTGTGAGAAAGTTTATATCGGTGAGACAGGACGCGGCATGGACAAAAGATTAGAAGAACTCAAGAGGGATGTGAAACATCACAGAACATCAAATGCCCTAGTAGTTCATATCGATGAAGAAAATCATTTGCCAAACTGGAAGGAAGCCCACGTTCTACATAGGAAAATGGGAAAAAAGAAAAGGAAAGCTTTGGAGGCGGCACACATTGCTACCGAGAAAACCACAAATTCTCGTAAGGGGTTTATGTCCTGGGCTCAAACGTCCGCACAACTGGCGGTCGGCGAGTGTGGGGGGACAACGCGACCGGGGTGAGGTCACGCAGGGTCATCAGATCACCATGTAAGCTGTTGACGGACTTTGATTTTTATTCTGTATTCAGTCCACTGAGGAAGGCCCAAGAGGTTGAAACGTCTGGTTCTGAATAAAGCTCCATACTCCAGCCTTTATTTGTCTTTCTTTACATATATATATATATATATATATATATATATATATATATATATATATGTATATATATATATATATGTGTGTGTGTGTGTGTGTGTGTGTGTGTGTGTGTGTGTGTGTGTGTGTGTGTGTGTGTGTGTGTGTGTGTGTGTTTGTGTGTGTGTGTGTGTGTGTGTGTGTGTGTGCGTGTGTGTGTGTGTGTGATTCACCTCACCATGGTTCACCATGCAATTGAAACTTCATGAAAGAGAGCCCAAACAACTCCTCGCGAAGAACATCTTTGCCACAAATGCGATAAAATCTGTGGCTCCAGCATTGGACTCAACAGCCACCTACGATGGCATGAACGACAGAGTCATTAAAATTCATCATCCTCACAAACTCATCATCTACACAAACGGATGCAGAACAGCGTCGTCATCGGCAACGATGGACGCCATAAGTATGGGTCACTATGGTCTGGGATCACGTCTTGGACTCGTGATCGACAGCTATTTTTTCCTCAGAGCTCATATATGAACGATGTATGGGTAATGTTGTGACCTTACACGCACACACACACACACACACACACACACACACACACACACACACACACACACACACACACACACACACACACACACACACACACACAACTCCCTGCCAACGAGAATTGGAGGAACGACTCGCAGAACAGCAATGCTGAAATTATCTCAGCCCTGGGCGGAATTCGAACCCGGACCACCGTGGTGGCGGCCGAGAACTCTACCACTGAGCCATCAAGTCGTGTGTGTGTGTGTGTGTGTGTGTGTGTGTGTGTGTGTGTGTGTGTGTGTGTGTGTGTGTGTGTGTGTGTGTGTGTGTGTGTGTGTGTGTGTGTGTGTGTGTGTGTGTGTGTGTGTGTGTGTGTGTGTGTGTGTGTGTGTGTGTGTGTGTGTGTGTGTGTGTGTGTGTGTGTGTGTGTGTGTGTGGTAGTTTATTTAGTGGTAATTGTCTGTTCTCTTCAATATGAGTTTAGGTAGAATTTATCGTCAGTGCGTTTGGAGATATCGTAATTTCATTGATCTATTCATATATTTGTTTATCTTGTATTTATTGACTTGTTTATACACTTGTATATGTATTTCTTTGTTTATTAATCTATGTATTTATCTGTTTATTTATCTATTAATTAATTCATTCATATATCTGTTTTTCTGTGTATTCATATATACACATGTATCTGCTTTTTGATTAATCTACGTTTTATTCATTAATTTATTCTTTTATTAATTTGCTAATTTATTCAGTTATTTATCTAGTCGTTTGTTGTTGTTTTTATAAATCTATTCGTTTATTTACTTATTTTTCCATCTACTTAGCATCTATTCATTCATATTTCATAACATTTCTACCCATGAATGGGTTTTCAAACTTAAAAATGCAACACGACAGATATAGATAGATTCTTTGATGACTGCTGGTATACGTACGAGTATAGAGGAGTTGCTTTTTTGTATCACGCTTATAATGTACATCTTTTAATTTTTCACTCATCTTTCTTATGCTCTCTTGTTTTAATTTGATGAAAATTTTTCCTACGACGTAGTTTCTTCTATTGTTAGATCTTAATTTCAGTATAATTTACCAATTGTAATGAAAACAAAACAGCTGAGGTGGTAGGAATATGGACACACAAGGAGTAAATTAAAACTTTTGGACACCAAGAGAGACGAAAGAAAGACACTTGGAAATACGGACAGTTTGAATCACAGAACCGATGGAGACAAGAGGATGATGGAAAATGAAAACAGGAACGCCAAGATCAACTTCAGTGAAGAAAACCGAAGAGGCAGTTCAACTGACAGGGCGAGTGTCCGATCTGGAATGTGGTGAGAAAAGTGAGAAAAAGCCTGATATCTATTTCCATGTTTTGTTTCTTTAGAAAAAAAAAAATTCTGTATTTATATAGGTACCGGTAAGTGCCATTAAACTAACAGTAATTTCATATCTAAACTTTGTAGACATTTTTACAATTTCCAACCTGTTTGTATGTCTTTGATATAATAAATTTTACCAGTTTCTTTTATCTGAAGGCAATATTTCCATAACAGCCAAACAATATCATGGCCTATCGTTTCTGCATAAGGCTCTCCCAATTCCGATGTATATAATACTAGATTTTGAGACGAGTATCAAATCAAATGTATCTATGTCTTATCATTTGAACACATTGGTAAATAAACTCTTCTTGTAATGCTTATGAAGGTTTCCTTTTCATTTCAATTTGGAGAAGATTAAATTAAAAGATTATGTAACTTGAATATCTTGGTAATTACTACAGGATCGTGGCAAAATCAGAGTACACACACACACACACGTGTGTGTGTGTGTGTGTGTGTGTGTGTGTGTGTGTGTGTGTGTGTGTGTGTGTGTGTGTGTGTGTGCAATATACATTATCTCTAATCTCGTCCGGGAGGGCAATAGTTGTTGATCGTAAGCCCTAAAATTGATCCAAGACTATGGTGAATCACACACACACACACACACACACACACACACACACACACACACACACACACACACACACACACACACACACACACACACACACACACACACACACACACACACACACACACACACACACACACACACACACACACACACACACACACACACACACACACACACACACACACACACACACACCTCTCATGGCGCTGTGGTTAGAGCTCTGGCCTGCCACTACGGAGGTCCGGGTTCGATCCTCGCCCGGGGCTGAAATAATATCAGTATCGCAGCGCTGAGGGGTGTTACTCCAACTCTCGTGGGCGGGGAGTTGGGGGGTGTGTGTGTGTGCAAGGTCATAGCATTACCCATAGATCGGACCTACGAGCTCTGAGCTCTCTTCCAGGAGGGAAATAGCTGTCGATCACGAGTCCAACACGTGATCCAAAGACCAAGTGAATACACACACACACACACACACACACACACACACACACACACACACACACACACACACACACACACAAACACACACACACACACACACACACACACACACACAGACAGCTGAGACCAAGGGTGTGGCGGTGACACCCCTCCACAGTTGGGCCTTTTGGCCCAGTAATGCCGTTTAGGCCTGTGGCAGGGATACCGTCGGCCTGACAGATGTGCAATTGGACTGGAGGGCATCCCAGGCCGCCCTGGACCTGTGGGTGTGCTAGCGGGGAAATGGGTGGAGTTGACCAAATTGGCCCATAATGGACAAAATCTCAAAGGGGGTACCCCATGGATTTCAGTGGAAATCCCAAGGTCAGCGATTTGGTCCAAACTTCTCCCACAAGGAGAGAGTCGGGTACAGTGCACAGCAACGTAGAAATCAGACCGCTGAGACCAAGGGTGTGGCGGTGACACCCCTCCACAGTTGGGCCTTTTGGCCCAGTAATGCCGTTTAGGCCTGTGGCAGGGATACCGTCGGCCTGACTGATGTGCAATTGGACTGGAGGGCATCCCAGGCCGCCCTGGACCTGTGGGTGTGCTAGCGGGGAAATGGGTGGAGTTGACCAAATTGGCCCATAATGGACAAAATCTCAGTGGATATCCCAAGGAGAGAGTCGGGTACAGTGCACAGCAACGTAGAAATCAGACCACTGAGACCAAGGGTGTGGCGGTGACACCCCTCCACAGTTGGGCCTTTTGGCACACACACACACACACACACACACACACACACACACACACACACACACACACACACACACACACACACACACACACACACACACACACACACACACACACACACACACACACACACACACACACACACACACACACACACACACACACACACACACACACACACACACACAGACACACACACACACACACACACACACACACAGACACACACACACACACACACACACACACACACACACACAAACACACACACACACACACACGCACGCACGCACACACACACACACACACGCACGCACACACACACTCACACACACACACACACACACACACACACACACACACACACACACACACACACACAGACAGACAGATCGGTCATAAGAGCTCTGAGCTCTCTTCCGGGAGGGAAGTGGCTATCGATCATGAGTCCAACACGTGATTCAAAAACCAAGGTGAATTACACACACACACACACACACACACGTACACAAGAGAAATGAGTGTTGAGGAAATTGAAAGAGAGAAGACTAAAGGTGAATCTAAGGGAAAAATCGCGATCAGAACGGAGACAGAGAACAAGTTCTATTGAAAGGTCGTAGACATTAGGCTGAGAAAATGGTACTTCAAAGTCAGCGAAACAAGAACAGAAAACAGCATGGAGAAGGACAAAAATTAAAAGTGACCCATATTAACATTGACGGATTAATCTCAGGATTGAATGAATTAATTGATTACTTGTCAGGTGAAAAACCAGACATAATTGAAATTGTGTGGATGAAATTAAGGGGCCCAATACCACCTAATATTGTTGGACACGGGTAATACAATTACTGTATTAAAAACAGAAACGAGAAACAGGAAGGATGAATCATGTTATTAGCAAGAAAAAAACTAAATGTGACGAAGGTTACTAAGGGTAAAGACAGTCACCATGGAACTAATTATGATAATAGTCTAAGACATTGACATGAAAAGTAGAAAGTCTGTGGTTATTTTCGTACCCCCATCAAGTTATAGTAATGATAAACAAGTAAAAAGAATATAATAATATAAATAATATTAGATAAAATAAACAAATGCATAGGTATAGTTAAATAATAAACAAACAGGTAAATAGTGAATAATGATAAATTGACAGATAACTAATAATAAATGAGAATCAAGCAAATAATAATAAATAGACAAATGATAGCAAACACATAAAGAAATAATATGAAATGAATGGCAGTCATTACAACATCTTGCTTAGGTGTTTATCTAAACGAATCTTAAAGCTTCGAACTGAACTACATTGCACTGCCTCTGCAGGAAGTTTATTCCATTCATTAACTACACGGTTGGCGAAGTTGTTTCAACCAACTTCCAAATTAAACCTATTTCCTGACAGTTTGAGGCCATTATTTCTTGTCGGATTCTCATTCAGTGTGAATTTTTTTTTACTTTTGATATTGTCAATTCCCTTTAAAATATTAAAGACCTGTATCAAGTCACCTCTGAGTACGTTTCTTTTTTTTCGATTTGTGTATGATTTATTTTTTTTATATTTGGAATCAGTTTTGTGGCTCGCCGTTGTACTTTTTCTAATCTGTCAATATCTTTAATGAGATTCGGTGACCATACGGAAACAGCATATTCCAAATATGGACGAATTAGCGATTTATATAGCTTGTTAATGAGAGATGTACTTTTGAAGTCAAAATATTGCGCAATCAGTCCTAGAATCTTATTTGCTTTCTCAGAGGCTGAAATACACTGCTTAGATGATTTGAGATCGTTACTGATAATTACGCAGAGATCCTTTTCACTATTCACTCTTGTTAACGAATTTCCAAATAACTTATGGTCGTACTTACTGCTATTTTTACCTTTGTGCATAACCTTGCATTTAGTTGTGTTAAATTTTATCAGCCACTTTTCAGACCATTGCTGTAATTTATCTAAATCTTCTTGAATATCTAATTGGTTTAAGTGATCATTTGCCATTCCGCACAGTTTTGTATCATTATAAAATTTGTAGACAATAGATTTTAGTCCGTATCATTAGTCTATATCATTTGTATATACTATGAGTAGAAGTGGCCCAAGAACTGAACCCTGAGGAACTCCACTTGTAACATTTTCCCATCTAGAAGTTTTTTCATTCAGAACAAATCTGTTATCGACCATTCAACCAATTTCTAGTCCAACTTAATAAGGCTACCACTTACTCCGTCTGAAGCTAATTTAGTAAGTAGTCTTACGTTGGGGATGGTATTAAAAGCTTTTGCAAAGTCTAGATATGTTAAATCTATATTTTTTATTTTGTCATAATTCGAGGTGACTGTGTTGTAGAATTCGAGTTAGTCACGCAAGAATGTTTCCGTCTGAATTCATGCTGGCTATCATTTGTCAAACAGTTACTTTCTAAACGATGTTCGATAGCATCTCTGATGATAGTTTCCATAATTTTTCCTACGATTGAAGTCAAGCTTATAGGCCTGTGGTTATTTGGTTTCTTTTTATCATTTTTTTTTTTTTTTAATATAGGAGTAACGTTAGCCACCTTCCATTCTCTCGGGACATCTCCGGATATGATGGATTTCTTGAAAATTATTTCTAATGGAACAATAATCTCATTTTTCATTTCCTTTAATATTCTTGGGTGCAAACCGTCAGGCCCTGGTGTTTTATTAATTTTGAGTTTCTCTACACACCTTTTAATTTTTTCTTGTGTTATATTTACCGTAATGAGTAAGTTCACCCTTGATTTTTCACAGGTTTCAGTTTGGAGTTCACTTTGAGGTGTTTCGCTTACGAGTACTGAGCTAAAATAGTTGTTTAAAATATCACACATTCCTTCATTTGAATATTCAAGTTGACCGTCATAGACTCAAAAATAATTCCCCTTCTTCTTTTTAAAGTTTTCAAGCAATGTTTTCATATTCAAGGTCATCAAATTCTAAACATGGGCAGTCATCAACTCTAAAATGACTGCGCTTGATGTCTCTCCTACGCTTAGAACGGAGCACAATCTGTATATTCTCATTTTATAAAGTCACACTTATTATTTCCTTCTTGTAACAGGGAACCACAGAGATATAAGCGTGACTGACAGGCAATAGATTGTAAGATTGAAAAAAAGAGATGTAACGGGGGAGCAGATATGATTAATGAATAATAGAGAAAATAACTTTCAGTCCAAAGGGTATGCGGCAATGAAGAAATAGAATATAATTTTTGGATATGTTTTGACGGAAAAAGACGGGATAAAAAGGAGAGAAATATCAACCATTCGACGTTACCCGTAAAGTGGCTAGAAATGTGTGAGAAAACCCTGACGATCGCGATCACGA
>NC_134801.1:35706732-35709232 GCF_046742065.1 Oratosquilla oratoria | reverse complement strand
AGGTTTCAGAATAAAACATGAACCGCTCGTACAGGTGGATGAATTGCAGTAAAGAACATTGATACAGAGAGAGAAACTCATAGACAAGAAAACACAGAATAGACAGAAAACGTGATTCTTCTTCAAGAGGAAGTCCTGGAAGTCAAACGACGCTGCTGACCTTGTAGACGAACTCTTCAAGAGGCTTCACTTCTACAAGTGTTCATCCTCGAGTGCTTATTTCGAAGACAAGAGAAAAAAACTGATGTCTCTCAGAGTAGACGAGTATCCTTCCGTTGAATAAAACTTTCTGATAGGAGCTAGGAATAGATGGAATGAAAACAGCCACAACAAAATAGTTACTTGAGTTCAGCATTAAGTCTTTCAAAAGGTGAATCTCCCAGCTTAATAAAATACCATTGAGATAACCAGAAAGAACAAAGTTGCTTCTGTGGATATGATCAAGGCCAAGAACGACCGCCGGAGTAAATATCAAAGTGACCTTTTGGTACATAGAGAGGTGGAGTAGAAAGGAAAAGGAAAAGTGGGTATAGGGTGAGACAACAGTACATCACCTTGATCCATAAGAATCTTATAATTTCAAACCGTGCTTGTTTTCATAACCTAAAAAGTAAATACTCTATTTGATAAAGTTATTTCTACATACCTTGTGGTAAAATTTATGAAGTAGTTAAAGAAGTCTTTGAGATTGTTGAGATAGGGTACGTTTAGATAAACTAAAAAGTTATTTGATTGGACATTACTAGAATCAATATACAGACATTGAAAAATGTAACATTCTAACTCTGATTTAAGGAAATCGGCAATGGATATTTAGAAGTAAAAAATAATCTTTGAAAGAAAAATAAGGAGTGGGTGTCGTAAACAAAGGAAAGGAATTGAAGGACTTACGTGAGCAAACAAACAATAAGGAAGTGACATTGGAAAGGCAGGAAATAGGACAGCCCTGCGCCAAACAATGTCTTGACAAAAATGTCGACAGATAATTGAAAGGAGAATTGTTCTTACAAATCCAGGACGAAAAAAGAAATGAAATGTTAAGAAAGAAAAAATTGTGAAGGATACGGACAAAAGAAAGAAAAAAGAAAAGAAATAAAGCCGTGGCAGAAAATAGTAAATAAAAAAAAAAAAGCAAAAATATCAAGTATAAATGAAATTAAATGTTAACACACGGAGGTACTGAACAAAATTAAGATTTTATTTACAATTAAACAAAAGGAAACGCCGCGAGAAAAAGAAACGAGAGCGCAATTAAAGTGAGAACAAAGCCAAAAAGGAAAGGAAGATAGCGAATAAAAGAATACTACGCGATGAGACTAAACAAATCTCTATGAAAAGGATTTAGGTAAAGATGCTTTTACTTCTATTCTTGAAGTCAAGGACAGTGATCTAGGGCACATAGCATCTATAGCAAACTGTGCGCATAAGATCTGCACTGGAAACGTCTGATGGAGACACACATTGAAGATACAGTGTGAAGGTACATGATGAAGCAACAGAATCTATTCAATATATTCCTTCCGTACTACTTTCCCTCCTACTTTAACTACCGCCATACTATTTAATTGATCTCAACCCACACTCTCAGTAGCAAAATATAGATGTATGATATGAAATATATATAATATGATATATAAAACATGAAATAAAAAAGAGCAAAATAAACTATCTCAGTTAACCCTTGCCATACTGGAATGTAGTTTCTTTTTTAATTCTGGCTACCTCCAGACTATATTAATCACATCCCTGGCATCGCCTCGGTAGCTAGCAGGTTATAGCCTAACAGCCAATCTTCTTTAGCCCATCCCGTTACTGGATGGCAGAATTCCTTTTATTCTAACTGCCACCACGCTGTTCTATATATCGCCCTAGTACCCCCTTCGACTGCTAACGAGTTATAGCCTATCTCGTTTAACCCTTTCCGTATTGGTTGGTAGTCGCTTTTTTTTTTTTTTTTATTCCTTTTATTGTTGTTGATACTACGCTAAATTACTCATCTCCGTGGTACTCAGCGAACAATTTCCGTGGGAGGTAAGGTCTTTACTGTTAATTTAGCGTTGCCGCAGATTTTTTTTTTTTTTTTTTCCGTGGCATCCACCTCGGTCACGATTCTTTTTTTTATGGTTGTTTATTTTCCTGAGGGATAGACTCTGCGTTAAACCGTAACCTTATTGTGCGTGGCTAAATAAAACGATGTGCACCGGTCGACCGGATTACTACAGCATCGCTACTTGCCGCGGAGGTCGAGATAACGACAGTTCGAACCCTGCCACCAGCGAGTTGGACCAAGGGCATTGTTCATTAGATTCCACGCCACAAAGTCCTCTGTAGGGGGCACCGTCCTAGACTCCTGAAAAGAGGAGTTTGACGATGTTAAACCGATTCATCCAACCAATTCAAATGAAACCTGCAAATTGTCAGAAAGAAAGTTGTAAAGGGAAAGAAAGCAGTGAAGGAGTTACTGACATAACGTATGAGCCTCTTAGACTTTGGGTTTCAT
>NC_134801.1:35696732-35704232 GCF_046742065.1 Oratosquilla oratoria | reverse complement strand
ACTTAGAAACAAAAACAAAATAGAATAAAATTAAAAGAAAAAAAAATCCTGTCTCCATCATCTTCTGCGGATTAACCGGACTTTTGTGAAATACAATTGTTGGAAATCTGTGGCAATATCTTACTGAGTTTGATTACAATGAAGAAAGAGTCGAGAGCTCGTTCCCCACAGTCCTCGATGCTCAAAGCTCCACGCATCCATTCCACGACTAGAATGAGACGATGGAAGTCCTGTCCAACAGTAGACCAGTGATGCAATCTGTCGCGGTCCGCCTGGACGCCTCTCAATGTGTGAGGGGGGATGACAGCTTGGGTCACTGGTGCTGAGGGGAATACATGTTCCTGCGGGTAAAAGGCCGAGGACCCCTAGCATATGAATATATTCTGGCAATGGACAAACGATTATTTCTGTCTTGGGAAATGCCATTGCATATAAAAGATGAAAACAATAAACTTCACCACGCAGATACAGACGACAACATTCATTGCGGTTCCAGCCACCAAGGTGGAGGGTATAAGGTTATGTCAATTAATTTCTTCGCAATAAAGATACACCTTATGGAAAATGATGTTGCTATATTCAGTTTAGAAAATAACACCGTAGCAAAAAAGTTAAAGTATTGATAACGGAACTGTTGAGGGCTAAGATCGATTCTTCCAGTCCCCAACAACGGACACGGTAAGCTGAAGACGTTTTGTAATCCGGCGGTTCCACGGTAGGCAACCCATTCTCATACACGGAAATGAATTTAGATTCGTTCTTGAATCTCGAGATTTATGTCTGATTTGAACGCCCGGGGAACTGCTGTATACTCGTATACCACAACACATCGTGTTAGGATTACCATGCTCGAGGTTTCAGGATTTAGGTTCGGAACGTTTGTGTTCGAGACGAACTGAACCATTTTCCACCTAAGATATCAAAATTAACCCCATTAAGGAGTTTATCCTGGTTAACGCACGCATAATTTACACATCTATTTCGATTAAACTATGTTAAGTCTTTACTTGATATGAGTATATGACGTCCCTCCCCCAAAGATTTTATCATGACTACAGCCAGACCAAATTATTCAGCTTAGAACAGGGGTTCTCAGCCTTGCTTGGCTCGTGCACCCCTTTCACCATTTGCCAGAATGTCATTCCCCCCCTCCTTTCCAAGATTGCCTGTTTCAAAAGGTGCATTCTAAATAATATGCAGATATTATCTCACAGCGTAACACTTTTCTAGTCCTAAGTTTAACCTGGGTCAGCACTGGTATAATTCCAGCCCAGGTGACAGGCCAGATAGGCCAGAGCCTATATTTGCTTTCCTCACTCCGTAAACTTAATGTGGTCACAATTCACCCCCAGAAAACCCAAAATTCCCCCCCCCCACGGGGGTGAATTTCACCCCTAATGAGAACCCCTGGCTTAGAGCAATTAGTAGCCAGTAGAATGTAAAACTATAGTAATAAAAAGTTGAAGCTCTGGATGGAGAAAGCAAAAAGAAAAGAAAATAATAATATGAAATGAAAAATCATTCTTTGCTGAAGGAAGCAAGATCGGTGGCCTAAGAGTTAGTATATAAAGTAAAAGATAAAAGTGTAATATGGTTATCAAAGGAGAAAACGTAGTTGAAACACACACATACAACTCTTGCACACTCCCTGACACAAACATACACTTACGCATACAGAAACACTCTCTCATACACACATATACTCCCGCATGGTTACACATGCTCACACACACACTAACAAAGACACACACACGCACATACACGCACACACATACACACACACACACACGCACATACACGCACACACACACACACACACACACACACACACAAAAACACGCACACACAAAATGCAAGACATATATAACAGCAAGATCAAAGATGTTTGGATAAGAAGAACAGAGAAAAAAAATAGCTGATTAACTTTCCTAAACCTTAAGTAAGATGTTTCGAAAAATTCTATTGTTAAGTGAAGTTGAAAATTTGATGACTTGATTGAATTTAGATTTATATAACAGTTACAGAATGCTGTCTACGTACATATACTATTAAAATGTTCATATTAATTGTATTCATGAAGCAACCTATGTAACAGAAATATATGTTCTCAATTATAAGGTGCATTCCCATTAGGTCCCATGCACCTATCATTGAAATTCTTTAACTATTGACAGAGGTGGCTGATATGATTTTGATTTGGTTTCAACTAAAATTATTATTTTCATTTCTGGTCCCGGTCTAGAAGGGAAGGATGTTAAGTTAAATAATCCGGTCGTACTTTTTATTAAAAAATAATGGCCATGTTTTCACAAGCTGTCAAGCGGAAATCGACCTAAAACACCTATGCTCGAAGCCCTAGAAACGTTTGACCCAGTCTGAGAGAAAGTTTCTACTAAAGAAGATTTATTTAAGCCTTTCCTGCTTAATGGTGCGGGTTCAAAAGAATATAGTTTTATCCAGTATCCTGTAAGATGCCTTTTATAGTATTTTCAAGACTCACTGAGGTGGAAAATACCTGTGGTGGAGAGTATGTGTTGCTTATAGTCGTGTATGGGAGTACTACGTTTCCTTTGTGTTTATTTGAAAATATAAACGGTCTTATTGTGAGTTACTGCTCCAGTGTAACTCCCTTCCTTTTGCCCGTGTTTCTTTTTTGTTCAGTAATAAGGACGTTGTAGTAACCAGAGCTGCCCCAAACCCAGTTTTGTCTTTAATCTTTATTCTCTTCCGCATGAAAGGGACGAGGCGGGAGGGTCCCCGTGCAAGTGAAGCTGCACTGCTGTGGATGTCCTCTGTCTTGCTGTATTGCTTCTGACACGGGTGCTGGGTGACACACAGGGATAGCGTTCATCCGCGAAGAGCTAAGAGGAGAGGGTAACGAGGGTGGTGGATGGGAGTGGGTGCGTGCCTTGATTGGCTTCCTCCTTGGTATAAAGATAGAGAGAAAAATCTATTCTCCTCAGTTTAAAACTGAGAATTTTGCGTTATAGCTGAGTTCGTCACTTTGTCATTCAAGAAAGCTGATAATATTGTGTCTGCTGTTGACTCAATACAGATTAAAGCTATGTTGAATCTGTCTGAGAGTGAATACCTTCGTACATATAGTGAAGTCTACGGTGAAATTAATTATATTGAATGATAAAGAAAAAACTGTTCTCCTCTGTACCGACCCAGTACAGAATAGAGCTTTACTGAAGTTGTCTTAGAGTGAATATCTTCGTAGAAGCAGTCTAATCAATGGTGAAATGAAGGGAAAAAAATACTATTCTTTTCACCCTTACAAGCCATAATATAGAACAGATTCCTATTACAGGAAAAGAGAGGAACCAAATAGGGTTTTTGAATTCATAAACTTGGCTAACAGTGTAAATAAATAAAAATACATACAGCCTTCCCTCCCTTTCGTCTCAGCACCTTGAAATGGAAGGTCATTCAGTTTCCAACATACAGCTTGAAAAAAAAAAAAATGCAACGAGGCATAGTTCTCCTACATCAGGGCCCAACAGCAGGAACTGATTTGCTCACAACGTTTCACCGTGTAGCGATCCCCGTCCCTCTCCGCCGCTCGCTATCAAATACAAACCAGATGGGAAGAGTGTTCCTTCGGGTCGCGTCATCTCATTATTCATTCACAATATCCCTCCGTTCACTTCTATGTTTTGCTCACCGCTCTCTGCTCAACAGACAATCCGCGTGCATCTAATGACCCTTTTATTCTAGCTATCCATCTCATTCTCAGTCTTTCTCTCAAGCTTGCTCCATCCAATTCTGCTTTACACATTGTTATTTCATCCTTATTCATTCTTTCCTTATGCCCAAGCCAACTCAGCACTATTAAAATACTGTACTATATCCGACAGCTTTCTTCCGATCCCTAACTTCTGCCTCACTAACACATTTCTCATTCTTTCCACTTTCAAAACTCCTAGTACGTCTCTCTAACACATTATCGAAAAATATTTAGTCTCTTCCTTTCTGACTCCCTTTCATTCCTAATCCTGGTTCATATAGCATCGTGAGTACAATCATTCCTGCATATAACCCTCACTTTGAATTCAGATAGCACTTCCACGGCCGGTGGTCTGCGGTTAACAGGAATCTACTCTATGTCAACGTCGTACGTTTTGCATTACTTAGCACCTATTTCCACCTAGTGTGGATATGAATCTCTGATTGGCCTCGATATGGCGCGACAAAAGTTCTTCCGCATAGTAAAAATGTGTGTGTATGTATATGAAGGGGATGTGGAGATCCTCCTATGAACATATATAACTATTCATACATATACACATACATACATACATACATACATACATACATACATACATACATACATACATACATACATACATACATACATACATACATACATACATACATATATACGTACGTACATACATACATACATACATACATACATATACATATATACATGTATATATACATACAGAAATGCACACATACATACATACATACATACATACATACATACATACATAAATACATACATATATACATATACATTTACATACACATACGTACAAACATAGGAAAGGGGTGATGTGATGTGGTACTGATTCACATAAGTGGAAGTACCACTAAACTAATGGGCCTTTATCACTAACCAGCATAACAGTGAAACTATGTGAAAGGATTATAAAAGATCGACGGGTCAAATACCTTGAAGAGATGAACATTCTAACATAGATTGAGTTTGACTTCAGATCTGAAAGATCATGCCCATCAAACCATTTACGCTTTCACTCGCGATTGATTGATGCGTTGCAAGAGAGTATATGTTGGGTGGACTGTGTGTATCTGGACCTAGGGAAGGCTTTTGATAAACTACTTGGATTAATCAAGAACAAGAAACGAAAGAAAGAATTAATTACTGATAGTAAAAATACAAGACAGGAAGTGAATCTAACATTGAGAAAGAAGAGAAAGGAGAGAGCAGAGAGGGGCTGAAAGTGAGCGAGTTGAGAAGGGGAAAGAGAAAGAACAGCAGACCAAACTGAAAGAGGCATAGAATGAAGTGAAAGAGGAAGGGGGAATGGGTGTACAGAGATAAAGATTGTGTTTCTGTATGAAAACATGTTTCTTGATATAATATGACTTTTTTCGTGACTTCATTATATCTTGTCATTCCCAGCATAAGCAAAGAGATAATCTCTGTCAATTTCCTCTACACTTGCCTTTGTCTTCAGCAAAGCAATTATGTTATCTCTTTTCTTTCTTCTAATGTAGGAAAATTAATTGTTCTAATATTTCCTTATTTGATGTACCTGTATAGATGGTGTCCATTTTATTCATATATATATTCATTTATTCATCATTCTGTTATTTATCTATTAATTTGTCTATTTATTATATATAATTTTTTTCGGGATCTTGATTATATCATGCAAATTGTGTGGCGATCACCCCATTACTGTATGAGAAACTAGCTTCTTTATAATTTTTTCTTATATCATATCACATTCAATGACATGAAACTCATTTTTATGTTCGTCAGCGTTTAAAGTCTCATTATAAAATCATCTCAATGTGTTCATTGTGTGTGTGTGTGTGTGTGTGTGTGTGTGTGTGTGTGTGTGTGTGTGTGTGTGTGTGTGTGTGTGTGTGTGTATTCACCTTGGTCTTTGGATCACGTGTTGGACTCGTGATCGATAGCTATTTTCCTCTTGGAGGAGAGCTCAGAACTCGTATGACCGATCTATGGATAATGCTATGACCTTACACACACACACACACACCCAACTCCCCGCCCACGAGAGTCAGAGTAACGACCCGAACCGCAGCGATACCGAAATAATTTCGGCCTTGGGCAGGATTCGAAGCAGGTACTGCGAGCACCACCATGCTTGCAGTCCAGTACTCTACCAACCGCGCCACCGAGTCGTGCAAGTGTGTGTGTGTGTGTGTGTGTGTGTGTGTGTGTGTGTGTGTGTGTGTGTGTGTGTGTGTGTGTGTGTGTGTGTGTGTGTGTGTGTGTGTGTGTGTGTGTGTGTGTGTGTGTGTGTGCGTGTGTGTCTATGTGAGTGTGTTTACCTAGTATCTTACAGGAAGGGGATTTTTTTTTTATTGATTGCAAGTATATACAAAAGAAAACTTGCGCGGGTCACAACCCGCTACCTCCTAGGAAGTCTGAGGGACTTTTACAATAAATTACAGTACTAAGAATGTATGCAGTCAGTTATCTCTCCGGTGTTCTTCTGCCTCCCGGTCTGATGTGTGTCTTGTCTCAGTCCATGCCCTCCAGTAACCCAGGTAAGGATGGCCAGTCGTTTTTGCTGAAAAAAAAAAAAAAATCGTGGTGCGCGGATATGCTTTGTGGATATGCTTTGTGAATATTCATCAAGGAAAGTGGGAAAAGTATGAGGGGTATTATCTAGAAGGTGGCACTTCCATTAGGCGCCGAAGCCGGTATGGGTTGAGCGCGCCCAACAGCCTCCTCACTAGTCCCTCCGGTGAAGTGGCGGGACCCGCTCGAAGAAATCTAGACGCTGGACAGGTAGTCACATAAAGAACCAGCATATTGGCCCCCATCGCGCCGCAGTGTCCTATTGGCGTCCCGCAATCTCCCAGAAATACCGATACCCTAGACGAAGGCGATGTAGGACCACTTCTTGCGCCCTCGAGAGGCGCATTCCCGTGCCAAACTTCTCATAGTTGGAAGTCCTCTTGTACCACAGGCCTGACGGCCTCATGGGCGCCATCAGCTTGTGCTTCTCTACCTCTCGCCGGGTCAGTGTTCTCGTAGCGATGGTCGAGATCTCTTCCCGACTCGGGAGCACACCAATACCGCCGTCCATATGGTGACTGGCCGCTACCTTCCTTGCCTCACTGTCTGCCACTTCGTTCCCCGGTAGGCCGATGTGTCCGGGAATCCAGTTAAGGACGACTAACTGTCCTTGCTCATGGAGGGACCTTATCTGAAACAGCAAAGATGTCATTAGTTGCACATAGTCTTGATGTATGTCATTATGGATAATTTGTATCAATGACAGACTATCATTGTGTATTACAACATGGTTTTGGTGGGTGTTGAGGGCATGGGTCAGTGCTAGTCCCACTGCAATTCTCTCCGCTTGCATAGAGCAGCGAGTGCCCAACATCCTGTCGTGTGTCGTATGTGACAAACGCCGCACCTACCGTCATGCGCTCAGCATCTCCTGATCCGTCGGTGTAATACACCACGGAGTTTTCAGGTGTGACGGCCCTCATAGTCTCCTCAGCTTTCGCCCACAGCTGCAGTAGTGGTGTGTTACGCTTCATCGCCATTATGGAGATTTTGGCTGGTAGACTCTCCCAGGGCGGAGGTTGCATGTATCCATCCACCGGTACATCCCTCCTTTTTAGTAGGATGAGGTCCTGCAGGTGTAGTTCCCTGATGCGTCGCGCGAGCTTCGCCGACCATCTGTTCATCGGGAAAACCTCAGGGTCCTGCTGTAGAGCGGCGATTATCCTTTGCTGTAGGAAGGAGTCCTGCTGCTTTTG
>NC_134801.1:35671732-35674232 GCF_046742065.1 Oratosquilla oratoria | reverse complement strand
GGCCTTGGTGATTTTTGTCCACCGTTAATGTTGATGGTAACATTTTATTTATGGCAAAAGAAGAAATACAGTCTGGTGACCATTGACCATGGGAAATGTTATAATTTGGGAAATTATTTATTAAGGAGGATTCTACTATTTTTCTTCTGAAACTACATTTGGATTTATAAATTATTTCAGCATCGTCCCAATTTATTCGGTGGTTTTTATTGGCGACGTGCTGAAATACTGCGGAATTTTCCTGTCCGTATTTAACAGAGTTCTTGTGCTCCTTAACCCTGGTATTGAGATCTCGACCCGTCTGTCCCCAATATACATCATTGCAATCTAAACAAGGTAATTTATAAACTCCAGGGGTTGTATTACTCTTGGATCTGTGATGTATATTGACAACTTTACTGAACAAATTATTAGGATAATGGAAGATAAAATTTACCTTTTCCTTTGGTAACATGTGAGACAATTCATGGATTGATTTGTTAAAAGGCAATTTTATGCTTCTATTATCCCAATGATGATTCATGGCGGAATGGGAATCTGTTTTGTGAAAACTAATTTTGGCCTTGCTGAGAGCTTTTTGTAAAAACCACGGCGGGTATCCTAATTTTGTTAGTTGATTTTTCACTGAATTTAGTTCCAAATCTAAGTATTGGGAGCTACAAATTCTCAAAGCCCGTAGGAATAGGCCTGAAGCTACACTATATTTTATTTTGTCAGGATGGTGGCTAAAGAAATGTAGGTAGCTCCCTGTGTGGGTGGGCTTCCTATAAACTGTGAAGGACAGTGACTCCGCATTTCTTATTATTAAAATATCTAGAAAAGGTAATTTGTGATCTAATTCCCATTCCACCTTGAATTTAATATTGTTCGTTAGGTGATTGAGCTGGTTGTGAAATTCTTGAAATGATCCCCATTCATCATCCCAAACCGTAAAGATATCATCTACATATCTATGCCAAAACATGGCGGGTGGTTTAATTTTCGGTAATAGCACTGATTCAAAATATTCCATATATAAGTTGGCTAGAACTGGCGAGAGATTAGAGCCCATGGAACATCCGAATTTCTGTTTATAATAAAGATCTTTGAATGAAAAAACATTGGTGTTGACGCAAAGTTGTGTTAAACTTAATATTTTATCTAGTGGCAGTGGTAGCTGGTTCTGGTATGGTTGTAATTTTACTTTCAAAAACTCTAAGACTACCGTTACATCAATTTGGGTGAATAGCGAAACTACATCTAGACTTAGTAATTTTCTACTACTAGGTAGGTTGTGACTTTTGATCTTTCTTATGAAGTCTTCTGAGTGTTTTATGTGAGACTCTGAGAAACAACCTACATACGGTGATAGTATTTGTGTGAGCCATTTTGAGGTCTTATGTGTACAAGAATTCCTATTTGATATGATGGGTCTGAGGGGAATGCCGTCTTTGTGCAATTTTGGAAGACCGTAAAAATTGGGCAACTGGGGATTAATGACTTTCAGTTTTTGGAACGTGTCTTTGCCTAAGATTTTGATGGCATGTTTGTTAAATTCTGAAGCAGTGCTTTTTAGAGGATTTTTTGATAGTTGTTCATATGTGTTTTTATCTTGTAATAGATCATGAACTTTGTTTTCATATTCTAAGTTATTAATAATAACTAATTTCCCTCCCTTATCTGCTCTGGATATGATGACATCCTTACGATTTGTGAGATTTTCTACAGCCAGTTTGTATCGCTTTGGTAATCCACAGTCATTTTTAAAACAATCCAAAATACCATGCGTGAGAATACCTTTTAAACAATGTAGGTCTTTATCATAATTATTTGAAGCCAAGAACTTGTCAAATTCTACGATATAGTCTAATGCGTGGTTTCTAGTTGGGTGCATAGCAAAATTAACTCCTAGTCCCAACACTTCTAACTCATTACGAGAGAGAGTGATATCAGATAAATTTACTACATTTTCAGTCAAAGAAAACTTGGACCACACACTGTTGTTACATAACCTAATTAGTTTCTTATTAAGAATTTCTAAATGTTTATCACTAACATGGGAAGCTTTGCTAATAGCTGATCTAGAAAGTAAATGGTAAGTATACTCATTGGAGCTCATAATCTTGAGGTGTCTTGTTGCAGATCTGACTTGTAGGTAGGCTGCATCACTTTCAATGATGTATATTGGGGACAGACGGGTCGAGATCTCAATACCAGGGTTAAGGAGCACAAGAACTCTGTTAAATACGGACAGGAAAATTCCGCAGTATTTCAGCACGTCGCCAATAAAAACCACCGAATAAATTGGGACGATGCTGAAATAATTTATAAATCCAAATGTAGTTTCAGAAGAAAAATAGTAGAATCCTCCTTAATAAATAATTTCCCAAATTATAACATTTCCCATGGTCAATGGTCACCAGACTGTATTTCTTCTTTTGCCATAAATAAAATGTTACCATCAACATTAACGGTGGACAAAAATCACCAAGGCCCATGCAACGTCGGTCATGTGACCTGA
>NC_134801.1:35666732-35669232 GCF_046742065.1 Oratosquilla oratoria | reverse complement strand
AAAGAAAATCTATTGCATATGAAAAATTTGTATAAGGTTATTGGTTTCAAAAGTGACTTATGGAATTTAAGCGTAATAATTGTATAATTATTCACATAGGCAGAAATATTACTCAGTGCGCCTGATAAGCTGTTTGGAACAACCTTAGATAAAATTGTAGATAAAAAAAAAAAAAAATGGTGTAGTCATCAGTAACGACCTTCAAGCATCTAAATATTTTATTTCTGCCCCAGAAAAATGAAATGTTACACTGGAATTGGTAGCTCAAACTTTTGCCCTCAGAAGTGTCTGTCTGTCATGAACAGATGATATAAATCACTGGTTCATTAAAGACATTGATAGTTTGTAAAAGGATATATCGGGGATAGCCGCAAAATTGATATCAAGAATAAAAATTAAAAAAAACATACGAAAACTGATTTAAACATCTCAACCTATTTTCACCCTAACTTCCTCTCTCTTTCTCCCTTTTCCTTTTTTTTTCTTTTCCTATTATAAATGAAAACGCAGAGAGGGTTATAATATAAGCTTTAAAAATTTCAAGAGATTTGATAACATAAATCTTTAGAATACGTGCACACTAAATACTAATAGGACGAGAAATGATGAACCTGAACCTATCTGGACACAGATTTTGCTTAGAAGTAGGTAGAATCATTTTCTCAAGACGAGCCGTCATTGAATAGAATAAGCCTCGGATCAAGGTACTGAATGTGTTATAGTTCGAGAATTCAAAATTCACTTGCATTTTTTTATTTATTTTTTTTTTTTTTTTTTTTTTTTATTTTTTTTTTTTTTTGACTGAATTCGTTATGCACCGAAAGGTTTCCTGTCGGCCTACATTGCCATTATATCACTGTAAATTTGAAGATGCCAGAATAACTTACGGAAGTGGGTTGAATATGTAAGCGTGTTTGGTAAGACACATTTTAGTTGATGATACGTACTTTGCAAATAAAGCAATATACAGGCAAATGTATGTAGAAGTGAACGGAACCTCATGAGGCCTCCTTGATTATGTAGTGAAGAACGAAAGAATAAAGATGGGGCAAAAAGCATTCAATGCATTAACTGGATGATGTGAAAGATAACCATAAGGAAGGATTAAAAATGTTACAGGAAAAATCAGAAAGAAATTAAATAAGCGAAAGAGAGATAAAGCAGAGAAATTAAAAAGACTAGAAAGAAATTAGATAGAAAGTCGAGCGAACACGTTGTGTTGAACAAATAAACCAGGTAAAGCCAAATCATAGTAGGAAGAAGCTAAGTGTCAGTGAACAGGATGAGGGAGAAACATGTCAAGTCTTTAGGGAAATTAATAAAACGGTCTGGTTTGAGATGAGACCATGGAAGGGGAGAGGCAGAATGTAAAGAAGGGTGAAAAAGTGGAGAAATAATACTATCTAGACAGATTAAGGAAATTTGTTTTTTGTTTTTGTATTTGTATATATATATATATGTATATATATGTATATGTATATATATATATACATATATATATATATATATAGAGTATATATATATATATGTATATGTATATTATATATACATATATATATATATATATTTTTATATATATATATTTTTTTTTTCTTCTTCTTCTTTTTTACTAATACCTAAGGCATTTATCTTTAGAGGCTCGCGCCGAGGAATCAGAGATGGTAAATAGAATATAAAGAAAATATAAGTAGATAAAAAAAAAACTGAATGGAGGGACAGTTGAGGTTGATACTGATTGGCATTCTTCTCTTAGTCTTCAATCAGAAAGGAATACTGCGTGACACTAGTCCATGAGAAAATTTCTACAGCCCCTGAACTAATTATATACACCTTCTGCAATCAGTACTTCATAAGAAAGGGAACTGATACGGATGTAAAATGAAAGCTTAAGAATATTCTGAATAAAAAAATATAAAAAAAGAGAAATGATTAAGGGTGAAACGAAAAGGAGTAGGAAGGTGAGGTAATAGGAAACGAAGCCACATACTGGATGTAAATACAATGGTGGTCACTGAAAAAAATGCTTTGAACGCAGTATGAAACAACAGAAAAGTTGCGTAAATAAAGGACTTACTAGAATGAGTGAGTCTAAAGGCTAATTAAAAAAGCCAAAGGGAACAAAAGATAGGCTCTAGAATAGTAAAAGAAAGCATGTGGTGTGCATCTACAGAGGGAAATAATATTGAAAAGACGACGCAAAGAAAGAACACAATGTAAATTCTCCGGCAGTTTTATATGGAGGTATTGAACGAAAAGAATAAAAGCGAAGTGTTTGGCAAGGGAAAGGACTGTGTCGATTAAATATTCATTTAGGAGCAAAAATGGTGAAAACTGCGCGGAAAGAGGTAAGGAACTATATATGGCAATCATGGGATTAAAGAAGATGTACGATCGAGTGACGGAGTGCCTTGTGGGTAATGTTAGAGGGGTACGCATGAGACTAGAGCTCTGCCGTGAGAAATAAAAAACATGTACAAGGTAAAGGGACATGTTATGTGAA
>NC_134801.1:35651732-35654232 GCF_046742065.1 Oratosquilla oratoria | reverse complement strand
GCTTAGACTGTCATTTGACCTCGCCCTGCAAATCACCTCCTCTTTCTATATATTCAAACTAATATTCATAGAACACGCACACACACACACACGCACACACACACACACACACACACACACACACACACACACACACACACACACACACACACACACACACACACACACACACACACATATATATAATACATATATATATATATATATATATATATATATAAATATATACATACGTGTGTTTATATATATATATATACATATATATACATATATATGATTATATGTATATATATATATATATATGTATATATATATATATATATATATATATATATATATTATATATATATATATATATGCGTGTATGTGAATGTATATTGAAATGGGATGTGAAATAGCGTTATACATTTTGAATGTCAGTCCACAGTAGACATAGCAGATTTTTTACGGCATAATAAATGTGGGTCAGATATCAGCACACTTGAATATACCAAACCTCATTCTGTCAAAACAGTGGAACAGAGACTGTTTGCCCATTCAGTTCCAACCTGGAACCAACAGAAAAAAGCTACTAATTAGTAGTGGACACTGTTTGAAAGTGCGAGAGTGTCAAGTCATGTTTCACCAGGCCCCCTGTGACTCATTCATCTGAGCTAATTCTTTCCAAAAACAAGCTATTGCTCTTGAAAAAAATAGCGCTGTGTTCCAGAGACTATTAGTAGATTTAATATGTTACAGCAGTAAGCGTGTACCTGCCTGCCTGTCTGTCTGCCTGCATATCTGTCTGACCTCTGTCTGTCTGTCTGTCTGTCTGTCTGTCTGTCTGTCTGTCTGTCTGTCTGTCTGTCTGTCTGTCTGTCTGTCTGTCTGTCTGTCTGTCTGTCTGTCTGTCTGTCTGTCTGTCTGTCTGTCTGTCTGTCTGTCTGTCTGTCTGTCTGCCTGTCTATCTTGCCTCTGTCTGTCTGACTGTCTGTCTGCCTGCCTATCTGTCTGTCTGTCAGGCTGGCTGACTGGTTGGCTATCTATCTCTTTGTCTGTCTGCCTTTCTGTCTATCTATCTGAAATGACCAGTCTAAACTTGATATCGAAACCCAGCCAAAATTGGTGGGAAAACCGTATTAAATTATCTGATTAAAAAAAAAATAGTATATTCCTACCATGATTAATCTATTTTACTTTGGTATGCGAGAAATCTCAAGCTGCGGAGTTATCGCCACTGTTCTAATCGTATCCTTCATCCTCGTTAGCATCGTTACTTGAACCGTTATTATCATTGTCCTGTTGGCATGTTACCTACCTGAATTATCGTTATCATTGTTCATGCCATTGTTTTCATTGTTGTCTATTTTCTTGGTCAATATCGTCATATGAAAATATCTAATAAATCGGTAGACACTGGTTTTGTGCCTACTGCTTGGAGGCAGGCAAACGTTGTTCCTGTTTTTAAGAAGGGAGATAGATTGTCTATATGCAACTACAGGCCAATCACTTTGACATCGGTTATAGGAAAAATGCTTGAATCAGTAATAGTAAATAGACTCAGAGAATACATCGAAAGACATAATTTAATTCGTGAATCACAGCATGGTTTCTCCAAGGGTAAGTCATGTGTGACTAGTCTACCCTTTTACACTAAAGTATATAAGGCGTCAGATAACAATGATAATTACGATGTTATTTACCTTGACTTTAGCAGAGCGTTCGACAAGGTGCCACACCAGAGACTACTAAATAAAATCAAAGCCCATGGCATAGGAGGAAAAGTGTTAGAATGGATTAGAGCTTGGATTAGTAACAGAAAAGAGCGGGTCACCATAAATGAGTAAAATCTAGGTGGGGCAATGTTACTAGTGGGGTCCCCCAGGGCTCAGTTTTGAGTAAATAGTGATGTTAGTAAGTTTGCGGACGACACTAAAATAGGACGCCTAATTAGGTCAGGAGACGACGCAGAGATTCTGTAGGATGATCTTAGCAAATTGTTCACATGGTCGGGGAAATGGCAAATGAACTTTAAAAATCTCTAAGTGTAGCGTGTTAAACGTAGGGCTACACAACCCAGAAAATAGATATAGCTTAGATAACACACTTTTAGAGAAAACTGAGTGCGAGAGAGACTTGGGAGTTCTAGTGAGTCCGGACCTTAAAACCAGGAAACAGTGCATTAGCGCCAGGAATAAAGCTAACAGAGCATTAGGTTTCATTGCTAGGACGGTAACGAATAGAAGTGCAGAGGTAATTATTAAACTCTATCTATCGATAGTTAGACCCATCCTTGACTATGCGGTACAGTTTTGGTCTCCGTTCTACAGAATGGACATCAATTCACTAGAATCAATATAGAGAAGAATGACCAAAATGATACATGGATTCGGAAATTTGCCTTGCGAAGAGAGGCTTAGGCACCTTAACTTACACTCTCTGGAAAGACGCAGAGTGCGGGGTGATCTAATAGAGGTGTTCAAGTGGATCAAAGGCTTTAACAAGGGTGATACAAACAAGG
>NC_134801.1:35639232-35646732 GCF_046742065.1 Oratosquilla oratoria | reverse complement strand
CCAGTGATTAGAGATACATTTGAACAACCACAATGCACTTTAATTCTAAGCCATCAAATGCCAGCATGCTAAAATTGAAATGTGGTACTGCCCAGGACTCGAACCCGGCATCCTCATGACAAGTGCGGCAGTGACTTTCTAAATAGGCTATTATTTTTTCTTATATATTTGTATGCTCGAGTTACATACACATATATGAGATTTTGCATTCAACCCATCTCCACCATGTTAGTACGATTGGAAGTATACGAACACGGGAAAGTATTTGTACAACACTGAATGGGTCCCAGTGATTAGTGATACATTTTAACAACCACAATGCAAATAATTTCCCGCGTTCGTATACTTCCAATTGTACTATCTTGGTGGAGATGGGTTGAACGCAAAATTTCATATATGTGTATGTAACTCGAGAATACAAATATATAAGAAAAAATGCGCTTAACCGTTATCTCTCTTGATAGCCTAGTTGGAAAGTCACTGTCGCACTTGTCATGAGGATGCCGGGTTCGAGTCCTGGGCAGTACCACATTTCAATTTCAGCATGCAGGCCTTTGATGGCTTAGAATTAAAGTGCATTGTGGTTGTTAAAATGTATCTCTAATCACTGGGACCCATTCAGTGTTGTACAAATACTTTCCCGCGTTCGTATACTTCCAATTGTATTATCATGGTGGAGATGGGTTGAACGGAAAAAATTCATATATGTATATGTAACTCGAGCATACAAATATATAAGAAAAAATGCGCTTAACCTTTATCTCTCTTGATAGCCTAGTTGGAAATTCACTGTCGCACTTGTCATGAGGATGCCGGGTTCTAGTCCTGGGCAGTACCACATTTTAATTTCAGCATGCAGGCCTTTGATGGCTTAGAATTAAAGTGCATTGTAGTTGTTAATACATATATATATATATATATATATATATATATATATACATGTATATATACATATATATGTATATATCAATACATACATATATATATATATATATATATATATATATATATATATATATATATATATATATGTATATATATATATACCCAGCCCCAACACAGCAAGCACTCCAGAGAAATATTACAGCCACCAATTATGCATACCGAGCAGGAGGTCTGCTGGTCAATGCGGACAAGACTGAGGTACTTCAGTACCTATTCGAACCCCAACGGCGTAACCCCAACATACTCTCCAGGTTTACGGTGGAAGGGGAAGAACTAAAAAACGCGGATATCTTCAAGTATCTTGGTAGCATTCTCTCTTCTACTTTCGAGCTTAAACCAGAGATTCAGAACCGCATTCGCCAGGCCACAGTAAGCTTCGGCAAGCTCAGGGAGAGGGTATATACAAACCGAGACCTGACCGTTAAAACCAAAGTCAAAGTGTATGTTGCCATCTGTCTTCCCATTCTTGTACGGCCGTGAGTCCGGGACGCTTTACAGTAAACAAGTCCGCATACTGGAGGCCTTCCACATCCGCTGTCTACAGTGCATTTTAGGCATCACTTGGCGTAACCGTGTACCACACGTCGACATTCTTCAAACTGCTAACACCACTAGCATAGAGTCAATGATAATCACCCGCCAGTTGCGCTAGGTTGGACATGCCATACGACTGCCAGAAAACCGTCTCCCTCGACAGGTTCTCTATGGTGAACTGAGAGATGGGACCCGTGTGACTGGTGGACAGAAGAAGAGTTTCAAAGACCAGCTGAGACGAAACCTTAAAAAATGCTGTATAGAACCAAACCAACTGGAAGCCCTTGCCTTGTACCGATGTACCTGGCGCTTAACCATCAAGCAAGCAGCTGAGACTTTCGAGGAAAAAACGCACAGCTACCAGAAACCTCCAGCAAACCCGCAGGCAAGAGTACCAGGCCCAAAACCCTCTTCCACCTGGGGACGGTATCCCATGTCCAACATGTGGAAAGCGCTGCGCCTCAGAGATTGGCTTGAGGAGCCATCGGCGCATACATCAGTGACATCGATAATGATCTTACCAATGTTTTACTTTATAAACTTTCAAGAGAGAGAGGACGTCTTCGTCGTCAACGACGGACTGCCTTAACTAACTAACTATATATCAAATCAGCCATCCTTGAGTCCACTGCTTAACAAAGGCCTCCTTCAGAGCATTCCATGAATCACATGGCCGTGCCATCCTCTGCCACGTCACTCCTGTAAACTTCTCGATCTCGTCTCTCCACCTTCTGTCTGGTCTCCCTCTTCCATGCTTCCTATCTCGCGACGTCCACTCATTAACACACATGCTCCAACGCTCATCAGTCGTTCGCACTAACTTGCCTGCCCAATTCTACTTCCTCTCTTTTACTGCCTCCAAAATATCTTTCACTCTAGTCTGCTCTCTCACCCAACTTGCTCTCTTTCCGTCTCTCAGTGTTATTCCCATCATTGATCTCTCCATTCTTCTCTGTGCAATAGTTAGGTTTGTTTCCATGGCCTTCGTCAACTTCCAAGTCTCACACCGGTAGAATGCATTAATTGTAAACTTTACGTTTCAGACATAAAGGTAGAGAGTCTCTCAGGATTTTATTGTACTTACCAAACACTTTCCAACCTATTGCAATACGTCCTTTCATTTCATTGTCCTAAATAATTATGCTCTTCAACTTCCTCAATTACAATCTCTTTATTTTGAACTTTCGTTTTACTCTTATTCATTTTTACACCTACTTTGAGACTTTCCTTCTTTAGATCGCTCAGCATATCTTGCAAGTCTTCTGCTCTTTCTGAAATAAGAGTAATGTCATCCACAAATCTTAGGTGGTTTAAATATTCGCCATTAATCTTCAAGCCTTTCTTTTCCCAAATCAACCTTCTGAAAATATCTTCCAAACAAGCTGTAAATATTTTGGGTGAAATTGTATCGCTTTGCCGTACTTCTTTCTCAATCTTGATTTTTTCTGTATCTTTATGTAGTCGAATTATAGCAGTACCTTTCGCATAATTTTTTTCTAAATCTCTTACGATCTGTTTGTTTGTACCCTGTTGCGAAGCAAGTTTATTATTGCTATTTGTTCTACCGAGTCAAAGGCCTTCTCGTAATCTACAAAAGCTAAACACAGAAGAATATTGTATTCTGTTGTTTTCTCTATTAGTTGGTTTATCATCTGCAAATGGTCTAGAGTCGAATATCTGCTCCTAAAGCCTGCCTGTTCTCTCGGTTGGTTTCCATCTAAAACTTACTCTTACTTAGTCTATTTGTAAGGATCTTGGAGAATACTTTATGTACATGTGATAGCATGCTAATCAGTCGATAGCTACTAAGGTCTTTCTGTTCTCCTTTTTTATGAAGCAAAATCACTATAGCATTGCATCACGCATCAGGAACGCTTTCTTGACGTAAGCATTGGGTGAACTGAGCTAATTTGATATGAACTAATTTCCCTGCGTATTTCAACAGATCTGTTGATATACCATCTTCCCCAGGTGCTCTTCCTCGTTTCATAGTCTTCAGGGTAAATTCTACTTCTTCCTTTGTAATCTCTGGTACACTACTAACATCTACACATAAATTTACTGACTCAACTACGGTCTTCGACGAGTAAAGCTCATGGTAAAATTCTTCTATCATTTTTACTATTTTCTTACTACATTTAATTATTTCTCCATTTCTATCTTTCAAACATATCATTTGCTGTCTTCCTAAAGCATGTCTGCGCTCGGTCCCTACGTCTCTCTGAATAGTTTCTTCTATCTCATCCATGTTTCTCTTTCTTTTCTCTGATCTCTGCCTTTTGTTGATAAGCTTGTTTAGTTCTACTATTTCTATTTTGTCTCTCCTGCTTTTAATCCGCATGGTCATTCTTCTTTTAATTAGGTCATTTGTAGCTTTGGAGTATTTCTTTTCTCTAATGTTTTTTTAACTTCCTACTTTCTCTGCCGATTCCCTAATGATATTCACTAAATTCAAATTAATATTTTCCACGGTATTCTCATTAGTTCTTTGAACTTCGAATCTATGTTTAATTCCTTACTGAAATTTCTTATTATTATCTTTAACCTTTGCTAGGCTGATTTTCTTTTTTAAAACTAGTTTATTTCTCTCGGCCCTGAAATTTAATTTAGCTGTGCAACCTACCATTCTATGGTCGCTACTTATGTTAAATTTATTTATCACCGTAACATTGCTAACGCTTTTGCTCTCATCTCCTAATATGAAGTTTATTTCGTTCTTTGTTGTTCCATCTGGACTTCTCCGCGTCCATTTACGACCTACACGCTTTTGGAAGGAAGTGTTCATTATCCTCATGTTGTAGTTCTCTACAAAATTTACAAACATCTTGCCTCTGTCATTTCTTTCACCTACTCCAAATTTCTCAATGCACGACTCATCTTCCATCTTCTTTCCCACTTTAGCATTAAAGTCGCCTGCTATCAACGTGCATTTACGTTTTTCTTGATTCATTATATGACTTAAATCATCATAGAGCGACTCAATTTCATCGTCTGAACTCTATGAAGTTGGTGCATAAACCTGAACTATTTTTATAATGTATTTTTTACACAGCCTAATCATAATACAAGCTACACTGTCCGATAAACTACTAAACTTGACTACGTTACCAGCAACCTCTCGGTTTATCAAGAATCGTACTCCACTAGATCTTTCTTTGTCCTTACTTCTACAGTAGAACAGGTGGTGACCATCTTGTAATTGTATCAGCTTTTCTTCCGTTCTTCGGACTTAGCTCAGTCCTACGATGTCCCACTTACTGTTGTCTAGTTCTTCCATTAAACTCTCCAGCCTGTGGTCTTCTGAGAGAGTTCTTACGTTGTAAGTATAGATGTTCATTTTCTTCATGTTGTTTAATGTCTAAGACTTGGATCTGCTTGGACAGTGCTTACTCACATCCGGTGGCACATTGTCCGTAAGCACACGAGGCAATGCGGTTGAACCATTAGAAGACGATGAACCAACAGCAACGCCCTGTTTTTTTTTTGTTTGAACGTTCATGGTTGCTATGAAGGCTTTTTGGCAGTAATCTCACCTCCGTGCCAGCTGGTTTCTGATGAGATATTTCTCTGATGTCACCTTATTCATTATATTCGGTGAAGCCCTGTATCTATAGGGTGCCCAATGGTTCACGCCGTCATTATTACGGTACCCCATATATCTATGAGGAATTTCCTTGTTTGCCATCAGGGACGTGCCAGTTAGCAATAGATCCTATGTTTGACCTGCTTTTTGTCTGATCTTTCTTACAAAGCCTGTTGGAGATGGGTGACCCTGCAGAGATTTCCTCTCTATCGACATAGCTTTTGTAATCGTTAAGATTCTCAAGCCTACCCACAACGTCAAGATGTCAATCCTCGTGTGTGTATATATATATATATATATATAAATATGTATCTATCTATATATATATATATATATATATGTATCTATATATATATATATATATATATATATATATGTATCTATATATATATGTATATATATATATATATACAAACACACACACACACACACACACACACACACACACACACATATATATATATATACATATGTGCAGAGTCCACTAGGAAAAGGAAAAACACACGGAGTCCGAGCGCTTTCGTGATATATTCACATTATCAAGGAGTACAGAAATGTGATAATGTGAATATACCACTAAAGCGCTCGGACTTCGTATGTTTTCCCTTTTCCTAATGTATTCTGCATATATGTGATTCACGTGTGACTTGTGAAATTTGTGCATATACGTGTGTGTGTGTGTGTGTGTGTGTGTGTGTGTGTGTGTGTGTGTGTGTGTGTGTGTGTGTGTGTGTGTGTAGATATAGATATACATATACATATACATATACATATACATATATATGTATATTTATATATATATACATATATGTGTATATATATATATAATATATATACATACATACATATACCAAGGCTTTTTCCCCCTTCCAAGGGAGGTAGCCAAAAAGGGAAAGGCATAAAAACACTCCCACCCATTTCATCCCTAAATACACTCCACACCCCTCCCACCCTTCCTCTCATCTGAGCACCTCCTGGATGACGGGTCATCCCTGCACCCTGCCCACCGCCCTGGGTCAGAAGCAGTGTCGCAAGACACAGTACATCCACAGCGAGGCCGCTTCATTTAATCGGCGACCCCCCCTCTCCGTCCCCCTTTGCATATAATGTGAGGACGGGGAGAAATCCCTTCGGGCTGCGTCAAAATTTACTCTTACATACTACCCCACCTCACAATTCCCAGCACATTCCTCCTCATGCAGTCACAACATCATCCATATACAACCATTCTCCACTCACCTCTGTCTTCCGTCCTCTCCCTTCCTTCCTCAACAGACATTCCCCTCTTCCCCAAAGCCCCCTTCACCCCATCCATCCACCTCATCCTAGGACGTCCCCTCATGTTCACTCCCTCCACATCTGCCTTCCATACCTCTTTTACTAGTCTTTCTTCACTCATTCTTTCCATGTGTCTAAACCATCCTAATATTCTTTCATCAACCCTATCTCCCAAATCCTTTTTCACCCCTGTTCTCCTCCTCACCTCCTCATTTCTCACTCTATCTAGCCTAGTAACCCCCACCATACTTCTCAGACACCTCATCTCAAACACATTCAAACTCCTTCTCTCTTCTTCTCTTATGTTCCACGTTTCTGCCCCATACAGTGCTGTTGGCACAATCACTCCTTCATACAGTCTCCTCTTCGCATCCATTCCCAAATGTCTATTCCTCATTACACTCTTTAAACCACCAAGGCATTTACTCGCTTCTCTCAATCTACATTCTACCTCCACCTTCACTCCACCTTTTCAAGTGTACACTTGCACCCAAGTATCTAAAACTATCCACTTCCTCCAGTCGCTCTCCCTTAATGTTCACTTCCAGTCTACTGCCACTTTCACCCCTTGTACATCTCATCACCTTACTTTTACCCACATTTATCTTTAGCTTTCTTCTATCACATACTCTCCCAAACTCTGCCACCAGCTTCCTCAATCCCTCCTCTGACCCTGCCACAAGCGCAGTGTCGTCCGCAAACAACAGCTGGCTCACCTCCCACTTTTCTCCATTTTCTTTAACCATCTCCAATCCCTGACTCATTACCCTAGCATTCACCTCTCGCACCACCCCATCCATGTATAAGTTGAACAGCCAGGGCGACATAACGCATCCTTGACGAAGTCCCACCTTTACTTCAAACCACTCACTCTCTCCATTTCTAATCCTAACACATGCTCTACTACTCTCATAAAAACTCTTAACAGCTCCCAAAAGCTTCCCTCCTATCCCATAAATCTGCATAACCTCCCACAGTGCCTTTCTGTCTACCCTATCATAAGCCTTTTCCAGATCCATGAAAGCCCAAAAAACATCCTTCCCCTTTCCTATAGCTTTCTCACATATCTGTCTTACCACAAAGATCTGATCTACACAACCTCTACCCGTCCTAAATCCACACTGTTCCTCACCAATTACTCCTTCTGTTCCTCTCCTAAT
>NC_134801.1:35634232-35636732 GCF_046742065.1 Oratosquilla oratoria | reverse complement strand
CCGTCCTAGCTTTCGACAGGGGGAGTTTGTGACGTAAAAAAACAGTTTAGTATATATATATATATATATATATATATATATATATATATATATTTACATACATATATATACACATATATATATATATGTGTATACATATATATATATATATATATATATATTTACATACATATATATACACATATATACATATATATATGTGTGTATACATATATATATATATATATATATATATATATATATCATACAATCTCCATGACCGTCGCGCAGAGGATTCGAACCGCTACCTATAGGCCCAAGAGAGTCCACAGCACCCGCCTTTGACCACTCGACCACAGACGATCTAAAAGTGTACGAACTCGTAATCTATCTGATTACCGAGATTGGGGAAGGTGCTAACTGCCCTCCATATAAACCCCTTTTTACCATACACCTAATCGCACCAGTGGGAATGGTAAGGACTAGAACGAATCCCCCTCACGCTTCTCGTCATCGTAACTATGTGAATAATTCGCTAGTGGACAGCGACATCAATCATACAATCTCCATGACCGTCGCGCAGAGGATTCGAACCACTGCCTATAGACCCAAGAGAGTCCACAGCACCCGCCTATGACCACTCGACCACAGACGATCTAAAAGTGTACGAACTCGTAATCTATCTGATTACCGAGATTGGGGAGGGTGCTAACTTCTCCCCCCCCATATAAACCCCTTTTTACCATACACCTAATCGCACCAGTGGGAATGGTAAGGACTAGAACGAATCCCCCTCACGCTTCTCGTCATCGTAACTATGTGAATAATTCGCTAGTGGACAGCGACATCAATCATACAATCTCCATGACCGTCGCGCAGAGGATTCGAACCGCTGCCTATAGGCCCAAGAGAGTCCACAGCACCCGCCTTTGACCACTCGACCACAGACGATCTAAAAGTGTACGAACTCGTAATCTATCTGATTACCGAGATTGGGGAGGGTGCTAACTGCCCCCCATATAAACCCCTTTTTACCATACACCTAATCGCACCAGTGGGAATGGTAAGGACTAGAACGAATCCCCCTCACGCTTCTCGTCATCGTAACTATGTGAATAATTCGCTAGTGGACAGCGACATCAATCATACATATATAAATGTATACTTATGTATATTTATATATATATATATATATATATATATATATATATATACCTACATATATATTTCTTGATGTTATGTATACTTATACTGAACGTCACGTCTTTACTAGTTGCATTGTACTAGTGTGTAGAGTTTATATATTTCTTTCATTTTCATTGAGTACACCTTATACATTTCTGCTCCTTTTCTCATTATTCTAAAACTGTGAAACATAAAACATTGAAAGCCATTATGGATATCATATATTTTATTCATTATCGTTTTTTCATATAAATTATATATCGTGTCTCTTTGATCATGTACTGTTTTTGTAGTGCTGGGAGTACATTCTATTATGTAATGTTGCTCTTTATAATTTCTAGCCTTGACGTTTATTACAAGTTTAATGTCTTCCTTTTCTATGATTAAGTTCAGTTCCTCAACCAGCTATTCTTCATTGTGATATTCTTCACAGTCTCGTTGTTAATCTTGCAAACATCACATGTATTCTATTTTGAGCATAACTTTTTTGACTACTATTGTTACTTGTACTTAGGTTTGACTCTCAATATTGGTGTTTTTCAGTTTGTCTTTGCCCTCAAAATTCAAGTGACCTTGAACTTGTGCTATACACTTGACACCTGCTTTTCTATTTTGTTCTTATATATATATATATATATATATATATATATATATATATATATATATATATATATATATATATATATTTTAATGTGGGGAATGCATTATAACTGTTGTTTTTTTTCTTAGCCTTGACATTCATCACAAGTTTAATGTCTTCTACTTTTGTATTCAAATTCTCCAACCATATGTTCTTCATTAGGATGTAACTCACAGCTTTATTATTAATCTTGCGATTGTTACATCTTTTTTCATTCAAAGACTAAACTTTTGTTTTTTACGGCTATTTTTCTTTGTCCTTATTTTTCACTTTTATTTTATTTTCCAGTGTATCTTCGCCATCAAAGATCATTACCAAGTGACAGTAAAAAAATGTGTTTTATACTTTCCACTTGAGATGCAACTTTGCTTTTTTTTTTTTACTTTTAATTTGTCTTTTTCTTCCTCATCATTCATTTTTGTTATATGTTTTTTTTTTTCATAAGAGTCAATTATGTACTCTTTTTTTTCCTTTTCACTTAGTTTATCAAAATTGACCTGTGTAAGGTCATTGAGATTTCTTCACTCTTTTTAGTCTGGCCTTGATTCTTAACGCCTTTCTTTCGGGCACATGCTTACACGTTAAACCATCATGGCGACTTTGAGTATTCTCTCGTTTTTATTTGGTATTCCTGAACATTTCTCCTAGGAGTGATACCATGAATTAAAAAATTGGAGCAAAGCAATATTTTCTGAG
>NC_134801.1:35614232-35616732 GCF_046742065.1 Oratosquilla oratoria | reverse complement strand
AAGGGATTCTTTAGCAACAAACTCCTTTTTCCGCGCTCCGAAGACGCTGCTCGTTTCTGAACACAGCGAGAATATAATTATACGTAAGAATGATAGAATTGGTGCTTCTTATCTACTCGCATGTACCTTGAATACGGTTAAATTGACCAGATTTCAGAAAGTATTTCAAAGTTTGGGTGCCACGGCCCACGTATACTACATTTTCAATAATCAAAAATGAAAGTATCTCTCATTAAGTGAAGAATTTGGCTTGCAGATCTAGTTCCATCTATCCACCTACACCCAAGTGTAATTTCACCAGTGAATATATTTAATGAACGGTTAAGAGCCAAAATCATATAATCCTCTTCATCCAACCAGCTACCGTACTTCTACCTCTTTCTGTTCCATGACTAAAATCACTCCCCACTGGTCAAATTCTTTCTGCCTTTCATCTTATACTGAGACTTTAGACTTAAGGCCAAGCCAAAATTCCCAGTAACATAATGTTTCCATCGATGTAGAAAATTTCTTCTCCAATGTCCCACTAAGGCGTGAAATTGTCCTGAAAGATAGAAGCGTTGGTAAAATACAGTTGGTAAAATACAGTGTGTGCGTGTGTGTATGAATACACACACACACACACACACACACACACACACACACACACACACACACACACACACACACACACACACACACACACACACACACACACCTCATGACGAAGTGGTTAGAGTTCTCACCTATCACTACGGCGGTCCGGGTTCGAATCACGCCCAGGGCTGAAATGATATCAGTATTGCTGTGGTGCAGGTTGTTACTTCAACTCTCGTGGCTGGAGAGTTGGGGGTATGTGTGCATGTAAGGTCACAGTATTACCCATAGATCGGTCATATGAGCTCTGGCCTCTCATCCGGGAGGTTAATAACTGTCGATCACGAGTCCATTATGAGTCCAGCTGGTTTCTGGTCAGATATTTCTCTGGTGTCACCTTATTCATTATATTCGGTGAAACCCTATATCTATAGGGTGCCCAATGATCCAAGCCATCATTATGAAGGTACCCTATATATCTATGAGGAATTTCCCTGTTAGCCATCAGGGACGTACCAGTTAGCAGTGGGTCCTGTGACTGTGTGTGTGACCTGCTCTTTGTCTGATCTTTCTAATAAAACCTGTTCGATATGGGTGACCCTGCAGAGATTTTCTCTCTATCGACATAGCTGTTGCAATCATTAAGATTCTCAAGACTATCCACCACGTCAAGGGGTCAACCCTTGGATAGGTATATACATATATATGTACAGGTATATATATGTATATATATATATATATATATATATATATAGAGAGAGAGAGAGAGAGAGAGAGAGAGAGAGAGAGAGAGAGAGAGAGAGAGAGAGAGAGAGAGAGAGAGAGAGAGATGAAGGTAGATTGTAAATTGAAAGAAGAAAGTATATGCCTTGGGGTGGGAGGGGGTAAAAAGTGTCATTAGAAATAAATGCGCCAACGGCAATGTACGGAGCAGAGACTTGGAAATCAGGAAGAGAGGAAAAGTTTGAATATGTTTGAGATGGAATATCTGTGAAGTATGGTAGGGAATACAATGTTGGATAGAGTGAGAAACGAGGAGGTGAGATGGAGAGGTGTGGAAAAGGAGATAGCAGATAGCGCTCATGAAAGAGTATGGGGATAGTTTGGACACAGAAAGAACAAGTGAAAAAAGATTAGTAAAGAAGGTGTAGAAGTTAAAGGTGGATGTAGTGAACTTGAGGAGATGACCGAGGATGAGATGGATATATGGGGTGAAAGGAGGCATTTATTCAAGAGGCAGAAGTCTGTTGAGCAAGGAAGGGAGAAGAAAGGAGAAAGTTGTGAGTGGAAAATGGCTGTGTATTGCTAATACTCTGATTCAAGGAAGGTAGAAGCCGGGGGATAGGGGGGGGGGCGATCAGGGAGTAGTTATGTGTGAATGAACGTATTTCTCTCAGTCTCCGGTTTTGTTCATGTTGGGACGAAGAGGGCGGGGTGCTGATTAAATGAAGCGGCCTTGCTCTGAATTTCCTGTGTATTGATCATTACTTCTGACCCAGGATAGTGGCCAATATACAGGGATTACCTTGTCACCCAAGAGGAGCTAAGATGAGAGAGTGGAATGGGTAGGAGTAGGTGTGTGCCTTTTGACTTAGCTACCTCTCTTATAGGGGAATCTCCTTATATATATATATATATATATATATATATATATATATATATATATGTATATATATGTATATATATATACATACATATATATACATATATGGAGAAGAAATCACATAGATTCGTGATTCTAAGTATACAAATGGCTAGAAAGTCTTAATTTGAGAAAAAAATAGTAGAAATTTTAATTTGAAAAAAAAATTGTTCTTCCTTTCCACGAGAACTTTGTCTTTTTGTCAAACTATCCCATATCCTTAAGAATTTTAACATCCAAGTATCATTTAAGAACTCTAATTAATTTAGAAGTCTTTTAATT
>NC_134801.1:35599232-35606732 GCF_046742065.1 Oratosquilla oratoria | reverse complement strand
GTAGCAGCCAGAATAAAAGAAAAAGTGCCATCCGGAAGGGGGAAAGCGAGATAGGACATAAACTGCTCGTAGCCGAGGGGCGTGGGCCGCGGGTGGAAAGAGTAGCCTGGTGGCGGCCAGAATAAAGGAGGGAAGGCTTCCTGCTATGGAAGGGTTTATGATAGTTAGGGGCGTGGGCCGCGGGTGGAAAGACTAGCCTGGTGGCGGCCAGAATAAAGGAGGGAAGGCTTCCTGCTATGGAAGGGTTTATGATAGTTAGGGGCGTGGGCCGCGGGTGGAAAGACTAGCCTGGTGGCGGCCAGAATAAAGGAGGGAAGGCTTCCTGCTATGGAAGGGTTTATGATAGTTACCTAATATACACACGATGGGGCTTATATAAGTTGTTTGATTAGAAAAAATATATATTAGTTTTAGGTAGTAAGCAGCAGTAAATCATTAGTCGTACATGCAAAGAAGAGTCACCCAAACAACGACAGGAAATTTTCTAAAAAGGAGACATTGATATATCTACCATGTCTGGAGATGAAATGAAATAAGAATTTTCCATTTTCTTTTTCATTATAAATGGCACGGGCCGGCGGAACTGGAGAAAACGACGCGGGTGGCAAGTTTGATTTGCCAGCGGCAAATTTGATTTGCCAGCGTATCGCCATAGCACTGACGTTTATCGAACACATGGCCCCCATTCATCCTTCAGCCTCTCGAACAGCTGAAACCTGATGAAGAATTATACTCCACATTTGTATCGCGCATTTCAGACCCGATTCCCAATGTCTCGCTTATTTTCAATCCCGTCCCTGTGGAGCGGGTTCCCCTTCAGGCGAATGAAATTATCTGGCGACAGCTCTGTCAAAGAGATAATACTGCAGTAAAAGTATTGGCGATATAGATTCATGATAGTTCCTTTAGATGAGGAGGTCTTCATCAGCTGAATAAAATTGCAGCTCAAGTCTAAAGAGTAAATCACAATGCGTTCTATGATTCCACGGCCTTGCAGCCATCCGTTACGATTTCCAGGTACATTTTTGAGGTCATATGAAGCATGTCTTCCCATAAATCTATGAAAATGTGCCAAGATTCCTACTCATTTTCTTTTTAACTCCGTTTTGTTTCTGCGCTTTCCTTAAACGTGCATTCCTTCTTCATCGCTACTGAACGCAAATCAGTTTCCGTTTTCTTTATATTGGCTGTTTTCATCCCTTTCTCTATTCTTATCCTTCCTTTTTCATCACTATCTTTTTACTCTAACTCTGTGAGATTGTATTTCTTACTAGACAATTTGAGCGATCTCTCTTTTTTATATCTATCTACTATTTTCCCTTTCATTTTAAGTTTCTTGTTTTGCAGCCTAGATATTCGGAACCTCTTCTATCTACTATTTTCGTTTCAAACATTTTGAGTTTCTCATCTGACAGCTTGGTTGGATACGGAAATGCTTACCATTTTCGAAGAGGTGGAATGATTTATACCTGATATTGATTCTGCGACCGATCCCATCTCACTCTTCAAAGTGGAAGACTTTAAAGAGAACCACTTACCTTATCGATGACCTGTCACGCAAGATCCTCTGAAATTCCTTTTTACAATTGGTCTTTCATTTGATGAATTCGGTTGAGTCTTACATACTCAAGCACACTTGCAAGCATATACGTACAGCGAGCCATGCATATGTAACTTTAACAAGCAACCACACCTACAGTCACATATCTATACTCGAATACAACCACACAATACAACATCAGGCACAATCACACATGCACACGCGCGTATATAGTCACACTTATAAACACACACAAACACACATTAACACGCAACACACACACACACACACACACACACACACACACACATACACATACACACACACACACACACACACACACACACGCGCACGCACGCACACACACATACACACACATACACACACACACACACACACACACACACACACACACACACACACACACACACACGCATACACACACAAATACACACACACACGCACACGCACACACACATACACACACACACACACACACACACACACACACACACACACACACACACACACACACACATTGAAATAAAGCAGGGAACGGTGGGTGGACAAAACACAGCATATGATTGTATATTACTTGAAAAAGAGAAGGGTGCCATTGGGCTGGAATTTGGGCAGTTTGGTATCAGTCTGAGTTATAGACTGGTATTCTTGACCTGAACTACAACCAAGATGTGTAAAATAATTTTTCATCTAAAAGTGGATAAATTACCAGGCGAAAGAGGGAATATTGGTTAACAAATAGAATTCGGAAAACAAAGATTTTGTGTAGCCAAACTGTTGAATTTTTAATCGAGATTGGGTGATGCGCTACTTGGAAAAGACTCCCAATAAGGTGCTACACACAAAAAAAAGAAAAAAAACAATATGGCAAATTGGAAATGTTGAATCACTCAAAGGAAGCATAATGTAATGTGTGTACGATTTCCTAACAGAGGCGTTTACAAATCGTGGTAAAGAATCAGGCAATTAGCAGGGTGCCACGAGGCTTGTTGTTGGCATCAGAAATATTCTTGGTGTACATCAGTAATATGACAAATGGAAAAAAGTCTCTGCACCAAGTTGCAGACGACGCCAAACATATGTAAAAGAGTGAAAAATAGAGATAATTTTAGAAGTTTAGAAATAGGTCCAGAATGAAAAAATTGTAACCAACCCCCCTGGGGTTACAAATCACGATCTTCAGTTTCTTCACTTTATTTACACAGTTCACGCACAGTTCTGTACACTATGATACACAGGGCACGTCAGACACCGACGGCTCTTGGACCTCTGCACTCCGTTTTTGTGGGAGGAAGTGCTGAGTCTGTAAAATTCTGAGGTGCTCTTTAGTCACCTTGAAAACAATTTTAATAGGAAAATCCGGCCCTTTACATGGTTGTTGTTAGTTCATAAATTATTTCTTATATCCCTTTTTATAGTGTATAATATATCCAGGGGGCAAGGGTTGATTACTACTGTGTTGTCGTGTGTTATTCGGAATTGGCGATTGACCGCATTTATGTGTGCGTTCGTATGTCTGTGTGTGTATCTTGGTTCCGAGTGCTCGATAAGTGCTGGGTCAGCTTGTCAGAGCGGATGGTCTGGCGACAGAATGTCTGGGTGATGATTGTGACACCGCTCACATGATTTATGGGAATGGTGATGTGGTTATAGTGATGTATACAAAATGAAATTCAGTGCAAAGTCGTATGAAGTCTTGATAATAACTCCAAACAAAAGGAGGCCTCCACTAAGTCATGACATGGCAAACGAAGTAACAACAAACGCAAATGACATTTTTTTTTATAAATCTTAACTAGATAACTTGTTACCAGAAACTTATATAAGCATTATAACGAGAATGGTATATAAAACGTTATTGAAGATAAGAATGTGTGTGTGTGAGTGTGTGTGTGTGTGTGTGTGTGTGTGTGTGTGTGTGTGTGTGTGTGTGTGTGTGTGTGTGTGTGTGTGTGTGTGTGTGTGTGTATGTGTGTGTGTGTGTGTGTTTGTTTGTTTGTTTATGTTTTTGTGTATGTGTGTGTGTTTGTTTGTGAATATACATGTGTGTGTATGTGTCTATGCTTGTTTAATAAGTGTAATATACAGGGAAAGAATTAAAATTGTGAGGTTCTTTTTCTATATCTATCTCACCTAGTTTTGAACTTACTCCTGATCTTAGGGCTATTTCAGTTTCTGATTCCAAAAGTTGACACAAATAGACGAAGTGTTTATTTTACATCCTTTAGATAAATCTCTTAAGTTCGTTCTCACGACTTCGTCTCTTTTTATCCTAGACCAAGAGATTACCGAAGCCAGTATTCTTTGAATAACCTGAATACTGATATCAAAGTCACTATTTTCAATAATGGTAGGTCCAATGATTGTAACCTCATTTCATATATTTCATCTGCAAAGCTGGGAATCAATTTCGTCACCCCTCACCCCTACCCCTTCGCTAACACACATTTTTTTTTTTATTATTATTATTTTTTACCACATTACTGGGTCCGATCCGGAGACCAGTTACCAGCCCCTCGGGACCGCATGTCCTTTGAATTTTCACAATGTACTGTGGGTCTTGATTTATTCATCATTTCCAAACTGGATGAATATTGAAAGATAACAGAGATTAATATTGATGGCTTCTGGTTTCCTTAAAATATTATTATGAAATATCTTTATTTCTATTATGGAGTCATGATTTTTTTTTAATTTACTAAAAAATCCAGTTTGTACTGGGTACCCAGTGGAGCACAAGTTATATATATTATTACACTAGATTATTATCTATTGAATGAGCAGATTTCTGACCACATTTCGCAAAAGAGCAACCAAGTCCGGACCATCATTACAGTAGAATAAGTTTAGCATAAAATGGTCAAGCGGTTTTTGAGATTTACGTACTTTTTCTTATCCTGAACTGAAACCGATTGCCCCATGTTTACTTGGTCAATCATAGTCTGCACAACAGCATTATTTTACGTCAGACAAGGGTTCTATAATGGTTATTCCATGCCGAAGAATGATCATTCTTTCGGTGTTCACCATCTAACGTTAAGTGGTGAATATTCCATGTCTCAGGTGGACACGTAGGCGGAAATCTCTGCTGTCGAACAGTCCCATTTCTTGACCGATTTTTTTTTTTATAAGTTCCAAGCACATGTGTATTATCGAAACAATCCACTAAATCTGTAACTTCAGGCTGTTGCAATCTCCCGCAAGTGTTCATAACCGGGAAAATTTCCTCAATTGGCAAAAACGCTAACCCATCTAGCTGAGAACAAAATAACTGAAAATCTTCATCATCATGATATAGATTCACTAGTCCCAGTGACTTGGGTTTTTCGATAAGTACTCTGTGTCAAAAAATAAAAACACCCGTTATTGTCGATATATTTACCAAACACTGATTGCAAAATATTATGAACCGCTAGTTCGAAGTAAATTTGGCTTTCCGTTATTATACCCACACATGATCTGCCTTCGCCATTATTATTTCCTTGTTTTCGTTGGTGCAAATCTCTCTCATACACCTGTCCATGAATAGGATAAGCAGTAATGTTCACAAACAACCTCCTCGCCTTATTCCTGTCTTAACGTTAAACCATCTACTTTCAATTTCTCTGTTTTTAATTTTGTTCTTATTGTTCTGATATAAGCTTTTCATCTCCCTGACTAAATAGATAGGTGGCAGGAAGCAACGTTAAACCATCTACTTTCAATTTCCTTGTTTTTAATTTTGCTCTTATTATTCTGATATAAAATTTTCATCCCTCTGATCAATTTCTGTGGTATACTATAACGCCGTTAAATAGGTGGCATGAAGCAACGAGAGGGAAAATTCTACAAATAAACACCTATAAAACCGAGGTTATGAAAGTCAACAGGAGTATAGAAGAATGCTATATATACATAAATAAACAACAGCTGAGTCAAGTCAACAGATTCGGCTATTTAGTAGTTTTATTTGCACAGGATGATCATCAGGAAAGTAAAACCACGAAAAAAAAAAATAATAATAACATTTATTTCAACATCTTGTATCCACTCATAAAAGACAAGAATGTACCGATTAATTGTAAAACAGCTATTGTCGTGGTGCCGCATCCAGCATGGAGCGAGGGATCACGTGGGACGCTGATCATGGAAGAGCACGTGACATCGAGTCAAGCAAGGCAAGCCCAAGCTCCTCTAGCCGCCCAAAAACCCACGCGGCCTAAGGTCATTTGCGCCGGGGCATTTAGTGCCGTAAATGCCAGAAGCCTCAGTACAAAATATCTTAACTGGATTTGATTCCAGTCACGAAGTCTGTAGCGAGGGCACTTGTTGAAAGGAATACGAGAAGGAGCCTGGGAGAGGTGTAGAGGGAGGAAAAAGAGATAGAAGAAGAAGAAAGAAAGAATGTTTGGCACTGGTGGCCTACCCTATAAAGGCGAGGGTCAGGGGCAGGCATCCACACCCACTCACGCATCTGCGTACATACAACTCGGGTATACGCCCACACACGTGAGTGCTACACGCAAATTGCACTCCCCGATAACAACACGCATTCTCATCAAGCCACTCAGAAACTAAAAGCCAGTCCCTAAATCGGCTAGCTCCGCTGAGACTAAATACAAAACACATACATACATACAGACAGGGACACTCGCCCAGCGGCCGGCCTCTCACCACGGTAAGCGTATCCTCCCTGTGTTATTGAGAATTATCATTAGATTCTCCTGTTTTGACTTTCATGTTGTTGATTAAAGGGTTGAATAAAACGTATGAGTGACCTTTACTGCAATAGGGGTTTATTGCAGCCTATATACTTATGGGGAGAAAATACCCTTTTTTGGAGACCAAATGTCTGGAGGCCAAATATCCAGAGACCAAATGTCCGGAGTCCAAATGTCAAGAGATCAAATGTACCAAATCCTAAAATCCTTCCCAAGATAAACAAAAAACTACACTTGTATGACTGCTTCAAAGTCACCATCCAGAACTTAAAGAATAACAACACAAAATAGACCTGCCCACAGATACAGACTGCCCCAGATGAAACCATTACACAGAAGGCACAAACACTTCATCTGTAAGAGGCCGGTAGTTGTACGAATGGAAATGAGTTAGGGAAACACTAGGGCATTAGAATGCTGACTCAACAATTCAGACGCCTGCTCGCCTGCTGTTTGATAACATTGAGGTGACGTTATGTCTATGTAAACACCAACGGAGGTGACTGTTTTATAATTGATGATGTAATCAAAACTCTGAAAGCGCAGGTTAGCTTCGTTTGACTAATGCTGAGGTAAATGATATTGCTAGTGGCATTGCAATGGCTTTCCGAATTGGTGCAAGGTGGAGAAGGAGGGAAAAACGAACCCATAAGGAGTGACATTTATTTGAGAAGTCATAGGAGATTGGATTAGAAAAATTAGTGGCGTCAGACGAAGGTAGCTTAGCGTAGGATACGGGGATCTAGGGAGATGATGTGGGAGACGAGAGAAAGAGATCCTGAGTGTAACAAGACTGTGAAATTACAGTGAAAGAAGAAAGAAAATTCACCACCCTTTTATTAACCCAAAAGACGAGAGAACTAGGCACGAGGCCTATTGAAATTAGAAAATAGTGAGACTACAGGAAATACAAGGCATTGGGCCTACTGCTTAAGATGAACTTGAACAATTAGTGAAACTCACGTAACGAAGGCAAGGGGCCTCGAGACGAGTGGTATTACAAGTCAAATATAAGTGTAATGGTCGAGGACCGACAGTGGTGGTGACAGTGGTGACAAGGGGTGGTGAAATCATCTTATACTCCTCTATCCTAACCATACCCAGACAAGAACAAAATATTCCTTCCTGGAGTAATGTATGGACAAATCCAGTGGCTGTTGCCGGTTACCTGGGGGCCGAGGATCTCCTGCAAAAGAAATATGCGTCAATAGAATAACTGACCACACCACTGCTATATAT
>NC_134801.1:35579232-35584232 GCF_046742065.1 Oratosquilla oratoria | reverse complement strand
CACTCCCCTCCCTCCTAATGCCCCCCCTATCCCATCCATCCACCCCATCCTTGGTCGCCCCCTCATGTTCATTCTCTTCACCTCTGCTTTCCACACCTCTCCTACCAGTCTTTCTCCATTCCCTCCCCATGTGTCAAAACCATCCCAACACGCCCCTATCAACCCCATCTCCCAACTCCCCCTACACCCCAGCTCCCCTCCCCACCACCTCTTTTCCCACCCCATCCAGCCTAGCAACCCCTATAATACTTCTCAGTTACCTCATCTCAAGCATATATATATATATATGTATATCTATCTATCTATCTATCTATCTATCTATCTATACATATATATATATATATATATATGTGTATATCTATCTATCTATCTATCTATCTATCTATCTATACATATATATATATGTATATATATACATATATATATATACATATATATATATACATATATATACATATATATATATATATATACATATATATATATATACATATATGTATGTATACATGTATGTATGTATGTAATTATGTATGCATACACACACACACATATATATATACATATATATATATGTATATATATATATATATATATATATATATATATACATATATATATGTATATATATATTGGTGAAGAGAGTAAAGCACCAGAATCAATTTGAAAAGTTTTTCAAGCCCGACGTTTCGATTCCCGTCCATCAATTGCATTTAGGGGGTATAATGGGTTAAATACAGTGAACTCATTTCCATGTGGTCTGGGATGCAACTGGGAGAGGACCTTGGTGGAGTCCTCGCTACGTTTATCATGACGAAATTTGTACCGTTTAATGTACTAAAATACAGAGAAATTTACCAAGAGTGAGACAAAACCTATAACATACAATAAAAGTGAAACATACAGTTATCATGAGAAGCACAATCACCACAGTGGCAGACTAAGTGTCCCATGTGAAGGGATAAATGGTCACATTTGCATATGGATAGTCATGACGAAATGTGTACCATCTAATGTACTAAAAATACACCAAGAGTAAAAAAAAACAATAATAACATAGAATAAAAGTGAAAAAAGAATAACACGGGAATACAAAACAGGTAATATGAGACAAAAACAATAACATAAGATAGGAGCGAAACAAAAAGGTAACATGAGACACAACCAACAAGATGGCGGACCAAGTATCCCATATATGAAGGGATAAATAGTCACTCATGCAAATAGGTAACTATCATATGAAAACGCGTGGAAATAGATGTACACAAAAGAGCGATGTGAAAAGGACAAACATCGTTATTTCAACTTGCTGGGCGAAGGAAAAGTAATGTGGTAATTAACAAAGGAAAGAGGCTGCAGGCTGGGAAGGAACTAGCGAGTCATTACCCTTGTGACTAAATGTTACACAAAGCTAATTAAAACAGGAAGCCAAATGGTACTTCGGACCTGGGCAAAAATCAACTGAAATAAAAACATTGATGAAATAAACCATAGTGACAAGTAAACATGAAAAGGTATGTTGAACTGGAAAACATGGTGTATGAAGGGGAACTCGAAGAGAGGGAACCAAGTGACCACTGAGAATAGGATGCCAAGTGCATCAAGAACCTACTTGAAAGAGAAAGCAGAGAGAGCGAGAAAGAAAAATAAAAAAGAGGAAATAAAACAGAAAAATGGGGATATATATATATATATATATATGTATATATATATATATACATATGTATGTATATATATATATATATATATATACATATATGTATATATACATACATATGTGTATATATATATGTACATATATATATATATATATATATATATATATCACTATAAAGTAATGTCGTAGCACGTTGATAACATAAACTTTTTATCCCACAGTCGTAAAAAGAAGACACTAATGTCGAATGTTCTGTATATTTCGATCACTAACTGTGACCCTCTTCAGCAGAATGAATACATAGTGGAAGGCATATGCTTATATACAAAAATGTGAGGTGGGAAAAGGAACAAGCTCAGGTAACGTGACCGATGCTCCGCAGGTCGCGTGGGGTTTTGTGACCTTGGAGTATATGAGGTAGCACTTGACTGACTGCTGAGGTAGTGATGCAGTCAGGTGACCACTGACCATTTGATATATTGAAATTAGGAAGATATTTAATCAGGGAAGACTCTATTATTTTCCTTTTGAAGCTACATGTTGATTTATAAATTATTTCAGCATCATCCCAATGCATGCGGTGATTTTTAATGGCAATGTGCTGAAATACCGCGGAACTTTGTTGACCATATTTTACAGAATTTTTATGCACTTTAATTCTGGTTGCCAAATCTCTTCCAGTTTGTCCCCAATAAACAGTATCACAATCTAAACATGGCAATTTATATACACCTGGGTTAATGTCGCTTAATGGTCTGCGGTGTACATTAACTATTTTCCTAAACAAGGTATTAGGATAATTGAAGATCACATTGATGTTTTCTTTAGGTAATGATTGGGACATTTCATTTAAAGAATCAATATAGGGTAATTTTATACATTTATTAGCCCATTTATGTTTTTTAGAGTATATGTATATATATATATAAATATATATATGCATACATATATATATATGTATATATATATACATATATATACATATGTATATATATATACTGTATATATATACAGTATATATATATATATGCATACATACATATATATATTTATATATGTATATATATATATATATATATATATGTATATAGATAGGTAGATAGAAAGATATGTGTGTGTGTGTGTAAAACACATTGTTGAAAAATATAGATAAAAATACTAGATATCGTTAACCCAATATCAACTCGCTGCTATAAGTGCATTAAACAGTCGAGCTCCTAGTCCCTAGATAGATTAGATTGAGGTTAATGCTCTTGTTTATCCAGTTATCCTTGGCCTCCCATGCTTCTAAAAATATTTTTTTTCTTTTTGTTGTTGTCTCTGTGTGTCTTGGCTCCGTCCCGGTCGATAGTGTGTTAATGATTTTATGTGTGCTTGTATAGTGCAGGTTTCGGGTCTTCTTGTCTCACTGCTTGTTGGTGTTCTATTATCCTTGTCGCTAGTTTCTTCTGCGTTTCTCCTATGTACTCTGTGTCACAATCAGAGCAGCTTATAAGGTAAACTACTCCGGCCCGCTGTGTGTGGTCTTCAATATCTTTCACTTTAGTGGGATTTTTGTGTAAGGTGTTGTAGGGTTTGTAGACCATTTGTATTCCGTTGTTTCGTGGCACTCTGGCAGTGACTTTAGAAGCGCCTTAAATGTATGGGATTGGGATTCTGTGTATCGTGTGTGGATACTTGTGTGCTGGTGTGTCGGGTTTTTGTACAATTGCGCACAACTCTGCGTGGGCAGACATTTTCTCGGGAAACTTGCATTAGGTGTTTCTTTTCTTTCTTCTTTGCTTACACCGTGGAACAGATTTTATCTGCTCTGCTCTAAAGTGTCCTGATCACACTCTTCTGGGTTGTAGCTGCCGTAATCCAGGAGTTTCTCTGTGTACGTAGGTTTCCTATAAAGATTAGCCGCGAGGGTAACTTCTACACGTATGACGTTGACGTCTGAGAACGGAAGCTGATCATTTGTCTCCTATTCCATCAAAAATTGAATGGCCGGCTTAATAATACTGATGTTTCTGAAAAAAAAAGTTCTATATATTTACCGTCCAATATAGCAAAAACATTATCCACGTACCTAGTTCAGAGTTTGAGGGAAGAGGGTGCTGCCTTTAGTAATTTTTCTCAAGGTGTTGCATGGCTATTTCAGCCACCAATAACGAAATAGGTGAGCCCATGGTTGTGCCTTTACAATGGTGGTAGGTGTGATCTCAACGCAAAGGCGCACCCATGGGCTAAAAAAGGTGAGCACTTGGATCTTTGCGTTGGTGGTATGCGGTCTCTCTCTCTCTCTCTCTCTCTCTCTATATATATATATATATATATATATATATACATATATATATATACATATATATATATATATATATATATATATATTGACTATATTATAACAAATAAGATTGACTATATTATTGACTATATAATGACTATATTATGACAAATAACTCCATAGTAATACATGTGGATAAACATGGTCACCTTCCAGATTGGAACAACACAACCGTATTAAATAAAGGATCATCCAAGAAACTAAGGAAGACAATTGAGGCAGCATATATCAACACTAATAACAACATTAACCATAGAGAAGGATTTATATGTTTAGCAAAAGCCACAAGTTTATTAATAATAAAAGAATACGCAGATAAAATAACAAGCTCTCCGAAGCGTCCCATAAGATGACCCGTCCGTGTATAAAATATCCGGTTACGTTTGTGTTGTTAGCTTTGTGATCAAGACCCTGCGGGTCGAAACGTTAAGGCGTAAAATTCCCCCATTTCTCCTCGTCAACTTCTTTCACCTTCAATCTTATATATATATATATATATATATATATATATATATATATATATATATATATATATATATATATATATATATATGTGTGTGTGTGTGTGTGTGTGTGTGTGTGTGTGTGTGTGTGTGTGTGTGTGTGTGTGTGTGTGTGTGTGTGTGTGTGTGTGTGTGTGTGTGTGTGAGTGTGTGTGTGTGTGTGTGTGTGTGTGTGTGTGTGGTGAGGAGTATTACAGAAAATTGAGAAAAATGATAATAAAAAGATGATTTGGAAGGAAATCGAAAGAGGATGGGGAGATGAGTAAATTAAAAAAGAAAAGGTAAAAGGTGCGGATGGATAGATCTTAACGGAAGAAGAGGCGGACAGTGGAAGATGGGTGTATTTTTTTTTTTTTTTTTTTTAGAGAACTGGTGAATGTGGAGGAGCATAGGGAGGGATTATTGATATTGGGAGGCGCTAAGATCGTCGTAGTGATGGGAGAGATAAATGTAGGAGAAATAAGAAAAGATGAGGTGAAAGTATCCCTGGAAATGATGATGAGAACAGATAAGGCAC
>NC_134801.1:35564232-35569232 GCF_046742065.1 Oratosquilla oratoria | reverse complement strand
CGAGATGAAGTAGTAAAAAACACCGGAAGCTTTGAAGGTAACAGGCAAGCAGTGTGAAGTTCTCTTGACTCCAATAACTGTTTCCAGGCTCCCAACTGATTTAAGACTAAATTGGTCAAGAGACTGTGTTGGCCATGAAAGTGACATGGAGTGGTTATTAAAGAGGTTGAAAAAGGAAATAGAAATTCTCGAGAGAAGCGAGGTGTACAGGATACCAGTAGTTCTGTTCCTAAGCGTATTGTGAGTAATGTGGAGAAAAGGAGAGTTAATAGCAAGGGAAAGTCTCTGTACAGCCTCTGCTTTACACTCCATTTCAACCACAGATAATGTTAGTTGTGTCTTTTGTAATAAGACTAATCATAAGTCTGAAAAGTGTCACAAGTTTTTAGCATTAGATGGTCAACAGAAAATTGAAAAGATAAAAGAATTAAGTATTTGTTTTAGATGCTATCTGGGACATTTAAAAACAAAAAAAATGTAAGGTCAAAGGTGACAAATGTCAAGGTAATCATAATGATGCAACAATGTGTGGTGTGAAATTGAATGTAGCCCCTCAAGTAAATGTAATAAATGACAATTCAAATGTTTCCTCTACAGTTGCTATGTTGTCAGGCCATTATAGTAGTAAAACTGTATTACAAACTGCAATGGTGAAGATCTTGAATAAGAAAGGAGATATTTTCCATGTAAAATTACTCTTTGATAGTGGTTGTGATCGCACATATGTCACTAATAACTGTGTAGAGAAATGTAAACCCGATTGGGTTACTAGAACTGAAGTCCCTTATAGTAGTTTTGGTGGTCATACCTCTGGCAAGGACATACAAAGTAATGTATATAAATTACAGGTGTTGAATGATATAGGGGAACCTATTCCTATTTATGCTGCAAGCATTCCCAAAATATGTAACCCACTAGTAAGACCAGTAGTTCCAGCCCATGTTTTAGATGCTTTTTGTCATTTAGGGATTTAGCAGATGAGTTTGATGATAATTCTCCTTTTGAAATAGATATTCTCATTGGTCTAGACTACTATTAGAGTCTCATAACTCCTAAGAATTCCATACAAGTAGGAAATACTGTTGTCATGAAATCTGTGTTTCGTTGGATTTTGTCTGGAAATATTGGTAAATGTTATGATAGTTCTAATGTTTTAATTACGTCTTCTAAATCAATTTTTATGTCTTCCTCCTCCCAGCCTCTATGTATATCTGAGGTATTTGATTCTGATATGTCAAACTTTTGGGATTTAGAGAAAAAAAGTTGCATTTCTAGTAAAGAATATAAGGAGGATATCAAAGATAATGTAGTTAAGGAGTTCAGGGATAAAATAGAATTTGCGAATGGCAGGTATGAAGTTCAATTGCCTTGGAAGAATAATAATGCTAAAAATACATTAATGAGTAATAAAATCAAGCCCTGAAAAGATAAAATAGGCTTTAATTAGATTTGATAAACATGAAGACCTTAAGGCTGAGTATAATAGAATTCTAAATGAGTATGAAACTATGGAAATTATTGAGTTGGTTCCCTCAGAGATGTTGCAACCTAAATCCATTTACTATTTCCCCCATAGACCTGGAGCAAAATTGAGTATTAGTACAATTAAGGTACGTCCAGTGTTTGATGCATTTACTAAGGGACCCAATGAAATCTCTCTAAATGATTGTATGATTACAGGCCCCTCTCTTAATTCAAATTTGGTTGAGATATTGATCAGATTTAGGCATTGGCCGTATGTGGTTAGCGCTAATATAGTTAAAGTGTTTTTGCAAATTAGTGTAAACAGCCAGGATAGATATGTCCTTAGATTTTCATGCCTGGAAAAAATGAAGCTAAACATATGAGATTCAATAGAATTGTTTTTGGTAACACCTGCAATCCATTTATTCTGAATGCCACTATTAAACATCATTTAAACCAGTAAATTGTCCTTGCATCTATTAAACCAGTAAATTGTCCTTGCATCTATTTTTATTACAGCTTGTGGTGTCTGGCAACCCCTAGCCTTGTGAAAACGGTTTCAAATTGCCAACTGATGTGCACTCTGTTATTAGCAATCCTCTTGCCTATCTTTCTCTTCAAAAACACACCCGAGTTTGCAATATGGGGGCTTGCTGACCGGAATCTCGATTTGATAGATTTTATTAAATTGAACTTTATGAATAAATAGATAAAATACTGGCAAGTTGCTCTAACTTAACTTTATTTTTTCAAGTAAGTAAATCAGACGCAATTGGCAAATCTAATACTTGTCGCTAATGCACACAACAAACATAGCTTAGTCTCGTTCGTGCATTCGTACGGAAATGGATATATCTGGCTGTTGATGTTAGGTAAGACAAACGTAGGTATATACAACGGTTAAAAAGAGGAAAGAGACCCTTCTAACATCTATTGATGTCCCGTAGCCACTAAATTCCAGCGAAGAGCAAAACACTTGTGCATCACTATAAAAGGTCCCCTTGACCTCCGTAGAAAATTTACCTCGTATTAGTACTATTTAACTATGACCCACCTTGAGAATTACTTGCTGTAGCTTCACCAGTCGCTATGACTCAAAAATCGGTACTTACTAATAACTAAGTTTCAGCTTCAAGTATCACGTGCTCCTCTTAAACACAGCTGAAGTAGTGTTTGAAAATATTTCTGGACTATCAATATATAATCTCGGACGCAGCTAAGAGTTACATACAATATATCATCTCCTGTCGAGAAAACCCCTATGCGAAAACCTACTTCGGAAAGGTTTTCTGAGCACCAGAAAAATTCAAACACAATCGTTGAAATAATATAGGCTATTTCAACCGTGGGTATAACCCACCTCATTTAGCATTCTCACTCTGACCGAAGCGGTGAATGGAAATTTTGCCATTAAGTAACTTCTGAGGTCCAAGGTTTGGTGAATATTCACTTGGGAGTAGAATACCAATCATAAACAATTCAAAACCCTAAATTACCCATTTCATTTACAAGATGGAGTTTTCCCTCGAGAAACTCATGCATCACAATGGAAAGGAGAAGTTACTAAAGATGAACGGATACGCATTGCTCAATACTATCAGATAACAGTTTCTTCCAAACTCCGATAAGATAAACTTAGAGCAGAGGTAATTAAGGCTTTTATTGAGCAAGAACTATTAGACGAGGAAGATGAAGAATTGGAGCCTCCTCCCTCTTCTGGTTCAATTTCAAAATTTAGATTAAATAGATAGGTGGTTAACCTAGAATTAGAAAAAATCAAATTAGAACAGGAGAAAATGGAATTAGAAAGAGAGAAATTGAGGCATGAAAATGAGGAGAAAGAGCTTAACTATATATGTAAAGTAGAATTGATAAGTCGTAAAAAAGAGGATCTCTTTGAATATTTCAAGTCCTCTGGTGAAGTTGCTATAACCAAAGAAGGTCCATTCTTCCCAAAAACTATTATGAGAGACACTAGAGCTGCTCAATCTATTTTATTTAAAGATGTCCTACCTGGAGTTGAAAAGAGGATTACTGGAAAGTAAAAATCAGTGATTCGTCTAGCTAAAATATTCTTTAAATGTAAGTTTGCAAATAAGGAAGTAACAGTTGGCCTCAAAGAAAAGTCAATGCCAATTCCTGGAGTTGAGCTCATCCTATGTAATGACCTTGCAGAGTCATATGAATCTGTTTCCCCCTAAAAAAGCGTAGACTCAGAGGTGACTTGATACAGGTCTTTAAAATTCTAAAGGGAATTGACAACATCAAAAGTGACAAAATTCTCACATTGAATGAGAATCAGACAAGAAACAATGGTCTCAAACTGTCCGGAAATAGATTCAATTTGGAAGTAAGTAGAAACAACTTTGCCAATCGTGTAGTTAATGAAAGAAATAAACTTCCTGCACAGGTAGTGCAATGTAGTTCATTTCGAAGCTTTAAGAATCATTTAAATAAACACCTAAGCAAGATGCTGTAATGATTATAATTTATCTTATATTATTTGTTTTTGTTTTGTCATCATTTGTCTGTTTGATTTTCATTTATTATTAGTTATATGTTAATTTATTATTATTTATTATTTACCTGTTTGTTTATTATTTAACTGTACCTATGTATTTGTCTATGTATTTTATTTGTTATTTACATTATTATAGTTTTTATCTATTAATTTATTAGTATTTTTTTCGCATCCGACCTAGATATGGAGCAAAAGGTCTCCTGTCGGCATGCTCCGCCTTTGTAATCCTTTGTAATCCTTTGATATAATCAAAATCCCTTGTGACAAAAGTCCTACAATTGTAGATCACGTACATCCTAAAATTTTCTCCCTATGCGCAGTAACTCGATCCCAATCAGTTCCCTTAAACGAAAATTCCCCTGATATTTTTTATCTATCTACACAAATCATGTCACCTACTAGCCTCATTAAAGCTCAACAATCCGACTCTATTTTAAAACACTTCCATAGATTAACAGAAGATTTTATGAATATAGGAGACAAATTCCCTGGATTTTATTACCAACAATTTATTCTCATGAGACGTACAAAGTTTCCTTTACATTTAAATTCTGACATTTGGGCAGAGATTCACCAAATAGTTATACCTCAGTCAATTAGATCCTAAATAATCGAAGTAGCTAGTAATGGTTCAGGCGGTGATGTAGGAATTTGTAAGACCTATAACAAAATTTTAGAAAATTTCTTTTGGCCCAATCTAAAAAGAACATTAAAGAATATGTTCAAACCTGCCATGTTTGTCAGCTCGCTGGCAAACCTAATCAAAAGATCCCTATAGCCCCTTTATATTCTATCCCTATGTCTGTATAGTTATAGAGGTCTCCCTTTTGGGCTATGCTACCTTTCAAAAGGTCATTAATGTAACCAACTTTTGGTTTTCATGAAAGTGGCAGTTGCCGACAAGACTGACGAGTTAAACATCATATGAGGACGGAGACTTTATTTGTACGACGTTTCGCTTATTACAGCTTTTTCAAGTACAAGTTGAGATACATATGCTTGAGATTAAATGATG
>NC_134801.1:35539232-35549232 GCF_046742065.1 Oratosquilla oratoria | reverse complement strand
ATGAAAAGAATGAGAGGAAAAGTAGTAAAAGGAGTATGGTAATCTGAGATGGATAGATTAAACTTAAAGGAAAGGCTGAGAATGAGGTAATTGGTTCAGGTGAAAAGGAAAAAGGATGTCTGTCGAGTACGGAAGGAAACGGCCGAGAGATGGGCGTAGAGTGGTTACAAATGGATGAGAAACTGACGCGCCTCGAAGGGATTGCCTCGTGTTTGCTGTGTAAATCCTCGCGCGCAATCCACTACATCATCAAACTGCGCGTGTGTGCGTGATTCACCTAGGTCTTGGACCTGTGATCGACAGTTATTACGCTATCAGATGAGAGCTCAGGTTCGCATAGTACGATCTATGAGTAACATTGTGACTACATAATGCACACCCATTTCCTTGTTCAACGAAGACTAATGATTTGCAGTGCTGTGGTGTTTTTGAGTCCAGAACGGGGATCGATTGTTGACCTCTGCTTGAGTACCTGCGACTGTAACCTCTATACGTGTTTTGTACATATGCAAATACATTTTTTACTAATGATTTGCAGTGCTGTGGTGTTTTTAAGTCCAGAGCGGGGATCGATTGTTGACCTCCTGCTTGAGTACCTGCGACTCTACCCGCTATACGTGTTTTGTACATATGCAAATACATTTTTTACTAATGATTTGCAGTGCTGTGGTGTTTTTAAGTCCAGAACGGGGATCGATTGTTGACCTCTGCTTGAGTACCTGCGACTCTAACCGCTATACGTGTTTTGTACATATGCAAATACATTTTTTGTTTATATGCTATTACCATATAAGGAAGCAAGTATGATGTAACGGTTCTAAAGTACATTCATCACATGACTATTTTTTCTATTTTTTCTATTTGTTTACTCTTTTGTTTGTTGTCGATTCATTCATATACATCCGGATTTGCAATAAGGTGAAAAATGTCGGTAAATTCTTTCTCAGGATTCCATTATAATACGAATACTTTTTAGATATAATGTTTTTTTTTTTATTTATTCTTTACTCACACTGAGAGGCAAAACGTGGTAATGTGATTTTTTTTTTTTTTTTTTTTAGTGGATCACGTAGTTGAATTTGGACTTCTGGGTATGTATTTTCCCAAAGAAAATCGAGGAAATGGCAGCGAGTGGTTAAAATAATTGTGAAAGAATTGGAACTAAGAATGTTTATAGAAAAAGTGGATTTCGGTAGCCTTTTCAAATATGCAAAGGTTTGTTGATGAGTTCTTGATTGGAAGCTAAAGTTCAAATGGTTTAAAGGAAGTTTATTCGAAGAAAAGAAATAACGACAAGGAAGTGAAGATGACATTTTACTTCAAGACAACTGGTACTGGAAAGTAAAAACGCACGCTAGGAGTACTATTATCACTGTTTGTGTATGTGTGTGTGTGTGTGTGTGTGTGTGTGTGTGTGTGTGTGTGTGTGTGTGTGTGTGTGTGTGTGTGTGTGTGTGTGTGTGTGTGTGTGTGTGTGTGTGTATGTGTGTGTGTGTGTATGTGTGTGTGTGTGTGTGTGTGTGTGTGTGTGTGTGTGTGTGTGTGTGTGTGTGTGTGTGTGTGTGTGTGTGTGTGTGTGTGTGTGTGTGTGTGTGTGTGTGTGTGTGTGTGTGTGTGTGTGTGTGTGTGTGTGTGTGTGTGTGTGTGTGTGTGTGTGTGTGTGCGCGTGTTCTAACAATGGATATTTGGACATCATCAGTAGCGTCTGAATGAAGAGGAGTAATTAGTTATGTTATTGATTAAGACCTTCTCGAGAGCTGTCAAACTTGACGTTGCTGGGTAGGTTGGAGAAGCTCCATGAAAACAAGATTTGTCGATTATAGATCAGAATCTCTCACTGGACGCCAATGTCGAAAATGTCTTTCAAAGAAGTTGAGACTACGTCCACTCACATATCTATATTGTAGCTGAAGAAGCTCAGATAGCATTTCTTCTTGTGACGGATTAGGTCATTAGAAGAAGCACTCAAACGAAACAGACCAAAGTAAAAGATAAGATAGAGATAACATATGACCACAAGTGGAAAGGGCTACTTGCCTGACAAAAAGGACAACAGATGGAGGGAATGCTTCAGTAGCTGTATGCTGAAATAGAGGTAGCATGGAGACACTGGGGGGAGGTACTCATATCCAAAATGTGGGAACAAGGCTCAGAAATTGAGAAGAGTGGGATGGCAAAGGTTAACGCAGATTTGAGACTCAAGGCATTATTTTTCATCCGACTCTTGGAGCAGATTTGCAGGCCGTAGCTTTCGGAAGGGCATCTGACGTGCTGGAGGTAAATCATTTTCCCCCAGCATATCGAATAACATTGTAAATTGTTGAAAAAACATAATACTCGTAGTGTGCCATAGTGCTTTACGGTGGAAACAATAACAGAGGTGGGTGGTACCGCCTTCATATCGATAGTGACCCTATTTGGATTTGATAAGTGATTGTAGGACGTGACGAGATGAAGAAAGTGTCGGTAATGTTACGATGAGAGAAATATCGAGCCTCTGTCAATAAAGTGACAAAGAAAAACCTGATCTTAGGTATTGATGTGGCAGCTTTGAAATCTACACACAGTACAATATTTAATTATCGTATTCTTTACAAAAATAGAATACGTGTAAACTGTAGATTTTTATTATACAAGAGCCATTATAATATGGAAACCACTTCCGTGTTTTGGTATGACATGAAAATAGAAAAAGAAGGAGGAAATGAGGACGATGTACTCGTAGAGGATATACAGTTTCAGTATTTGTGTGTGTGTGTGTGTGTGTGTGTGTGTGTGTGTGTGTGTGTGTGTGTGTGTGTGTGTGTGTGTGTGTGTGTGTGTGTGTGTGTGTGTGTGTGTGTGTGTGTGTGTGTGTGTGTGTGTGTGTGTGTGTGTGTGTGTGTGTGTGTGTGTGTATGCGTGTGCATCCTCATAAGGTCAATGAAAGTATGACTATACAGAAAAATAAAGATTTTTCAAATAGATGGAATGTACGACGATTCAGAAAAGATGGGTCTCATGAGTATCCGAAATTGAGGTATGGTTTAATCGACTCACTCTTGACCTAGGAGACTCCAGAAGGACTTGATATATCTTGTCCTCTTAGGAGTGTAGTTGCGGACATGTGATCAGTTGTAAATCATGGTTCCTATAGGCAGATTTTGACAGAGTTTTTTATTCTGAAAGAGTGAATATAATTTTCTTTGTATGTGATATATGTGTTATTATTGAGTTATTATTCAACATGTCTTTTGTTGACCCCGTTTTGAAGGGGGTATGACCGTCTTTTTGAAAGGTCTATTAGAGATTATGTTAATATACACAGAGTTACGATACTGACATTCAGCGACTGGGCATCCAAAATAATAAATATCATTGAGTTCTTAGTAGGTAGAGACAGAAGACAGGCAGGAAAAGGGTTTTGTTTTTTTATTTATTTAAGTATATATCTATTTATCTTTTGTTTTTATTTTTTAAGTAAACTTTACAGTGTTTTTTTTTGTGGTGATGGGAATGCCGTTGAGTGTGATGATTCTTCGTTTTATTTTATATTTATTTATTATTATTATTATCATTTTATTTTATTTATTTTATTTATTTTAATTTTTTGTAGCACCAAGAAGTTGGTTGCAAAGCCAATGATTCCAGCTTCTTGATAATAGAGAGGGGCGTGCTTGCTGTTTTTTATGACGTCGAAACTAATGCGAACAAAGAAAAGTGATATATTGACACGGCATTCGACAGTGTCCTTCGATGGCTGCTCTGTCAATAGACTACCCGATGCCTCACGAATTTACCTCCTCCTTTATTCATTTCTATATCCGTACTCTGAATTTCTGTCTCCTCATCCTCTTAATCACGAAATCTAGATTGAAAAATTGTACACAAAGAACAAGAGCGATCCAAGTACAACATATGATGTCATGATACTTATTGTTCCCAGATAATTCTTTCCAAACCCCTGGCAGTTTTATACGCTTTGTTAGCAACATGTACGTGGATTAACGCTAGCTACTTTATCAACCAGAAATTCACTTTGGCAATGTAGGAAACTGCTAGCTAAAAGTGTCAGCAAGTCACGTAAAATGTAGCACATTGTAGACCTGTCTTATGGGAGATTTTTATAAAAAAAACTTAACTTCATAATCCAAATTAGTAGTCTCAGACTCGAAGGAACTGTATTATGACTAAGAAACAATGCAGATGATTTCTTTCAACATCTGAATGCTAATAATTTGAATGCCTCCATTATAATTATTAGATCATGATAGATTCTCATCATACAGACAAAGACAGTGTACAAAGATTTTTTTTAATTAATCATTATCGTTTTCATAGTCCTGAAGTTAGCTTTAGCGAGATATTCTCGTTCATTTTATGTCCAACTTTACGTCAGTGTAACTAGAATCGGGAGCATTTTATCCCGTATGGGATATGGACTACATATTTTATTCATTCATTTATCTGTTTTTGCGGCCAATATTTTTAATGTTTAATAATGCCACTATAAATCACGTAGCATCCTTTTATGACCAGAACCCCCCACCCTAAAAAAAAAATATCGCATTTAACCTGTATTTTACCTGTTTTCCACTTTCCTCATGAAATTTCTCCTTTACTATCTCTTCCGTACGATATGGTCCCCAATGACTAAAGCGCCGATTATCGTCGACAGAATACTAGATACTTTAGAATACTTGATAAGAACTGTGCATTTTGTTTGCAACAACCAATTATTCCATCCTGGGAGAAAATATCGTATTGAAGCTGTGAAGTCATAGACGTGGTACGTTGCTCACCATTTTTTTCACTCTTTTTATTATTAAGAATAGTCTACAATCGCACCAAAATATTAGTGTATCTTGTCCATAATAATGTCACTAAAGTCCATAGAAAAACTGACTACATATATTCTATGCAGTCTCTAGCTCATACGGGATCATTGCAAGAGAATTATTCTTATATATCTTTTATCTTATTTCAGTAATATATACCCTATCCTTTTTCAACAACAAAAGATAAACATTACACAAGAAATGTAATGTATATATATATATATGTTTTGGGCAAAGTCTTTCTCGTAAACAATTCTTATTAAATGCTAAAGCACAAGTGGCGTCAATGATTTTAAGAGAACATTTCTCTAACTCTCTGTATTTCCTTTTCTCTTCATATTTCAAACTCTGAAGGAAATAATAAAAGGCTTCAGGATGTTGATTCATTTTACCGACAGCTGTTTCAACCATTACAAATGGTCATCTTCAGGGTAATACAATACATCAAGACAAACATGGGTATATAAGGCCGAGTGAAAACGGAAGGGAGAGGTCACTCGTAAGGTGGGAATCTGTCTACCCTACCGAGACGGACAGGGTAACTGGGACAGCTTCCCGATGTGGAATTACGTCCCGGAAGTCTGGACACAATCCCCATGTGGGTTTTTGTCCCGTGGTGACGGTCTGTATTTTCTATTGGAGGGAAGGACATAATCAGATGAAATCTGTACATTTAAGATAGGCTTTTGTAAAGCGATGCTCACTGCCTCAGCTACAACTAAACTTCCATAATTGTTATCATGATGAATGATTGTTGTATCCCTTATGAGATCTCATAAGGGATACAACAATGAAGGGATTGAAGTCAGAAAGAAATCAAGAGAAGTTTGTAATTCAGAATCAAAATCAATTCGAAGGATGGATATATGCCCAGTGGTGAGAGCACCAATTCATTTGATGAAATGATTATGACCGGGCACAGTTTTGTGTGAAGGAAGGAAATCTGAGTGAAACAAAGACCACGTAAGAATGTAAAGTTTGCTGTTTCATTAATAAAAGAAAAATAAGTTCAAAACTATGATTTCGAAAATTGATCATATATACATTTTTTTTTTTTTGTAAAATTATCATAGTGCCGTCAATATAGAACTGATTTTTGTTTTTGTAAGGCAAATAATTTTCTTAAAACTAGAATTGTGATTTGAATATTCTTCTCATAATTGGAATATCCAAAGGATATTGTAATCATAAAACTGCAGAGAATGCAAACAGATTTGGTATCATTTTTCTAAGAACATGTATGTGTTCACCCTAAATAAAGTTGAGTTGGAAAGGAAGATGAGGTAGGATGTTTGGCTTAAAGACATGGAAATGGAAATGAGTGGACCTGCTGGTGATAAGGTGTACTCAGCATATTCCAAAGAGAAGATAAAAACCAAACGATAAAAAAGCAGAACACACACCGAGGGCCAATGTGGAAAGATAGAAGGAAAATAAAAGAAAAGAGAAAAAATCAAATACAAGTCCTGTGTTGGGGAGATGTCTTATTTTCTATTTGTTTGTTTATTTATTTATATAATTATATATGCTTTTTGAAAGAGAGTCCAAGTCATTCAAATCCGAGATAGATAAAATTTATATATATATATATACATATATATATATATATATATATATACATATATACACATATATATACATATATATACATATATATATATGTATATATACATATATATATATATATATATATATATATATATATATATATATATATATATATATATGAAATTCTACGCTACAAAGTCCATTGTAAGGGGCACCGTCGTATACCTCCGATAGGGGGTGCTTGTGACGTTAACCAAATAATGTATATATTGATAAATCAGTCCTCCTTATACCGGGGGTTTCAGTTAAAACACACACACACTTCTTACTTATCAAAACATATTTATCGCTCCTCCCATCTCGGTACTTTTGCGTATGAAGGGTCATCCCTGTTCCTCGTTCTCGGGTATTAACTACATCGTAATATAGAGTCAGTAATTCAGAGACTTTCTAGAGCACTCCTATTGGCCAGGCACACACATCATTAGTCGTACAGGTGAAGTCTCTTCTCATAGATCTTTATATCTATATTTTTTCTTTTTCTACTATTTATATATCTCCATTATTATTCTTGGAATCAATCCTTTACTACCTCTAACTCTTCACCTCTTCCTCATCCTATGTTCATGTGGTGCTGGATAGGAGAATCATATCGCTCCCATGTTCCCGTGCACGTAATAGAAGGCTATTATTGTGATGAAGTGAGGAGCTAAGTGTCCACCCACGCCCTGTATTTTTATTTATCTATTATATTTGTTATTGTTTTTTGTTTTCCAAGAGTCCAGGGAATAGAAGGTATGGGAAACAGACTCCAGCTATATCCCCTGTAAATATAATATATATATATATATATATATATATATATATATATATATATATATATATATATATCTATATATATATATATATATATATATATATAAATAGAAATAGATACCTACATAGGCAAATGAATGAAAACATACTTGGATCAATGAATAAAATGAGAAAGAAAAAGATGTAAGTAAAGAAATAAATAAATGAATATATAAATAAACAATTGAATAGAGAGATAAGTAATAAATAGGTTGATAGATGAAGAAATAAATTAGAAAATAATGAATAAACAAACAATCAAATACATAAACAGATATACAATGAATAAATAGATAAACAAATTAACAAATAAATAGATAAAGAAGCAAGCAAACAATTAAGAAAAAAGGAAAACAGCAATTAATGGCTGGTGACCTCTTCTTAACATTGGTTTGATATAATTCGTTTAACTTTTTAAAATAAAAATGTACAACAATAACCCAACTTTTCTTATGCCTGAACATCAGATGCTAAGTAAATACAGCACACCAGAAAACTCATTAATATAAAGAATTCGAGTACACTAAACGATTTCTTGGAAATATGATTTTTTGGGCCAATGAATTACATATTAAAAATGAAAAAGACAAACTTACTCTGAAGAAATTGTTGTATATATCGTGTGGTAAAGTTTTCTTTCAGACTGTTTTCTTGAAGAAAATCAAAATTACCCAATTTCAGTGGCTTTCTATCTACCAATTTCAGGTAGAGAGCTTGCCCGAGGCGGTCTCTGCAATCTTCCTAGGAGGATACGAATCCCTATATCGCTCAAAGCGACAGTCACTGGTGCGATAAGGTATGAATGAATGAATTAGGCTACTTAGTTTTCTCAGAATTTTACAATAACCTAAACTAAGTATACCATCAATTTCACTTTTGAATGCCAGAAATTATGGCTTTAAAATGACCTGCTATTCACTTTTTTTTTTAACTAAAACAAGCTGACTACATATTGTCAACAAGAATGCTATCACATTAATACTAAAAAGCAGGGAACAATCACGGTTATCTACTTGTGGTTTTGTGACTTGGAGAACAGAAAACATCATCTTCCTGCAGCCCTTTTTCAAAAACCCCTCAACCCTTTTACCTCCATTTGGAGGAGCAGCCTCGAGGGCGTAGGTCGAGATGACCTCAATTCGAAGATTTGGCGCCTGCGAGTTGGACCAAGGGCATGGTTCATTAAATTACACGATACAAAGTCCTCTGTAAGGGGCACCGGCCTAATCTCCTGATAAGGGAAGTTTACGACATTGGACCGAATCACCATATAGAGATTTGCTCCCCTTCTACTACTACTTTCAGCTGACGACATAGAAAGCGTCCGGCATCAATACAACATAAACAACAGTCCAGTATTTCTTCTCAGATAGGATCTATACGAAGACACGACGACTGTTGCTAGCCACTGTGGGTTTCCATGTAAATTTGAGGAAATAATTATTACTAGAAGAGGGCAAAGGTGATTCATTTTGGCAATGTCCGTTTTCTATGTCACCGAAAGTCCTGTCAGTTCTTGAATTAAAATTATTTTTGTATTGTTGGTCATTCATCAAGTCACTGGACTCCATTTAATACCCCATTATCCTCACACCAATCACAACTTGAATAATATTGCAGACTTCGATATAGAACTCCTCAGCGCATCACACACCAGAATTTCCCGTTCGCTGATCATTTCCCCAATGTAATATGTATATATTTTTCATGTCAACTTTCACTTATTTTCATTAGTTTTATTTAGATAATCCAATTTTGTGGATTTATTTTCCTAAGCGCTAAAGCTACCTCAAATAAGCTAAAATGTATTCGACGATGACCTGAAATATTAAAGCCCACTGATATTGAACTTGAGTTGTATTGTTTCAACATTCTCACACTGAGGTAATATGAGGAATCCTAACACACGTTTGTTTAGACTCATTAAACTCTGGATCAATTACTCTGAACATCTTTAACAAATACGAGCAATGCTTACTATGTCTGTGCGGGTCTGGTAAAATTTTAATTTTCGCTTTGATTAATTATTCAAAAGTATTGATATTAAATGTTTTTTCATTATTGGGACATTTTCCCATTATCATCATTATATTCTCTTCAACTTCATTGACAGACTAAGAAAATAAATTATCCGCTTTTCATTTCTGAATGAATTATCTGTTTTAATTTTATTTTTCTCTTAACCATTTTTATTGAGCTTATTTTTCTCATGAATATTTATACGCCAGTCTTTACACACCTGAAAACGAAAGAGATAATCAGATTGTAAAAATGATATTAGCTGAATATACACAATTATTTCTAATCAATTCGATCACTCTTTTTTTCTCTTTTCCTTTTACTCACATGCAAGACTAAGAGGAGAGAGAAACAGAATGTGGACAGAGATTCATAAAATCTAAACCTGTAAGGTAAACAATTATGAAAAGTATAAATATCTTAAGGCTACCCATATAAATTGATAATAATCTATACGCACAATAAGGTAAAGCCATCACACTAGAATGTAGCAATGTATTCGTTTGTCTTAGGCATGTCTATGTTATGTTCTAGATATTAGTAATTTTCTATTAACCTAGAAAATAATCTATCATTTGCAACTTTGCAACTACATAACAAATGTTGTATATATGTGCACTTGCATAAAATGAGAGTAAAAAAAAATCATGTTTCCATGAAAGGTAAGATAAAATTCAATAACTTTCCTGTCTCCCTGATAGATTTTTCTGAGCATCGTTCAGCTCCGTTTCTGTGTAACTGACTGGGAGGATGCAATCGCC
>NC_134801.1:35514232-35536732 GCF_046742065.1 Oratosquilla oratoria | reverse complement strand
TCGAAGAACTCGAAGAAGAACTCGAAGAAGAACGCGAAGAAGAACTTTATTTTCCAAAAAAGGGGCGTAGCCCAAGGCGCGCAGCGCCGCAGGCCAAGTGTGAAGCACCAGCGGAGAAGGTACGAAGAAATCGGCATTTCTGGAAGTGGGTTACTGATGTGAAGAAGATTAAACCTTCCAACCTCCTACTCCGAAAATATTTACGAAATATTGCCAAGAGAATCTTTCCCAAATGTTAACAAGAGAATCTTTACGAAATATTACCAAAAGAATCTTTACGAAATAACGCTAAGAGAATCTTTACGAAATATTGTCAAGAGAATCTATATACATTATATATATAAAAATGAAAATGGTCAAAACTAAAATTTTTGAACGAAAGTGCGTGACCCGAACAAAAGGTAACAGGGGGTCGTGGACCGGGGTGAGTGTTTTAACAGTGATCTGGCGCGGGGACGGTCTGGAAGAAAACGATTTATACGGTTACTATACACAACAACATGAAGACTCCCTCGGGAGATTTTGAAGACTCTTTCGTAAATCCCGTGGAATTTCCATTTATTCAAAGCTTAACGTGTGACGTCATGTCGCGTTGCTTTCTGAGCTCCTAACAGAACTTCACGATAATAAGGGCGAGCTACGCCATAGGCTAAGCACACCTAAGCACACAACAACATGGGTGTATCTAATATAAAAAAATTTAATGGTTGCTTACGCCGTCCGATGGTAATTCGGTCACACCTTCGCGTTTGATGGTAAATCGGTTACACCGCCAACTACGGTGAAGAAGAAGAACTCGAAGAAGAAGAAGAACTCGAAGAAATCGAAGAAGAAAAAGAGGAAGAACTCGAAGAAGAAGAAGAAGAAGAAGAAGAAGAAGAAGAAGAAGAAGAAGAAGAAGAAGAAGAAGAAGAAGAAGAAGAAGAAGAAGAAGAAGAAGAAGAAGAACTCGAAGAACTCGAAGAAGAGGAAGAAGAAGAAGAAGAAGAACTCGAAGAAGAAGAAGAAGTAGAACTCGAAGAAGAAATCGAAAAACTCGAAGAAGAAGAACTCGAAGAACTCGAAGAACTCGAAAAAGAAGAACTCGAAGAACTCGAAAAAGAAGAACTCGAAGAACTCGAAAAAGAAGAACTCGAAGAACTCGAAAGAGAAGAACTCGAAGAAGAACTCGAAGAAGAAGAACTCGAAGAAGAAGGAGAACTCGAAGAAGAAGAACTCGAAGAACTCGAAGAAGAACTCGAAGAACTCGAAGAAGAACTCGAAGAAGAACTCGAAGAAGAACTCGAAGAAGAATTCAAAGAACTCGAAGAAGAACTCGAAGAAGAATTCGAAGAACTCGAAGAAGAACTCGAAGAACTCGAAAAAGAACTCGAAGAACTCGAAGAAGAACTCGAAGAACTCGAAGAAGAACTCGAAGAAGAACGCGAAGAAGAACTTTATTTTCCAAAAAAGGGGCGTAGCCCAAGGCGCGCAGCGCCGCAGGCCAAGTGTGAAGCACCAGCGGAGAAGGTACGAAGAAATCGGCATTTCTGGAAGTGGGTTACTGATGTGAAGAAGATTAAACCTTCCAACCTCCTACTCCGAAAATATTTACGAAATATTGCCAAGAGAATCTTTCCCAAATGTTAACAAGAGAATCTTTACGAAATATTACCAAAAGAATCTTTACGAAATAACGCTAAGAGAATCTTTACGAAATATTGTCAAGAGAATCTATATACATTATTATATATATAAAAATGAAAATGGTCAAAACTAAAATTTTTGAACGAAAGTGCGTGACCCGAACAAAAGGTAACAGGGGGTCGTGGACCGGGGTGAGTGTTTTAACAGTGATCTGGCGCGGGGACGGTCTGGAAGAAAACGATTTATACGGTTACTATACACAACAACATGAAGACTCCCTCGGGAGATTTTGAAGACTCTTTCGTAAATCCCGTGGAATTTCCATTTATTCAAAGCTTAACGTGTGACGTCATGTCGCGTTGCTTTCTGAGCTCCTAACAGAACTTCACGAAAATAAGGAGATAAATAAATAAATACACAAATAAATAAACAGTATTCAAACGTCTATAAATGTTTATTGTGACATGACATAAACGATTCAAAAATCTTTTTTGCCTTTATAATTGACCTAACGAAAAAGAGAAGGAGAGAGAGAGAGAAAGAGCGAGAGAATTTGACGACACCGTCGGGAGACTTTGACGACTCCTTTTGGAGACTGAAGGCTCCTTTAGGAGATTTTGAAGACTCCTTCGTAATACTTAAGAGTTGAATAACCGTGGAATTTCCGCGGGTCCTATGTGACATAACATAAACGATTAAAAAAATGTATTGCCTTTATGATTGACCTAACGAGAAAGAAAGAGAGAAAGAGAGAGAGAGACACACGACGGGAGAATTTGACGTCGGGAGACTTTGACTACTACTTCTGGAGACTAGAGACTCCTTCGGGAGATTTTGAAGACTCCTTTGTAATATGTTACGAAATAGCAAAAATTATATGTACTCTAATGAAGAGCGAGCGAAGCGAGCTACGCCATAGGCTAAGCACACCTAAGCACACAACAACATGGGTGTATCTAATATAAAAAAATTTAATGGTTGCTTACGCCGTCCGGTGGTAATTCGGTCACACCTTCGCGTTTGGTGGTAAATCGGTTACACCGCCAACTACGGTGAAGAAGAAGAACTCGAAGAAGAAGAAGAACTCGAAGAAATCGAAGAAGAAGAAGAGGAAGAACTCGAAGAAGAAGAAGAAGAAGAAGAAGAAGAAGAAGAAGAAGAAGAAGAAGAAGAAGAAGAAGAAGAAGAAGAAGAAGAAGAAGAAGAACTCGAAGAAGAAGAACTCGAAGAACTCGAAGAAGAGGAAGAAGAAGAAGAAGAAGAACTCGAAGAAGAAGAAGAAGTAGAACTCGAAGAAGAAATCGAAAAACTCGAAGAAGAAGAACTCGAAGAACTCGAAGAACTCGAAAAAGAAGAACTCGAAGAACTCGAAAAAGAAGAACTCGAAGAACTCGAAAAAGAAGAACTCGAAGAACTCGAAAGAGAAGAACTCGAAGAAGAACTCGAAGAAGAAGAACTCGAAGAAGAAGGAGAACTCGAAGAAGAAGAACTCGAAGAACTCGAAGAAGAACTCGAAGAACTCGAAGAAGAACTCGAAGAAGAACTCGAAGAAGAACTCGAAGAAGAATTCAAAGAACTCGAAGAAGAACTCGAAGAAGAATTCGAAGAACTCGAAGAAGAACTCGAAGAACTCGAAAAAGAACTCGAAGAACTCGAAGAAGAACTCGAAGAACTCGAAGAAGAACTCGAAGAAGAACGCGAAGAAGAACTTTATTTTCCAAAAAAGGGGCGTAGCCCAAGGCGCGCAGCGCCGCAGGCCAAGTGTGAAGCACCAGCGGAGAAGGTACGAAGAAATCGGCATTTCTGGAAGTGGGTTACTGATGTGAAGAAGATTAAACCTTCCAACCTCCTACTCCGAAAATATTTACGAAATATTGCCAAGAGAATCTTTCCCAAATGTTAACAAGAGAATCTTTACGAAATATTACCAAAAGAATCTTTACGAAATAACGCTAAGAGAATCTTTACGAAATATTGTCAAGAGAATCTATATACATTATATATATAAAAATGAAAATGGTCAAAACTAAAATTTTTGAACGAAAGTGCGTGACCCGAACAAAAGGTAACAGGGGGTCGTGGACCGGGGTGAGTGTTTTAACAGTGATCTGGCGCGGGGACGGTCTGGAAGAAAACGATTTATACGGTTACTATACACAACAACATGAAGACTCCCTCGGGAGATTTTGAAGACTCTTTCGTAAATCCCGTGGAATTTCCATTTATTCAAAGCTTAACGTGTGACGTCATGTCGCGTTGCTTTCTGAGCTCCTAACAGAACTTCACGAAAATAAGGAGATAAATAAATAAATACACAAATAAATAAACAGTATTCAAACGTCTATAAATGTTTATTGTGACATGACATAAACGATTCAAAAATCTTTTTTGCCTTTATAATTGACCTAACGAAAAAGAGAAGGAGAGAGAGAGAGAAAGAGCGAGAGAATTTGACGACACCGTCGGGAGACTTTGACGACTCCTTTTGGAGACTGAAGGCTCCTTTAGGAGATTTTGAAGACTCCTTCGTAATACTTAAGAGTTGAATAACCGTGGAATTTCCGCGGGTCCTATGTGACATAACATAAACGATTAAAAAAATGTATTGCCTTTATGATTGACCTAACGAGAAAGAAAGAGAGAAAGAGAGAGAGAGACACACGACGGGAGAATTTGACGTCGGGAGACTTTGACTACTACTTCTGGAGACTAGAGACTCCTTCGGGAGATTTTGAAGACTCCTTTGTAATATGTTACGAAATAGCAAAAATTATATGTACTCTAATGAAGAGCGAGCGAAGCGAGCTACGCCATAGGCTAAGCACACCTAAGCACACAACAACATGGGTGTATCTAATATAAAAAAATTTAATGGTTGCTTACGCCGTCCGGTGGTAATTCGGTCACACCTTCGCGTTTGGTGGTAAATCGGTTACACCGCCAACTACGGTGAAGAAGAAGAACTCGAAGAAGAAGAAGAACTCGAAGAAATCGAAGAAGAAGAAGAGGAAGAACTCGAAGAAGAAGAAGAAGAAGAAGAAGAAGAAGAAGAAGAAGAAGAAGAAGAAGAAGAAGAAGAAGAAGAAGAAGAAGAAGAAGAAGAGGAAGAAGAAGAACTCGAAGAACTCGAAGAAGAAGAAGAAGTAGAACTCGAAGAAGAAATCGAAAAACTCGAAGAAGAAGAACTCGAAGAACTCGAAGAACTCGAAAAAGAAGAACTCGAAGAACTCGAAAAAGAAGAACTCGAAGAACTCGAAAAAGAAGAACTCGAAGAACTCGAAAGAGAAGAACTCGAAGAAGAACTCGAAGAAGAAGAACTCGAAGAAGAAGGAGAACTCGAAGAAGAAGAACTCGAAGAACTCGAAGAAGAACTCGAAGAACTCGAAGAAGAACTCGAAGAAGAACTCGAAGAAGAACTCGAAGAAGAATTCAAAGAACTCGAAGAAGAACTCGAAGAAGAATTCGAAGAACTCGAAGAAGAACTCGAAGAACTCGAAAAAGAACTCGAAGAACTCGAAGAAGAACTCGAAGAACTCGAAGAAGAACTCGAAGAAGAACGCGAAGAAGAACTTTATTTTCCAAAAAAGGGGCGTAGCCCAAGGCGCGCAGCGCCGCAGGCCAAGTGTGAAGCACCAGCGGAGAAGGTACGAAGAAATCGGCATTTCTGGAAGTGGGTTACTGATGTGAAGAAGATTAAACCTTCCAACCTCCTACTCCGAAAATATTTACGAAATATTGCCAAGAGAATCTTTCCCAAATGTTAACAAGAGAATCTTTACGAAATATTACCAAAAGAATCTTTACGAAATAACGCTAAGAGAATCTTTACGAAATATTGTCAAGAGAATCTATATACATTATTATATATATAAAAATGAAAATGGTCAAAACTAAAATTTTTGAACGAAAGTGCGTGACCCGAACAAAAGGTAACAGGGGGTCATGGACCGGGGTGAGTGTTTTAACAGTGATCTGGCGCGGGGACGGTCTGGAAGAAAACGATTTATACGGTTACTATACACAACAACATGGGTGTATACATAAAAAAATATTTCTCTCTAAACCTTCGAACCTCCTACTCCGGAAATGAGTCATAAAACGGAATTACGGAATTCTGACAAAAGAATCTTTACGATATATTAATGAGAAAATATTTACGAAATATTGCCAAGAGAATCTTTCCCAAATGTTAACAAGAGAATCTTTACGAAATATTACCAAGAGAATCTTTACGAAATATTGCTAAGAGAATCTTTACGAAATATTGCCAAGAGAATCTATATACACAAAAAAAATAAAGTTTTTCAGTTTTGAAAATTTCCTGGCGTTTTTTTTTACCACCTTCCGAAATTTTATTGCCTTTATGATTGACCTAACGAGAAAGAGAAACAGAGAGAGAGACGAGGGGAGAATTTGACGACAACATCAGTAGACTTTGACGACTCCTTTTGGAGACTGAAGACTCCTTCGGGAGATTTTGAAGACTCCTTCGTAAATCCCGTGGAATTTCCATTTATTCAAAGCTTAACGTGTGACGTTATGTCGCGTTGCTTTCTGAGCTCCTAACAGAACTTTACGAAAATAAGGAGATAAATAAATAAATACACAAATAAATAAACAGTATTCAAACATCTATACAAGTTTAATCATAGGTTACATGAATATAATCAAACGTCTATAAGTGTTTATTGTGACATGACATAAACGATTCAAAAATCTTTATTGCCTTTATGATTGACCTAACGAAAAAGAGAAGGAGAGAGAGAAAGAAAGAGAGAGAGAGAAAGAGAGAGAGAGAGAGAGAGAGAGAGAGAGAGAGAGAGAGAGAGAGAGAGAGAGAGAGCGAGAGAATTTGACGAAAACGTCGGGAGACTTTGACGACTCCTTTTGGAGACTGAAGGCTCCTTTAGGAGATTTTGAAGATTCCTTCGCGAGCGAAGCGAGCTACGCCGTAGGCCAAGCACACCTGGCGAAGCCAGGTCCGGGTGCTTGTATTCATAAAAATAATAAATTCATAATTAGCCATCACTTTCAATGAAGTATATATAAAAGAAAATCTCCTGCCCATATATACTATTAATATCCCCAGTGATGGGGCAGTAAACCAAAGTAAAAGACGCAAGAGAAGACCTAATAAAGAAGAAAGGACAAAATACATGAAACAAAAGATAAAAGAATTAAAAGACAAAACCCAAAAAGTTAACCATGATTACCATGAACTTGAGAAAAAAAGTGGAAAAAAACAGACATAAATACAACCTTAAAAGGAAATATTGGCAGCCTTCTTATAGAAATTACTAACAACACAGAAATTCCATCACTAGAGCTGATCAAGAGAAATTTCTTAATCTGTATGGCGGCCGTATTAAGTACTCACGTCTCAAGCCCGAGACAAAAACGCCACAGGCCCAAGCATACGACATATTGTCACAACATGAAGTCGGAGGCTTCTCCTAGTATGTGACATTTCATCACAGCCTGAGTTACCAGGTAACCTATCCAGGGGACAGGTAGCCTCCCCCAGTAAAGACCAAGTATAGCAATGTAAGTATATAAACACCATTAAATAAAACACCGGAATAATCCTTATCCTGTCCAGATAGAATATTCCTAAAAGCTACTGAAGAAGGTTCTTGAACCCGAAATTGCGATATATCAAACATGACCACCTACTGTGAAGTCATAAACCTTTTAAAGGAACATAAGTCCACAGTAAGACATATGAAAAATAGATTTAAGAAACTAATAAATGCACAATTAGCCATCATTTTCAATGAAGTGTGTATAAGAGAAAATCTACTGCCCAAATATACTAATAATACACACACACACACACACACACACACACACACACACACACACACACAATATATATATATATATATATATATATATATATATATATTGGTGAAGCGTGGCAGGAGATTCTCTCTGAGGCATATTCTGTTAAAAACGACAGCAAAAGAATTATTAATTAGTTTTTTCCGTGAGCTCTCAAGCTTGCGAAAAGTAGATTACTCCCTTTCCCCCTACCAAAAATCTACTTTTCGCAAGCTTGAGAGCTCACGGAAAAAAATAATTAATAATTCTTTTGCTGTCGTTTTTAACAGAATATATATATATACATATATGTATATATGCATGTATGTATGTATGTATATGTAAAGGGGCAATCTTTTATCAGATGACATCACATCTGCCAATCTTAAGGCCAATCCACTTAATAAGTTGAACAGTCATTTTAATAAGAAAAAGAAAACATTGTTAAAAGGCGAAGACGAATTGATCAAACGGTTTTCTACTATCACGCCTTCTCTTCCCTATATATATGGATTAGTAAAAATACAAACCGAATAATCCTATAAGACCAATCATTAGCTCTGTTAAAACCATATCATATAATTTATCAAAATAGCTAGTGTCTTTACTTAATCCGTTCGTTGGTACAAATTCTAATTCATACGTAAAAAATTATGTAGACTTAGTTAAAAACTTAATATTGATTTTAATTTCATGTTTGTGAGTTTTGACATTACAAGTTTATTCAATAAAATTCCAGTAGATGATTTAATTGTCTTTCTCACCAATAATTTGGACAAAATCCCACTTCCTTTGCCTTCTGATACAATAACTGAACTTATGCATCAAAGATTGTAAATTTGAATTTAATGGAAATTCTTATTCCCAGGAGTTTGAAATGGCTATGAAGAATCCACTCTTGCCTGTCTTGAGTAATCTCTGCATGGACTTTTTTCTTTTTTAAAGAAACTACTGTGTGAAATTTTGCCATCTAATGCTATATGGTACAGATATGTAAATAATGTTCTTTGCCTGTGGCCATGTACTGAGGATCTTAATGCTTTTTTAACATATCTTAAAAATTTGGTTCCCTCCATTAATTTTACTGTAGAATTAGAAAATAATAGTAAATTGGCCTTGTTAGAATACCTAATTCATAGAGAAGGTAATATTTTTAAAGTTAGTGTTTACAGAAAGCCGATTAATGTTTTTTTCTTATATACATTATTACTCGGCACACCATAATAAATAAAAAATAAATCTGTATTTTCCTCATGTTTTTTCATCCCTTGCGTATATGCAGCCCTGAATTAATTGATTATGAATTTGAGTCTATTTTTAATGTGGGTTTTAGGATTAAAGTAAACTTAGAACATTTTTAGATAATGCTCTCGCTTTAGCAGAATTTTTTTCTATATGATTCAACACTCTCCACCTTTTGACTCTAAGAACCTTTTATCATTACCTTATAGTAACGCTCTTCCTCAAGATTCCTCATCTACTTAAAACATGGAATATTAAAGTAGCTTTTAATAACCCAAGTACATTTAAGAAATTGGCCTTGTGTGTGTGTGTGTGTGTGTGTGTGTGTGTGTGTGTGTGTGTGTGTGTGTGTGTGTGTGTGTGTGTGTGTGTGTGTGTGTGTGTGTGTGTGTGTGTGTGTGTGTGTGTGTGTGTGTGTGTGTGTGTGTGTGTGTGTGTGTATGTGTGTGTGTGTGCGTGTGTGTGTGCACGTGTATAAGAACATAAAAATAAAGGAGAATGCAATAGACCATAAGGCCTACACTAGGCAGTTCCATGTCCAATACCACCTACCATTCCCATCCATAGAGTTACCTAACCTTTTATTAAAACAACCGATACTTTCAGTGTTCACTAAATGGTTACTACGTCTAGTCCATTTATGGGCCATCCTGTTGGTAAACCAGTCCTTGTCTATTTCCCTCTTAAATCTAAATTTGTCCAGTTTAAATTCATTATTGCGAGTCTTACCCTGTTGTCCTAATCTGATAACCTTGTCTGTATCACCCTGGTTAAATTCTTTGATCTACTTGAACAATTCCATTAGATTACCCTGGACTCTACATCTTTCCATAGAGTATAAATTAAGGTGCCTCAGCATGTCCTCGAAACGCAAATTCCTGAGTTCATGTATCATTTTGGTCATTCTCCTCTTTTATTCTGGTAAATTGATATCCATTCTATACGACGGAGACCAAAAATGTACCGCAGAGTCAAGTATGGCTCTAACAAAGAATGTAAAATCGAACTACTATTATTTTCAAGTATAATATATAATCTACTATAAAAGTTATATACGTATATATATATATATATATATATATATATATATACATATATATATATATATATATATATATCATACAATCTAAATAACCGTCGCGCAGAGGATTCGAACCACCGCCAGTAGACTCAAGAGAGTCCGTAGCACCCGCCTTAGACCACTCAACAAATCACGATCTACAAGTGTATGAACTCAGAATGAATCTGATTACAGAGATGGGGCGGTTGCTAACAGCCACCCATATAAACACCCTTTTTACCAGACAACTAATCGCACCAATGGGAATGGTAAGGACTAGATCGAATCCCCCTCACGCTTCTCGTCATCGTAACTATGTGAATAAATTTGCTAGTAGACAGCGACATCAATCATACAATCTAAATAACCGTCGCGCAGAGGATTCGAACCACCGCCAGTAGACTCAAGAGAGTCCGTAGCACCCGCCTTAGACCACTCAACCATAGACGATCTAAAAGTGTATGAACTCGTAATCTATCTGATTACCGAGATGGGGAGGTTGCTAACTGCCCCCCATATAAACCCCCTTTTTACAATACACCTAATCGCACCAATGGGAATGGTAAGGACTAGATCGAATCCCCCTCACGCTTCTCGTCATCGTAACTATGTGAATAAATTCGCTAGTGGACAGCGACATCAATCATACAATCTAAATAACCGTCGCGCAGAGGATTCGAGCCACCGCCAGTAGACTTAAGAGAGTCCGTAGCACCCGCCTTAGACCACTCAACCATAGACGATCTAAAAGTGTATGAACTCGTAATCTATCTGATCATCTGCAAAAAAGGGAACAGTATATCCTTTCCCTCTCTCTGTATAAGGATGACTTCGATTAATCTATCTAACCACCTCAACTGCTATCGTTACTGCACCTACCATTGGTGCTTTAATGTCCAGATTTGGTCAATTGGGTAAAAAACAAATAAATATTTATTTTGCTACTCTGAAAATATTACGCTTATTGTTTGTGTTGTAACTAGATAAATGGTTTGAAAAATAAATAATTACGTTACTATTCTGAAAACGTTATGCTTATTGTTTGTATTGTGATTAGATTTAAGACTTAAGAGGACAACATTGTGGATGTATTCTGTATGATAGGTATTTGAAATTAGCATTCGAGATTTAGTCGATAGATGGGAGCTAAGACCCATAATTAACATATAGGTTTAAGACGTAGAGGCACTTCCGAGTATGAGGAGGGCCGCAGCCAATCAGAATAAGTCTGTGACCTCTCTCAATCCGAGAGCAGCTATGGGCTCACTTAATTAACACCTCACACTCTCAGTGAAACTGCGTCCTCTCCTAATAGCCAGATATCCCGGCCCGAGTACAAATTAAAATGCGCGCCCTTCATTATCCATTCCTACTTTAAATCCCTAACGGCAAATCCCTCTCTGAAAACCTGAAATTTCCGATTTCGGGAAAACCTATTAAAGTTACCCTGTCTGCATAGAAAATTACTACCTAAAGAGAGATCATTGTGTGTGTGTGTGTGTGTGTGTGTGTGTGTGTGTGTGTGTGTGTGTGTGTGTGTGTGTGTGTGTGTGTGTGTGTGTGTGTGTGTGTGTGTGTGTGTGTGTGTGTGTGTGTGTGTGTGTCTGTGTGTGTTTGTTTGTGTGTGTGTATGTGTGTGTGTGTGTGTGTGTGTGTGTGTGTGTGTGTGTGTGTGTGTGTGTGTGTGTGTGTGTGTGTGTGTGTGTGTGTGTGTGTGTGTGTGTGTGTGTGTGTGTGTGATTCACCATGGTTTTGGACCACGTGATGGATTCCTGATCGGCAGCTATTTCCTTCCTGAAAGAGAGCTCAGAGCTTATATATGACCAATCTATGGGTAATGCTGTGACCGTACACGCACACACACCCCAACTCCCCGCCCACGAAAGTTGGAGTAACGACTCGCAGCACAGCGATACTGAAATTATTTCAGCCTTAGGCGGGATTCGAACCAGGACCGCTGTAGTGGCGGCCGCGAACGCTACCACTGCGCCATCGAGTAGTGTGTGCGTATGTGTGTGCGTGTGTGTATTCGTGCGTGCGTGCGTGCATGTGTGCGTGCATGTGTGTGTGTGTGTGTGTGTGTGTGTGTGTGTGTGTGTGTGTGTGTGTGTGTGTGTGTGTGTGTGCGCCTGTGTGTGTGTGTGTGTGTGTGTGTGTGTGTGTGTGTGTGTGTGTGTGTGTGTGTGTGTGTGTGTGTGTGTGTGTGTGTGTGTGTGTGTGTGCTTGTGTGTGTGTGCTTGTATGTGTGCGCGCTTGTGTGTGCGCGCTTGTGTGTGCGCGCTTGTGTGTGTGTGTGTGTGTGTGTGTGTGTGTGTGTGTGTGTGTGTGTGTGTGTGTGTGTGTGTGTGTGTGTGTGTGTGTGTGTGTGTGTGTGTGTGTGTGTGTGTGTGTGTGTGTGTGTGTGTGTGTGTGTGTGTGTGTGTGTGTGTGTGTGTGTGTTTCACCTCCCCTTGTCACCACTGTCACTTAATTTGACTTGTAATATCACTCGTCTCAAGGCCCCTTGCCTCTCGTTACGTGAGTTTCACTAATATTCAAGTTCCTCTTAAGCAGTAGGCCCAATGCCTTCTTTTTCCTGTAGTCTCACTATTTTCTAGGCCCCATGCCTATTCCTCTCGTCCTTTGGGTTAATAAAAGGGTGGTGAATTTTCTTTCTTCTTTCACTGTAATTTCACCTTCTGCTTACACTCGGGATCTCTTTCTCTCGTCTCTACATCGTCTCCTGATCCTCTCTCGATCCTCTCTCTACACCCTCTCTATATCTTCTCTCACGAGATCCCGTATCCTACGCTAAGCTACCTTCGTCTGACGTCACTAATTTTTCTAAACCAATCTCCAGTTACTTTTCAAATAAATGTCACTCCTTATGGGCGTGACTTTGAATTCATGCACCAATAGTTTTTTCCTCCTTCTCCATTACAATGCCACTAGCGATATTGTTTATCTCAGCATTAGTCAAACGAAGGTAACCTGCGCTTACAGAGTTGATTACACATCGATTATAAAACAGTCACCACCGTCGGTGTGTTTACATAGACAAAACGTCGCCCTCACATAGACATAACATCGCCCTCGAGCAGGCGTCGAGTCTGAATTATTCTAATGCCCTAGCTCATTTCCATTCGTACACTACCGGCCTCTTACAGTGTGTGTGTTTGAGTTTGCCCGCGCGTATGTATTATGTTTATATGCGTGTACTAGTATGTATGTATATGTGTGTGCGTGCGTATATATATATATGTGTGTAGCGACAGATTTTATGTAGATGGCCCACACCATCATTAAGAATCATTTTAATTTTATCTGAGAGATAAGAAGAAATTAGAAAATTACTACCCACGCTTGTTATAGCTATTGACATTTTCTTTTGAAATCTGGTCTAATGGCATCATCATTTCATTTACAGATTAAAATGATTTTTCACTCTTCTTTAATCAAAATTGTCAAGCGAATGTATTTCTGATGAAAAGCAGCTGTCAAGAAGCAGACAACCACTTTGCTGTGATGACTTTTGGTTATCTAAGGACACAACTCATATTGAAGGGCTTAAAAACTCAAAATTGAGAAGGAAGAACTTGTCTGACAACGGAATAGTACTACTCTCAAAGTGTAGGTGAAGACGTTACAAGTAGAGCTTTGGTGGTCCATTCCAGAACCACCCTGTCCTTTGGGAAGCATAACAGCCTTTGTATTTCTCATAGGTGGCTTATTCCGGATGAGTCACAGTTTGTATGATGAAAAGTGAGAGTAGAATTCGGTAACGCTGAAATGACTTTGGTTGTACCGTAAATGTAGTCTGGAACCAATGTAATCAGCTTGCCTTTGCTGGTTAGGTGTGGTGTTAAAATGAGAAACTAACTTAAAACATCGCTGATACAAACCATTGATTCGAGGCTGAGGAGCCATTGTATTACGAATTAGCCAATTAGTTGACACTGTCCGGTAATCGAACCTGAGCTTATGGCGTCAGTGAGATACGATAACCATTACTTCAGGCACACACTTACAATTAAATGAATTCACGGTTATTTTATTTTATTTTTTCATTTCTTTTTTTTTTATGATTTTCTTTTTTAATCGGGTTACAGATCACGAGCATTAGGACTTTTGGGCAGCGTTCGGCGAAACATTTGTTCAAATCTGAAAATTCTATAAATTATGGTAATTCTTTTTATTAAACACGAAACAAAACATAATCTGCGTGGAGCCTTTTACGTATTTCCAGGTAGAATCCAAGATAGCCGCTACATGATTATCCTGTACCGTTGATGATATTTGCATTTTTATGCGTTTTCATTACTAGATCTAATTTTCTATTCCCATGTTCATAATGCGCAAATTGTCACTAATCTAATCTAAATCTGACAATAGTCTGATATTGAAGGATTAGCTGAAAATAAGAATAAAAGATTCAATATTTTCTACGCTTTCTTATATCTGGTGTATTTCCTCGTGACATATTTTCTATACTTTATCGCCAGTGATCATAACAAAAGGGCTAGTTATGTAAACATAATTACATATTTAACAACGAAAGTTCATTCATACATAGATATCCATTATCAGTTTATCAATGACGAATACAAAAGTAAGGCAAATAAACGACAAAAAAAAGTCATCATCGTTTGTGAAAGATATGTTGATATTAATGGGATGATTATGATCATACAAAAAAGGGAGGAAATCGACATATAATTTGATCCTACTGTAGTACCCAACAATGCAGATAACTCTGTTACAGAATGGGTTGACTGACATACGTTTGTTCAATGAATACTACGCAAATTGATGAAACAGTCTCGCGAAAAATTATTTAGTTGAAAAGTCCCCTTTGGTACAGAGTAAAAATGGTGATGATGAGAAGACTACACCAGAAGGCGCGTAACTGCGGCCGAAGCCGCCACCTTTGCCCTGTATTTGGACTGTTGGGGCAGGCAACAATCACTGCTGGGAATTGAAGAGAAGTGCGAAATTCGAACACACAACTAAGCAAATGCAAGAATAGTGTACTTCCGATTACGACGGCAGCGCACTTAAAGGAAAAGTGATTGTCATTAAGATGATTTACTCAATGAAAAGATTGCATATATTCATATATTCAATGCAGTGATCCATGCTAACTGATGAAATATAAAAAGTAAGTTGCTTTAGTAAATCATAGTGCATTGGTATACGTTATTTATATTTCATATTAAAATTCTATTAGTAAACAACAAACGATTCGAGCTCTAATATAAGTGAAATTATAAGTAAATTATAAGTAAATATAAGTAAAATTAAATTATATAAAAAAAATCTAACGCATGTTTAGGAGAGGTGTGTCTTTGAAGAACAATACTTTTTTTTATATCTCATAACAGGAAATTTCTGAAGTTATTCATACCAAAGAGATACTCATTACCTAAAGATATTTTTGTGAGAATCAAAACAAAGCAATAGATCCTGAATGAAATGGCCTGCAGGTAGTCAAAATAGAATTATAGTCCTTGGCTTCAAAGTGTCAATGTTTTAAATAGGAATTCATAAGTGATATATTTAGTACAGTTCCCTGCACCTGTATGTAGTACAGTTGTTGGTGCCGTCCTCTGGCGAACTTTGGGCCGTACAGGTACAGTATTTGTTGGTGAAGTTATATGTACACACATAAACAACTCATTGTCATGATTTTATCCCATACTCTATTTAATTACAATAACTGTTGCTTGGAAACCCGCAGCCCCACGGTAGCAGACAACGATCCTTGGACACTCTTCTTTGCCGAGTGATACTTTTATTTACATTCCAAATGCTGCCAACCTATTTAATTCCTTCCTGTAACACTCTCATCCTCTGCAATGAAGGGATTACTAGCATAAGTACTGTCCATCTAGACCACCTCGTTCAGTAATGTTCGTATCATTCGTATGTATGTATCGTATGTATCGACTTTTCGCCGTGCGCCATCCACAACACAACGCCGTGTTATCAAATAACCACGGGTGTCTATGGACGCGTTCATACGTGGTCGTGGTCGTGGTCGTGGTCGTGGTCGTGGTCGTGGTCGTGGTCGTGGTCGTGGTCGTGGTCGTGGTCGTGGTCGTGGTCGTGGTCGTGGTCGTGGTCGTGGTCGTGGTCGTGGTCGTGACGTGTGAAAGCGTCTATAGACATCCATACTTATTTGACAGTACGACGTCATATCGTGGACGGCGCACGACGAAAAGGCGATACATGTAAAACGACTCTGGCAGGTGTCTGACTTCCATCAGACAATCATATTCATCTCCGTGGCACGCTCCCGGTTGAACAAAGTCTCATTGGAGTCATAAGGCATCGCAGAATAATTTGTAATAAACAAAATAGTGAGGGTATATTTGTGATTGATATATTAGCCCAGGTCCACTTTGACACACTGATCTCACAGGGCAAAGATGACGACTTCATTCGCAGCTAAGAGCTTCCTGGCATACACAGCCTCTGTGGGAATGAACTCGTTTGTGCTTAAGGCGGAAGCCTCGAGCATTCAGGCTGGGGTATCAACCCTTCCTGCGCAGGTAATGTGAGGATCATTAGGGAAATCATCAGGCTCCATCCCTTCCCCTCTTTGCGATTTTTTTCTTACTCTGTGTATACGGACATTCTCTCCTCGGCTGGCACAGGTAATGTGAGGGCCATTACGGAAATCATCAGGTCCCATCTGACCACCTTTTTTCTTTCTTTCTTTTCCTTTTGCCCTTTTTTTATTATTATTTTTTTGTATTGTCTTATTTCAGCGTGTACACGTACATTCTCTCCCCCAGCTGTTCAACAGCATTTGCTGAAACAGTTCTAGAACCGCGAAAGATAATATGATAGATTAAACAATCTCAGAATGCTTCCGAGTCCATAATTGAAGAGACAATTTCTGGGCATTTGAAATGTATTTTTCTAGCGTTACACATTAGACTCCGTTTATAAAGAATCTGAAAATGAATTTGTTATTAAAGCTATCTCGATTAAATGTGTGCCGGTGACGTAATCAGAAGCGTGTTGGTTTCGTATTCCTTTGGATGCAGGTTCGAATCCCGCCACTCCTCTCTGATTCCTAGCATTGACGGTTACCTGCCCTAACAGTTCAAGCGCAGAGGGGAAAAGGTGACGGCTTCGGCCGCAGCTATGCGCCTCTTGGCATAGGCTCCCCTTCTCCTTCTTAAGAACATAAGAGTGAAGGAGACTACAAGAGACCATAAGGCCTACACTAGGCAGTTCCAGGTTCATTACCACCTATCATTCCCATCCAAAAAATTGTCTAACCTCTTAAAATAACCGATAGTTTCAGTGTTCACTACATTGTTACTAAGTCCATTCCATCTGTTGTCCACTTTATCAGTAAACAAGTTTTTCCCATTCCTTCTTAAATCTAAATTTGCCCAATTTAAATCTATTACTACGAGTTCTGCCCTGTTGTCTTAATAAGATGACCTTGTTTGCATCACCTTTGTTAAAGCCTTTGATCCATTTGAACACCTCTATTAGATCACCCCGCACTCTGCGTCGTCTCTCCAGAGACTGTAAATTAAGGTGCCTAAGCCTGACCTCGTAAGGTAAAATTCTGAGCTCATGTATCATTTTGGTTATTCTCCTCTATACTGTTTCTAGTGAATTAATATTCATTGTATAGGATGGAGACTAAAACTGTACCGCATAGTAAATGATGGATCTGACGCCAAATAAGAGTTTCATAACTACCTTTGCACTATTAATTGCGACTGCCCTAGCAATGAAACCTAATGCTTTGTTAGCTCTATTCCTGGCGCTAATGCACTGTTTTTTTTATTATTATTATTTAAGGTCAGGACTCACTAGCACTCCTACGTCTCTCTCGCATTCAGTTTTTTCTAAAAAAAAAAAAAGGTGTTATTTAAGCTATATCTGCTTTCTGGATTGTGTAAACCTAGGTTCAATACACAACAATTTGAGATATTGAAGTCTGCCATTTCGCCGCCCATGCGAACAATTTTCCTGCAGTGTCTCGGTCTCTTTTCGTGACCTAATTTGTCGTCTTATTTTAGTAATGTCCACCAACTTACTAACATCACTAATAATCCCATTGTTTAAGTCGTTTATATTCATAATGAACAATTGGAGAATTCTACTAGTAAGGCACCCCCATTTGGATTTTACACCGTTAATGGTGACTCGCTGTCGTCTGTCACTGATCCTCCAATTCTTTCAAACACTTTTTACCTCCTATGCCATGTTTTTTTTTTTTTTTTTTTTTTTTTTTTTTTTTTTTTTTTTTTTTTTTTTTTTTTTTTTTTTTTAGTAGTAGCAGTAGTAGTAGTCTCTAGTGGGTCACTATTTCGAATGCTTTGCTAAAATCTAGGTAAATAATATCGTAACTCTCATTGCTATCTGACGCCTTGTAGACATTAGTATATAAAGGTAAAACATTAGTTACACAGGGCCTACCCTTGGTGAACACATGCTGTGAGTCACGAATCAAATCATGTCTCTCGATGTGATTCTAGTATTCTATCTAGAACCGACGTCAAACTGATTAACAAGAACAAGATTTGCTTGTCCCTTTTTCTCTATATTGAATAGAGTATCTCAATAATTCTTTGGAAACCGACGTGATGAATTGGAAATTGAAGGATTTTGGCCAGCAGATTTTCTTTTATTTCAGATTCTTGAACTCAATCTAATCTAAGTACAGGATGACCCAAATGTTTTTGCGCTAGAGTGATCGCGTCATGTTGAATATATGGTTTTAGTTATAGTTTATTCATAATACTTTTACTTTTTTATTTACTCTACCGTTTTGTTGTAGGGTTGATGCACTATATTTTAGCACCCGATAGACTAATCATGAATCTATCATTATTGTATACCTACTCTTGAGCAAACCTGTAGAGTGAGCACCAGCTGAATGACTACTGCCATGTGGCTCGTCTTGATGACCACGAGAGAGATGGCCCAGTGTGGACGAGGCAACAAAAAAAAAAAAAAAAAAAAAAAAGTCGATACAGGACGCGGTTCCATCAAATGAATCACATTCTGGAAACGGTGTGGATGGATTAATAGTATGCATAGAAGCTTGCTTAGGAGGATTTACAGGGTTGGGGAGAGAGATGAGTAGAGCTAAGCGCTGTTAGACGTTTCTCTTATTGAATGATTGATTAATAAGAGGCAGACTATGGGTAATATACGTTAGACAAAATGATACATTTTGTCCTCAGTCACTTACATAAACATATTCTCAATAAGGAAAAGATCACACCGAGGGATGCCTAACTGCGACCTGTGTCATCACCCTTACCCTATGTGTTAGGATAGAGCAGGTAGCAGTTACCAGTAACTGTTGGATTCAAAACGAGGTCTACGTAGTGTTAAGCGACATCGCATCCGCTCTGCTCTAGCAGGTGCTGATAGAAAGTTACTCCGGACTAAGTCAATCCATCCTGCTGAGGCTTGGAATTAAGAAAGGTAATTGCATGGGGGCGTGCTTCGAGAAACCGTAGGGAACAGCAAGTAAAGCGACGCACTTCACGTCGTATGCTCCATAATGATGATTTAACTCTCGAAATCCAAAAGCTCGAAAGCGACCAGCAATGGTCCTTGGGCACTCCAATGGAATTCTTTGGGGGAGAAAAATCAATTGTATTCTTTGTTGTATTAATGTATGGCACCATCTTGGAGGAGGAAGAGGAAAAGGAGGTGGAGGAGGGGAACAGTCACTGATTCTCTCTCTCTCTCTCTCTCTCTCTCTCTCTCTCTCTCTCTCTCTCTCTCTCTCTCTCTCTCTCTCTCTCTCTCTCTTTCTCTCTCTCTTTTAAGATGATCAATGGAAAGCTGATTTCCTTTAGCGTCCACCTCGCAGGGTCATTATTGGCACATACCCTTCATTGGGTTCGCGCATGCATGCAATGAAAATATATCTGAAATGATTAATATTACGTTGCAACCTCGAACTGCAAGCATATTTTTCCCCCGCCACTACTGATATTACTTGGCCTTGCTGGTGTAACCTCGTTCATGCCGGGTGGCATTTTTCCATCATCTTCTCGGGCGGCTTACATCCATCACCTCGCTACGGTCCAGGGGACACTTTTCGTTTTGTTCCAGCTACCGGATGGTAGCTAAGGGGTCGTAGGCCTTGTCCATGAGCCCCGTCTTCCCCGGTTGGTGGCACTTTTCCTTTACTTCTGGTTGACGCCGCCTGGATATCTCATTCATTTCTGTGGCATTCTCTTTTTGCAGTGAAGAGTCTATGGTCTATCTTGAATAACTTTTTTCCATATCGGGGACCACTTAAGAGTCTATGGTCTATCTTGAATAACTTTTTTCCATATTAGGGACCACTTCTCCCTTTTTTCGGTTGCCACAAGATCGCCGTTGCCCCAGGTCTCTCTTGCAAGAGACCCACGACTCCCAGGTAACCGACAACGGCCACCGGACTCGAGGAGGAAATATTGTTTTGTTGTCTGAGAACAAGGTGGGGAAGTGGCGTAAGATGAGGTGTTCAATGTCTTCTGTGTGATGGTTGCATCTGGGGACAATTTGATTCTCTGGTTGTACCTATTCTGTGCTGGTACTGGAGGATAACATAAACGCAAGCATGTTTGGTTTTTGGTTCTCTTAGAAATAAATGGGTGTTTATATCGGACGGGGGGAAGGGATCGAGGAGTTTGCTTTATGATCTGAGTGTGAAAATGTATTTGTGTGGCTGTACTATGTGGTACAGGTGATAGATTGTTGTATTTCTTTGAGTAGCATTTTACTCTTCTAACGTTCAACTGGTTGTGCTTATATGATATAATGAGATGCGTGAGTAGAGTTGAGGATCCTTGCAAGGAACTGTGTATTTATCATATTCATATAATATCCTTGGTTTATGTGTACAGGTGTTTTATTGGAGAGGTTTTGGTGAATGATGGTACCATTTTCAATGTTTTATTTTGTAAAGTTTTTAAGGTGTCTGTTTGTTTTCCTGATTAATAGGATTCAACCTGTGGCGCCACTTCTCTTATTATGGCTGTCGCCAAGCTATTGTATTCATTTCAGCGACATCCTATCGGCAGCAAAAGGAGTTAATACCAGTGACTGTTTGCCTGCTGTCAAGCCAGCTGAGTTTATAAGGTCACATCTTACAAGGCGTTCAGCCACGTTATTTGTTAAAGTGGAAATTTGTCCTCTTCAGCGTGAGGCCTCGCATCGTACCATGTGGACCCGGGATCAAATCTGTCGGCGCCGTTGAATATCGCCCTGGCACCTCGAGCACATACGGCAAAATTGATGGTTTTCGATCGCAACTAAACGCCTCTTGGCGTGAGCCTCTCGTTTTTACGAGAAATAGAAGAACCACTGGAAGGAATAAAAAAGCGACATCATCTTTATTCTGCCTCCTGGCTACGGAGCTGGGCCGTAAATTCGGGTGTTTGGAGACTAGAGAAAAACACCAACGACCCTCCCAATGGTACTTCTCCTCTTATTCCGACTACCACCAGTCTACTTCCTTATCCGTCACCATGACAACCATCTCTGTGGCGAAGAGGACGTCTCCTTTCTCGAGAAGACCTTTCCGTACCGGAAGGCACCTTTTCTTTTAATAATCTGACTGTCACTAAGCTATTCCATCCATTACCGGAATACCTCTTCCGCTGCTCGCTCCCTTGGTAATGAACGGGTTGATTGGTGTGCACGTGCCAGTAGTTCCGAACGAAGGAGAGAAGACGTAATGTCGCTGTCGCTACCGTAATGCCATCATTCTGAGTCGGTCTAAGCGTACGCATCAAATTTTGTTTCATCACTTGCTCAGTAAAGTTGTCACTCAAGAGTAGTTCTAGAGTTCCCCGAGTGGCGAAAGGATAAGGAAAAGTTAAAATAATGGCCGAACTTAATAGAAAGAAAAAATAAAGAGAGAAAAAAAATAGGAAAAAAATAAAGAGAGAGAGAAAGAGAAAGAAATTGAAAAAAGAAAGAATGAGAGAGAGAGAGAGAGAGAGAGAGAGAGAGAGAGAGAGAGAGAGAGAGAGAGAGAGAGAGATAAAAAGAGAAAAAGAGAGAAATAAATAAATAAAGAAAAATAGAGAGAGAAAGAAAGGAAGAAAGAAAGAAAGAAAGGAAAAAGACAGAAAGAAAGAAAGAAAGAAAGAGAAATAACGAAAGAAAAAAGAAAAAAGAAAGAAAAAAGAAAGAAAAAAGACAGAAAAAAAGAAAGGGAGGGAGAGATAGAGACAGAAAAAGAAAAAGAAATAAAGGAAGAGAGAAAGAACGAAAGAAAGAACAAAGAGAGAGAGAGAGACAGAGAGAGAGAGAGAGAGAGAGAGAGAGAGAGAGAGAGAGAGAGAGAGAGAGAGAGAGAGAGAGAGAGAGAGAGAGAGAGAGAGAGAGAGAGAGAGAGAGAGAGGGGGGAAGAGAGATAGAGAGAGAGAGGGGGGGAAGAGAGATAGAGAGAGAGAGAGAGAGAGAGAGAGAGAGAGAGAGAGAGAGAGAGAGAGAGAGAGAGAGAGAGAGAGAGAGAGAGAGAGAGAGAGAGAGAGAGAGAGAGAGAGAGAGAGAGAGAGAGAGAGAGAGAGAGAGAGAGAGAGAGAGAGAGAGAGAGAGAGAGAGAGAGAGAGAGAGAGAGAGAGAGAGAGAGAGAGAGAGAGAGAGAGAGAGAGAGAGAGAGAGAGAGAGAGAGAGAGAGAGAGAGAGAGAGAGAGAGAGAGGCAGGAAGGAAGAATGAAAGAACGAAAGAAAAACAAAACAAAAGGGTTTAGAAAATGTATATTTGAACAGCAAATGGATGACAT
>NC_134801.1:35489232-35506732 GCF_046742065.1 Oratosquilla oratoria | reverse complement strand
TATGTTCTTCAGCAGTGTTGCTCATTCCCTCCAATATATAGAAAGTATTCCCATCTGATATTTTTGTATGAATTTGTGTTCTGCAATGTTGCCGTTAAACTTGGACGAATCCAGCTAAAGTTTTCACTGTCGTATGAAAAAATGCAACAAACTTAACTTTACAATGCCAAAGTAATCTTAATTCCCTTGAGACTCTTATAATTATATTAAGTATGTAGGCGAGGTATAATATATGCAACAAAATTGTTCATTTGACTGCAGCAAGCACATTCCACATGCTATCAGTGTTATTTTGTTGTTCATTTCTCACTCTCCTGCAATCCTTGTGAGCTCAAAAGTAAATATTTTACTAGTGTGATCTTTCAGTACGTGCACAGTTTCGAAAACAATAGATTTAATTTCCCAACAAGCAGATTATAAATCAGCGTGTAATTAATATATCCTTTGGTCTATATAAAGGGCTTTTTGACTGTTATTTATATACACCTAGTCACTTCTAGAAAATTCTTAAATTTCAAGAACAATGACATTAGATTTAATTTCCCAACACGTGACAATAAAGCATCATATAATGAATATGTATCCTTTGGCTTTGCTCTTGTTATTTTATATACTTAGTCATTTCAAGAATTTTTTTTAGTTTCTCTTTAGCGTCCTCATGGGCTTTGGGTAATAGATTACGAATCAATATTCATCAACTTGGTAATTCATAACCTGGATCAAGTGTTTCTACGAACTTTTTTAATCATTTATCCTCCACGATGGGAACAGATTTCAAATTTGTGGTGATCATTTCCAGTAAAATATTATTTACCTGCTTGCATTTCCCTGAATCTGTTGAGCTTTTTACCTTTTGATTGCTTCTGCATTGTTTTGGTGGTTGAGCATTGTTGTCCCTTCTGAGTAGATATTTCATACACATTTGTTTGTTTAATGGATAAATGATTGAAGAAGTTTGATGTATTTTGCGAATGGTACAACTACAACTTTTTTCATTTGAACGAATCTTCATTACATAAAGATTGGATACTAAAAATATCAATAAAGAGTTACGTCATTTTCATATATGAATTAGAATTAGATGATATATAGGAATAATAGAACGGACCCTAAGTTGATCGGAACATGTTTTTATAGATGTTTTTGTAAAACCGCTGTTATATGCCGTTTAATACACTGAAAGGGTCATCCTTATACAGTAGCTATTGCTATTTTCATCGGTCCAGAACGAAACATTAATTTTGCTAGACGATATCTAAGTACAGGAAACTTTTGATTTAGTTGAGTAATTCAAACTCTTTCATCCCACTGAGTTGGAATTCGAAGCAGTTAGAACTTATGTTATTTCACTCGATTTAGAGAAGTATTAAAATGAATAATGTGAGATTCGATGAAATTTTATGCCAATATGAACTATATTTGTTTATATTCATTAAGTCCCTGTCTCCCACCCCTACTATGCTGTTTCTGTTGTACGCGTTTGTATGAAAACGAGCAGATGTTAGTGCATTGGAAGTATGATTTAGTGCACAACTTCTTATAAGGAAAACAAAGAAAAAAGATCTACGAGATATAGAGCTCATTAAAACAATAGTAGATAGTTTGTCTTGGATACAAAAGTGTAATATAAAAATTCCAAGATTAATGTTGGTTTTATGACTCGGCTATTGGTACGTTCCAAACTTGGTGGATCTTTTCCTAAACGTGCCACTATGGCATGCTTGTCTCTATCTCGCTTCGCATTATCCAGGTTTGACTCCAACTATTACCGACAACTCTTATTTCCTCTCGTACTTCGAACATAAAGGGCAAAGATGATGACATAGGTCACAAGTCAAGACATCTTGGCGTTAGTGTACTTATCATCCTAGGTCAACTCTGTTCTGTGGATAGCATGTTTGATAACCCCCCCAGAGTCCAAACCACTCACCTCTATAAGGAATAGACCACTGGTTTTCAACCTTTTTTTTCTCACGCTAGTCCCCCTTCATGAATTCTCAACATTCATGTGGCTCCCCTTCATTTTTCTTCCAAATACCACCACGCCAAAAAGGTAGAAAAAAAAAATAATAATGATAACAATAATTACAAAATGTTGATGAAGAGAAACCCTTTACTTTATAACGAATTTGAAAATCGTAATTGCTCTGTATTTCATCGACTGTGGTGATATGCTTAACTTACATCATTGGACTAATTATATAGAAATGTATAATTTGTAACAGAAGGCCATGGCTCGCCTAAGTTCTTGTCATTGCCCCAATGAATAAGAATCATTGGCTTAAACCAGGGGTTCCCAAAGTGTTCGATATCGACCCCCAGGGGTCGATGAGACCACCCAAGGGGTCGACAAATAGCCAAGGGGTCGAAAGGGGGTCAGTAGATTGCTAGGGGGTCGATGAGATCATCCCTGGGGTCGAAAGGGAGTCAGTAAATTGCTAGGGGGTCGAAAGTGGTCAGTAAATTACTATGGGGTCGAAAGGCAGTCTTTAGAATTAAATGGTTAGCGTGAAATGATCCTGTTCTCTTCCCGTACTGAAAGAGTGAGAATAGTCAACCAAGCCATATCTAAACTTCAAGAAAAACCATGTCAGTTCACTCTGAGTCGAAAATTCTCCCCATTCTGTGCATATAGGGAGAATCTCACATACACACAACCACATCGTGAACGAACATCAAGATTGTGTAATATTATTGGCTTGAATATTACTTATATTAATATAATAAAGAATATGTGATATCACTCTTAAAGCTATTGGTAAATGATAAATATTCTAAAAAACTTATGTTTATGTATATCTGAGAGTGTCTGTATTATTATTGGAACGCTGTCGCTTTGATGATGTTGCCATTTGTCCCTTTTATAACGGATGAAAATAAAAATAAATAAATAAATAAATAAATAAATAGAAATAAACGAATAGAATAAGTAAAATCCACAAACACGAAAATTGTGACTATAGTACTTTAGAATTACCATAAGTGATTTATGAGACCAAACAAGAACTACAGTAAAGAATTAAAACAATAATATCAACAACAAAAATGATAACAACCATAGTGATGATGATAACACTATTGATAACTAAAATGATGATAATAATAATAACAATAGTAATGATAATAACAACAACAACAACAATAATAATAATAATAATAATAATAATAATGATAATAATAATAATAATAATAATAATAATAATGATAATGATAATGATAATGATAATGATAATGATAATGATAATAATAATAATAATAATAATAATAATAATAATAATAATAATAATAATGATAATAATAATAATGATGATAATCATGATAATAATGATAATGATAATAGTAGTAATGATAATAGTAATAATGATAATAGTAATAATGATAATAGTAATAATAATAGTAATAATGCTAATACTAATAATGATAATGATAACAGTAATAATGATAATGATAACAGTAATAATGATAACAGTAATAAAGATAATGATAACAGTAATAATGATAACAGTAATAATGATAATAGCAGTAATAATAATAATAATAATGATAACAGTAATAACGATAACAGTAATAATAACAGTAATAATGATAACAGTAATAATGATAATAGTAATAATGATAACAATAATAATGATAAGTAATAATGATAATGATAATGATAATGATAACAATGATAATGATAATAATGATAGTAATAATGATGATAACCATGATAATGATGATAACCATGATAATGATGATAACCATGATAATGATGATAACCATAATAATGATAATGATGATAATAACCATAATGATGATAATGATAATAACCATAATGATGATAATGATAATAATGATGATAATGATAATAATGATAATGATAACGATAATGATAACGATGATGATAACGATAATGATAACGATAATAATAACGATGATAATAACGATATTAATAACGATATTAATAACGATATTAATAACGATAATAATAACGATAATAATAACAATAATAATAATGATAACAATAATAATAATGATAATGACAATAGGAATAACAGCAATAATAATAGCAATAACAGCAATAATAATAGCAATAACAGCAATAATAATAGCAATAACAGCAATAATAATAGCAATAACAATAACAATAAACAATAAACAATAACGATAACAATAATAATAACAATAACAATAATAACAATAATAACAATAACAATAACAATAACAACAATAATAACGATAACAATAACAACAATAATAACGATAATAATAACAATAATAATAACAATAATAATAATAACAATAATAATAACAATAATAATAACAATAATAATAACAATAATAATAACAATAATAACAATAATAATAACAATAATAATAACAATAATAATAACAATAATAATAACAATAATAACAACAATAATATCAAAAATAATAATAATAATACAAAATAATAATAATAATAATAATATTAATATTAATAATAATAATAATAATAATAATAATAATAATAATAATAATAATAATAATAATAATAATAATAATAATAATAATAATAATAATAATGATAATAATAATAATAATAATAACAATAATAATAATGATAACAATATTACTAGCATTAATAACAATAACAACACCAATAATATTAATAAACTGACATAATTCGTGAATTAATAGTTTGGGGGTCTATAGAAAATCTTAAACTTTACTAGGGGGTCGATGAGCTGAAAGGTTTGGGAACCCCTGGTCTATACTATGTCTACAATTTCTGAACCTAGTTTATGTTGCACTGATTGAATGTGTCAGTCATCAAGAAAGCTATAGTGCCTTTCTGAAGACTTTTGAAGACATCATATTGTAGGATAGTCCATAATAGTATGTTGCTCAGTCTATGGATATGCAATGGTAAATAAAGTGTAAGAAAACGTGAGCTAACCTTTAACAAGTAAGTGATATATCACTGGAATCTATTAATATATCAAACATGGAAATTGATAGTATAGTTAAGTACAGAACCAACCAAAACAGGGGATGAGTGTGACTGAGGCTTTTTCATAGTCGTTATAGGTGTGGAGAACACAATCCAGGGGCACTGTCATAATATCGCATCTTAGTTGCAAACCAAAGTAAGGAACATATGAGAGAAGGTATATATAGCGACATTTACAAATGTGTAAACTTCAGTATCACTTTCAGACTCCTTTGTAATGGACAGGATGAGGAATTTCAAAAGAAAACAGGTTGACCTTATTTTGTTACTCCATGAGGTACATAAGACAACTAAGCAACTACTCATATGAATCACAATGGCAAAAGCCGACAAGACTGTGAGAATAAACACCTTGTGAGATCGAAACCTTTATTGGTACTACGTTTCGCTTGTTACAGCTTTTTCAAGTACAGACATGACACACACTCTGAGCACATATAAGCCAATATATGTGCTCAGAGTGTGTGTCATGTCTGTACTTGAAAAAGCTGTAACAAGCGAAACGTAGTACCAATAAAGGTTTCGATCTCACAAGGTGTTTATTCTCACAACTACTCATATATTGTGCAATGTACTTACAGTAAGACATAGTCAGTTACTCGTATGCATAAGCATTATCTTGACTCGCTTATTCTTATTTAAACAATTCTAAACAGAGCTATAGCCATATCAGGGACAAGGTTTTGTTTATTCTTTGAAAGACAGAAAGTTGGTTTATATACCATGAATAGATAGTTTTGTTTTTATTCTAAGCGCAGACCTCCATGTTCAACCATCTATTGTTTTAGCCTTCACTATGTGTATATATGCATGCCTGTATTTTCTCGAACTTCAATATATAACGTTTACGTATATACAATATGTCCTGTATGTATCTGTGAGTACAAACACGTGCTTTAGCCCGTTAATTCTCATTGTAGCAATTATATTGCTTCGTGCTCGTCTGCAAGTGGAACAAACTGAATTGTAATCGTAGTGTAGTCTTGAAATTGTCCTACGGTAGGTCTCGTGCTCAGTGTTTGGGGAGTGGGGGGTTGTATTTACGATGTGAACAAATGCAGTGAGAAAATAAATGCCTGTCTATATTTGTCTGTCTGTCTTTCTACATACCTATTTAACTATATATCTACCCCTGTATCTATTTAATTATCAATCTATCGCTGAATCTATATCTATCCACTTATCGATCCATTTACCTGTCGGTCCATTTCTCTTCCGCTCTATCTATTTAAAGTTAAAAGTTACAGTTGCTGAATTTCAATTCCGATGTCGATACCAAAGACTCTCTCCTAAGAAACGTCGGCCAAGGCAAGCCTCAACCCCGCACCGTGGTGCTCAGCCACGGCAGTAACCTCCCCAGTCAACAGCCTAAGCTCACAGGTCCGTGCGAGGCTCGACCTACCGACCTCGTGATTACGAGGTCAGAGCATTACCACTGTACTAGCCAGCAGGTTAGTATCAATTACACACACACACACACACACACACACACACACACACACACACACACACACACACACACACACACACACACACACACACACACACACACACACACACACACACACACATACACACACACACACACACACACACACACACGGCTCAGTAGTTAGAGTTTCCGGTTGCCACAACGGCAGACCGGGTTCGAATACCACCTAGGGCTAAAATATTTTTAGTATCACTGCGCTGCGAGTTGTTACTCCAACTTTCGTGGGCGGGGAGCTCGGTGTGTGCGTGCGTGTAAGGTCACAGCATTACCCATAGATCGGTCATATATAAGCTCTGAACTCTCTTTTGGAAGGGAAATAGCTGTCGATCAAGAGTCCAATACGTGATACATGGTGAATCATACTACAAATGCCCTCACGTTAAACATTTTGTCCAGATAGATGGGGTCGCCATGGGCTCTCCTTTGGGAGTACTTTATGCTCAAGCTTTCATGTCTTAATTTAGAAAATGAACCCTGACAATCCCTAACCATGAAACTGCATTTATATCTTAAGTATGTTGATGACATTTTTGTTTGTGTTTCTGACGTATGCTAGAAGACCTCATATCTAATCTCCAAGCCATTTCAGGGTTACAAATTTCAACAGAGCTCATTGTTAACAATAGGATTCCTTTCCCTGATGTTTTGCTGGATGCGACATCTGATAACTTTGAAACTATGGTGTATCGCAAGCCCACTGATAGCAGTAAATGGATGAATGGTCTTGGTGAATATTCTATTAATTATAAGAAAGGCGTCGTTAGAGCATATGTCCGACAGGCAATTTCTATTGGTTCTTCTTGGAACATGCTCCATTTAGAGCTTACCTACACCAGATGCATGTGAATAACGGTTACTCCAATCAATCAACCTTTCTGTGGAATTATTGCCCGAAGCAGGTAAATCCTGAGGTTCCTATAAGAGTCGTCTAATTGATGCTAACATGTAGAAAGCCGCTAGGAAACTCCAGGAAAACGAAGACTTTGTTATAAGGAGAGCCGACAAATATGTGGTGTTCGTTATCCTGCCAAAATGTGGGTACTTACTAAAGATAGATATAATCTTGGAAGACGCCTCTAAATTCGAACGAATCTCCAGGGATCTTACCAGCAAGATGAAATCTAAATGTAGGCAAAATTGATGCCGTTAACACTAAAGCCAGGGGAATCCACTTTTCCCCCATTTAAGGAGACCATAGTCCTGGCTATGCTTATGGCAATGTGAAAACACATAAACTCAACCATCAGCTTAGGCCCATTATCAACCTTATCAACCAAATCCCCGCCCCGACCTACAGCCTAGCCAAAACTCTGAAAAACCTTCTCTCTCCCTACACTCCCAGTACCTGGTTGCTCAAATCCCCTAGAGAGTTTATTGATTTACTCCACAGCAAGGAACCCACAGGCCTTATTGCATCTCTGGATGCCGAAAGCCTTTTTACTAACGTCCCCGTCGATGAGACCATAGACTTCATCATGGACGAGGTCTACCGTTCCCACCATCAACACTTGGACATTCCAGAAAATCTGCTGCGTCTTCTACTTGAAGCCTGCACCAAAGAATCCCTTTCCGTGGACCAGGTGGAAAAATGTATAGGCAGGTGGACGGTTTGGCGATGGGGTCCCTATTTGGGGTCCTCTTTGCTAACTTCTACATGGGTCTGGTGGAGAGAAGAGTTCTATTTGTTCCCCATCTTTGTCTTTTACTTACGGTAGATACATGGATGACATTTTTGTGGAGGTTAGAGACCGGAAACATCTTCAGGATCTACGTGAGGCGTTTATCAGTAGCTCTTGCCTTAATTCCACTCTCGAGTTGCATGATGATGGGTCCTTACCTTCTTAGACGTGTTTGCAAAGCTAGTTGAAAATTAATTCGTGACTTCAATTCACGTCAAAGAAACAAATGAAGGGAGATGCCTGGACGCTGAAGAAGAATGCCCCACCTCTTATAAAAGAAGTGTCATCCGCTCATACGTCAACAGAGCATTCACTCATTGTTCTACATAGCTCCTACTCCATCAAGAGCTTCAGCGCCTACAGCAAGTCCTAGTGAACAATGGCTTTTCTAACTTGAACGTCCAGTCTATCATCATGAAAAAAATGGACGCATATATGAGTGGTGACAATCCCCGCCCTGATAAAGACCCCCCCAATCCTTCTGCAAAATAAATTTTTCATGGGTATAGTAAACCGTACCGATGAAAGAGTCTTGAGGGAAATAGTTGAACGTGGAACCCGTCCCATAGACCTGAGGACAAGTTAGAGCTCCGTATTTTCTATAGAAACCTCATGACCTCTAACCTCATCTTAAAGAATAACCCTTTTCATGACCAAACCCCCCTTTAAAAGAAGCAAGGTCGTCTACGAATTTATCTGTCCGCACGAAGACTATAATCTTCTTCCTTCTTTCTATATAGGAATGACGACAACTTCTCTTTCCAGACGACTCACTTGCCATTTACAGAACGGAGCCCCAAAGAAACATTTCTTAGATACACACTCAATCCTTTTGTCCAGGCAGATCCTAGTCGACAGCATTCAGATCCTCGACTCTGCCAATGACAGCCACCGGTTGGGGATTATAGAAGCCCTTTATATTCACGAGAAAACCCCCACCATGAATATAGAAAGTAGAATTTTTCACTGGCTTTGGCTGCTCTACATGGACACTCGATCACCACCACATACAACTCCAGAAGAAGAACGGACAGAATATCACCAAATCAGCCCACGGACATTAGCCCCACACTATAAACAGTACCAGAAGAACAAGGGACATATTCTCACTGAGTACACCCACGGACAATATCTCCCCCAAATTTGTTGTAACCTCTCCCAATTATTACTTTAGTTTGTATCTAATTTATACTTGAAAATGCTCTAAGATGAGCGAAACGTACGATCGTGCGGTAGCATTTTATTCCGCCCAAACTGCGGTCAAATCTAACTCAACATGAATATATATATATATATATATATATTATATATATATATATATATATATATATATATATATATATATATATATATATATATATATATATATATATAGATATTGAGGTGACGCTAGGTACTGGGAGGCTACGACTTCCTAATGCTTTCTTTGTCCCCGAAAAACTGAATACAACAGCCTTTCCTTATCCCACAAATCGTGGCACGATATATATTGGGGGATTTTAATGCACGACACCTTGCCTTGGATGGCCTCTCGAGGATAGTAAATAGTATTGGGACCCGACTAGTAGAGTTTTACCGTAACTACTTTTTTCGAGGGGACATTTGGGGTACTAGCCACTCTTAGGGAGGTACCCTTGATCACAGCATAACGTTTGGACTAGTACCAGCCAGCATCAAGTGCTCATCCGTACCAGTCCTTTCCCTAGATCACCTTGCTAGCCTGCGATATTCAATACCAGCAGTGCCTCACCAAGTTCACCATCACTCGTGCATTAATATCCCTCAGCAGTACTATCCTAAAAGCGTCTCCTTTATAGCCGCACACTTTCTGAAGTTTAATGGTGCGTCTCCCGAAAAGTTATACACATATCTTGCCATCTCCATACACGACTTCTTTTTCATAAATATCTATGCAGGCCAAACATGAACCAAATTAGAACACATTTGGATGCTCAACAAGTGTGTCAGACCAGCAGAGAGACAGGCAAAGGCAAACGGTCTTTCCAATCAGAGTTCCCCAAACCCCAATACTCTACGACAATACTAGGAATTAAGAGCTGCCTTAGTTGCTCTAAAACACCGTGTACACACCAATGGCGTTAGTCCACAAAAGAGTGTGGGATCCATGTGGAAACCCATTAAAAGGTGGTACGAAAAAGAAACAATGCCTTTCACCACAGTCAGGTCTAGTATGCATAGGATCTCGGTAGTGCTTTATTTGAACAACCTGTGTGTTTGTGTGTCTGCGTGTATGTTTGCCAGTTTAATGTATTCTTTTATGTGTGCTAGTGTGCGTGCTTGTGTGTGTGTGTATGTGCGTGCATGTGTGTGTGTGTGTGTGTGTGTGTGTGTGTGTGTGTGTGTGTGTGTGTGTGTGTGTGTGTGTGTGTGTGTGTGTGTGTGTGTGTGTGTGTGTGTGTGTGTTTGTGAGTCTGTATCTATGAAAGTGTTTGTGATTGTTTGTGTGTTTGTGCTTGTGTGTTTGTGATCGTGTGAATGTGATTATTCACGTGTGTGTGTGTTTGTGTGAGCGTGTGTACGTGTGCGCGTGTATGTGCGTATGTGTGCTTGTGTGCTCGTGTGTATGCGTGTATGTGCATGGGCATGTGTGTCCACGAGTGTGTGCGTGCGTGTATCCTTGTGCATGTGTGTGTATATGTGATTCACTATATTCTTGGATCACGTGTTGGACTCGCGATCGACAGCTATTACCCTCCCGGATGAGAGCTCAGAGCTTATATATGACTGATCTATAGGTAATACTATAACCTGTGCATGTGTGTTTGTGCTTATGTGTTTATGCTTGTGTGATTGTTTGTGCGCGCGCGCGCGTGTGTGTGTGTGTGTTTGTGTGTGTTTGTATGTGTGTGTGTGTGTGCGTGCGTGTGTGATTATGTGCGTGTTCGCGTGTGTGAGAGTGGGGTGGGGGCGGGGGTGGGGATGGTCATAGCATTACCTATAGACCAGGACATATATGAATTCTTAGCTCAGTCTTTCTCAAACTGTGGAATGCTCGTCCCCACATCCACACGCGCGACTTCAACGGGTAAACAATCAACGTATACTTTAAGATTAAATCTTATTCGATATTTCATCTGATCCTAAAGAGTATCAATAAGATATATATCTTTTCTTAGTAGAATGACTCCGTCTGAAGAATTGGCTGCATGCTTTTGTACAGTAAAAATCTGCTCAGTAGTATGCAGGTGATACTTTTGGGTCTACATGGGGTGCCCCTATGGACCAGAGACACACATCATTTTGTCTGTGTTAGAGGAAATGTCTACTCACAGAAAAAGTATGCTACTTAATTGTACTGTGACTGTCCCTCCATTACGCTGCCTCCCCACTCTTAATACTGTCCTATACCACTTCTCTGAATATATATTTTCATTTTCGTCTACCCCTGTGGTACGGGAGGAAAGAATAATACCACCGAGTTTTCCCACTTGGGTCGTATAAGACGACTAAAACGGGACGAAGGATGGAACTAGGCATCCTACTCTCTCTAGCCTTAAAGGATAAATTCCTATAAAAAAGCCAAGGCTTAAGAGGGTCTGGGAGGAGTTTTCCAACCAGAATCGTTTGGATCGTTAAATGCGCGTGGTTGTAGCACAGAGAGAATAAAAGTGAAGAGATGGACGTGGCGGCACTGGGTGAAACTAAGATAAAAGGGAGGGGTGAGTTTGAGTGTGGGAGTGTAGTGGGGAGGATGTCGGGAGTGAGAAGATGAGGAGGGAGGGAAGAGGTATAGCCTTACTAGTAAGTGAAGAGATAGGTAAGCGTGTGGTGGAGTGGAAGGAGGTTTCTTCAATGTTATTGCGTATGATGGTGAAATTGGAAAGGGAGATGTGAGTCTTTTTAAGTGCATATAGGCCTGGTAGTAAGAAGAGTGTAGAGCCAAGGGAGACTTTATGGATGGATTTAAATGAATGCATAGAGAGTTTCGGGAGAAATGTCAGGGCACTGGTTTTGGGAGATTTAAATGCTAGAGTAGGAGATGAACCAGTAGATGGAATGGTTGGGAAGTATGGGGTGTCAGCTACAAATCGTAGTAGAGTTGATGGTGGAGATGTGCTCAGAGAGTTTATGGTATTTAACACACTGTTCAGGGAAAAAGTCAAGCATAATTACACAAGGGAGAGGGTGGTGAGATAGAAAGGTATTTGATAAGGTTTTAATGGACTATGTAGTTTTATCTATGAAAAGAGTAGGAAGAGTTTTGGATGACCGTGTTCTTAGGGGAGGGGGAGAGAGGGAATGTGAGATAATTTTTTGGTAAAAAGTTGAGAGTGGAGGAAGAAGAGAAAAGAAAAGGGCAGACGATAAAGTGGTGCTTGGAGTAAACTGTTTACAAGATGGAAAATGAGCAGGAGTACAAGAAGGGGAAATAGAAACTGAAAAGGAAGGGGGAATAGAGTGTAATGGGGATAACAGAGTAGGGCGAAGCAATAATGTAGAGCAATATGTCAGTGTAGGACAAAATATAATTTTAGGATATAATGTCGGTAGAGGACAAAATATTACATTAGGATGTAATGTCAATGAAGGACAAAATATCACGATGGGATGTAATGATATAGGAGGACAATATATCAAGGTAGGATATAATGTCAGAGGACAGAATATGATTTTAGGAAGTGATCCGGATAAAATGTCAACGAACGACGGGTAGCCGGTGTGGGACATGGTGACGGAGGGTGGCAAGGTGCTCATGAGAGACCGGATGACCATGGGAGCAAGTTGCTCGTAATGGGGCAAATGTCCATGAGCCACTGAATGTCAATGAAGGACCAAGTGTCACTATAGAGCAACGTGTCAATAAAGAAGAAAAAATTATAATGTAAGGTATAAATTTGAAAATCAAAATGAGTGAAAAAGAAATAATTATGAGCTTCTTAAAACCATGTATTTTAATGCTCGTAGTATTAGGAACAAATTGCAAGATATGAAGGCGTATGTCAAAAGCGAAAATATCGATATGATAGGAATAACCGAGATATGGTTAAATGATAAAGAGTTGGAGGCTGAATTTAATACTGCTGGATTTAAACACTTTCATCAGGATAGAAACCACAAGAAAGGTGGGGGTGTTTTGTTGTACGTTAAAAGCTATGTCCATGCTGTGTTTTAGAGGAAGTGAAACAGGATGCATACGATAGTTTGTGGGTAGAATTAACTCAAGCAAATGGACAAAAGATAAATGTAGGTGTAATATATAGGCCAAAAACATTATCATTGTAATGGTGTACTTGAAACATTGTATATTTTTTAGTGTATACATTATTTGTATTTTATAAATATGTATGTAAATAAGAACCATATATTATGCTCGCTCATTCGAGAGTTCCTGCCTAGTTTGGCGTCCCACAAGCGGACAGTTTCGATTACGCCTTGAGAGCGGTTTTTTTTTTTTCGTTTTTTCTGTACCAAATAATTAATGTATTCATTTCGACTTTGTTTCATTAGCCACCCAATACATCATTAGCAGATGACAAACTGTTGTTTCAAGAACTATCTAGTTTCTGCAACCGGAGATTATTGATAATGGGTGATTTCAATTTTACTAACATTGATTAGATGATCGTCACACATGGCCATATAGATAGTTGCTTGATAGTTTTTCTCTGTGACAATTACTTAGTTCACCATGTAAAAGTGGGTAGAAACAACTTAGCTAACCGTGTGGTTAATGGATGGAATAAACATCCTGCAGAGGCAGTGCAATGTAGTTTAGTTCGAAGCTTTAAGATTCGTTTACAAAAGCACCAAAGCAAGATCCTGTAATGTATGTCATTTATTTTGTATCATTTGTTTATTATTTGTCTGTTTATTATCATTTATTTGATTACCATTTATTATTTATATGTTCATTTATTTTTATGTGCTATTGACCTTTTTTGTTTATTATCTAACTTTACTTATTTATTTATTCTATTTGTTATTATTCATATTTTTATTTTCATTTATTTATCTATTTATTTATTCATTTGTTTGTTTATTTATTTGTTTGTTTATTTATTTATTTATCTATTTATTTATGATTTTTTTTTTTTTTTTTTTTTTTCCCATCAGACTCAGTTATGGACCTAAAGTACTCCTGTTGTCATGCTCCTCATTTGTAATCCTTTGTAAAGAAGCTGAGAAAAGTGTAGGAGGTGAATCATAGAGTAGAGGTAGGAGTGTAGGAGGAATGGGGGTGTTTCAAGCAGAGAGTAACAAGGTGTGCAAAGATAGTGTGTGGAACAAGGACGATGAAAGGGAATAGAAGGAAGGGTAGTGAGTGGTGGAATGATGAAGTGAAGAAGGTTGTGGCAGAGAAGAAGCAAACATTCACGGACTAGTTGTAAAGTAGGACGAGAGAAATATATGTGAGGTACAAAAGAGAGAGAGAGAGAGAGAGAGAGAGAAGAAATACGTAAGATAAAAGAGCTAAAAAGGAGAGCATACACAAATTGGGGGAGGAGTATGACAGAAAGTTCTGAAAAAATAGAAGAAAGTTAAGCAAGGAAGGGGTGGCGAATCAAGTAGAGAACTAAAGGTAAAAAGTGTAGATGAAGAGATGATAACGGAAGAGAAGTCGGTAGGGGGAAGCTGAGCAGAGTATTTTAGGGAGCTACTAAATGTGGAGGAGGATAGGGAGGGAATGGTGGCAATAGTGGGAGGTGATAAGAAATTGGCAGTTATGTGAGAGGCAAATGGAGGAGAAATATGAACATATGAGATGCAAGTAAGTATTGAAATTATGAGAGCAGGTATGGCACCTGGGCTAGATGGGTGTCATGTGGAGTGTCTGAAGAAGGGAGGTACAATAATAGTGGACTGGATAGTGCTTGTATGTAGTTCCGCTTTACATGGGAAAAAGGAGATAAACGAGAGCGTAGTAGTTTCTGAAAGATCATTTTGTTGATTGTAGTTGGGAAGGCTTATGAGAGGGTTTTAATCGAGAATATTAAGAGAGGAACAGAGGGAGTAGTTGGTGAGGAACAGCGTGGGTTTAGGAAAGTTAGGATAAATGTGTGAGAAAGCTTTAACAAAAGTTAAGGTTTTTTTGGGGGCCTATATATAATTTGGAAAAGGCGAATGACAGAGTAGGGAGGTAAGCACTTTGGGAGGTTCTGCACATATATAGGATTAGGGAAAAGCTGTTAAGAGCAGTCAAGAGTTTTTACGAGAGTAGTAGAGCCTGTGTTAGAATTGGATATGGGGGAGAAGGAGTTGTTGAGGTAAAGATGGGACTGCGTCAGGGATGTTTTATATCGCCGTGGCCGTTCAATGTGTACATGGATGGGGTGGTGCGGGAGGTAAAGGCGAATGGTAACGGTCAGGGGACTGAAGATGGTTAAAGAAAATAAAGAGAAATGGGAGGTGAAGCAGTTGTTGTTTGCTGACGACACTGCGCTTGTGGCAGGGTCAAAGGAGGTGAAAGAAGTTAGTAATGGAGTTTGGGAGGGCATGCGTTAAGAGAAAGTTTAAGGTAAATGTGGGTTAAAAGGAAGGTTGATAAGATGTTGGATGGTAGAGGATGGCAGTGAGTTGCAAATAAGTTTTAAAGGAGAGAGGTTAGAGGAAGTGGATAGTTTTATGTATTTGGGTTTGCATGTGGCAGCAAAGGGAGGAGTGGAGGTAGAGGTAAACTGTAGATTGAGAGAAACAAGTAAAGGCATTGGGGGATTAAAAAGAATCATATGAAATAGGCATCTGCGAATGGATGGAAGGAGGAGATTGTATGAAGGAGTGATTGTGCCGACGGCACTGTAAGGGGCAGAGACTTGGAATTTAAGAGAGGCGAAGAGGAGAAGTTTCAATGTGTTTGGGATGAAATGTCTGAGAAGTATGGTAGGGGTTACAAGGTTGGATAGCATGAGAAACGAGGAGGTGAGGAGGAGAGCGGGAGTGGAATAGGAGATGACAGATAGGGATGATGAATGAGTATTGAGATGGTTAGAACACATGGAAAGAATGAGTGAAGAAAGATTAATAAAAGAGGTACGGAACACAGGGGTAGAGAGAGGGAATTTGAGGAAATGAACGAGGATGAGATGGATGGATGGGATGAAGGGGCGTTGAGAAAGAGGAAGAATATATGTTGAGCAAGGAAGGGAGAAGGCAGGAGATAGGAATAAGTGGAGAGTGGCTGTGTATAGATGGTACTGTTATGCAAGGAAGGGAGGGGTGGGGGTGGGGTAGGGGGTGCATATGTGTGAATGATATTTTGATGCAGCTCGAAGGGATTTCTTCCCGTCTTCTCTTTTACTGCATGAGGGGACGGAGAGGTGGGGGTCGCCGAATAAGTGAAGCGGCCTTGCTGTGGATGTGCTGTGTCTTGCTACATTGCTTCTGACCCAGGGCAGTGGACGGGATACAGGGATGATCCATCATCCATGAGGAGCTAAGATGAGAGGGAGGAACGGGTGGTGGAGGGGAATGGAATAGGTGGGAGTAGGTGCGTCCTTGGCCACTTCTCTTATAAGGGGTTGAAAAGCTCTTGGTATAAAGAGTAGGTTGATAACCAACTCATTAGCATCTAGAGTGTTCATACTTTTTTATGAAACTTGTCATTTAGGGATATTTTAGGATGGGTTTCAGTTATTTAAGGTATCTGGATTCTTGGCAGCTACGAGACTTTAAGAGGGACTTTCTGTTGGTACACCTGATGACATTCTCCTCCCTTCTACCCCAACCTCACTACCATAGCATTCTAACTGGCTTCGTTAAATATCTCGCCACAGGTAAGTATAAATCATGAAGAACATATAACAAAGGATGAAAATGAGATGATAAACAGGTACGAAGATCTTTTGAATATGTTGTAACTGAGTGTAGGAGTAACAAGGTGTGAGTTATGGGAAAGTATACGCAGTTTCTATGTATATGATATAATTTAAGTAGCAAGGGTACAAGAGGAAGCTCGTTGGCTGAGTGGGTTAGGGCGTCGTTACTTGAGGCAAGGGTCGAGGTGAGGGCGGTTCGAATCCTGCCACCAGCGAAGTTGAACCAAGGGCATGGTTCATTAAATTCCACGCTACAAAGCCCTCTGTGAGGGGCACCGTCCTAGCCTCCCGATAGGGGGGAGTGTGTGACGTTAAGCCATATTATCATCATCAGTAAGGGTACAAAACAGAAATGGCAAAAGCAGATGTGATGCTAAACAAAATTGGTTATAATACATACTGTTAATGAACTATGATAATACACAATGTTCGACAACGAAATATAGCAAAGGAGTTGGAAATGTGAGAGAAATATCCAGATTAACCTGGTTATCTATGCTGATATGGCGGTTCGAATTGGGTTTGAAGAACCACTTACAAACGAATGACAAACTTTCACAGTACGAACTTTATTATATGAAAA
>NC_134801.1:35471732-35484232 GCF_046742065.1 Oratosquilla oratoria | reverse complement strand
ACATACCGACAGTACACTATATTTAGCGTAGTCACATTGCCTATAGATAGTAGCTGATATTTTGTCCTTGTATTCCCTTTTTAAACTAATGAGAAAATGTAAGAATAAAAGCATGTTATACTGTCATAAGAGCCCGTTAGAAATGCAATGATAAGCGTGATTTCCTACAGCGATCTCCTTGAACTTTTCACATCAATAATCATATATAGTTTCCCATCACAGAAGTGTCCCATCTTCCTTGTTATATTTTCTTCATTGCAAGAATCCCCTGATGGAGCCTCGTACTGTCCCTCACTCACTTTTCCCAAGTTTCCACAAAAAAATCCAAATGTGAATGCAGAAAGAGCACCTTTAATGACATTCTACATCCTAAGTTCCTATACCTTAAAAAGAAAATCTACGAGCTGCTTGTAGTTTGGGTCTTTATTATTACCATTAACTATATCTCGAAATGTACACCACGCTTCCCCTTCGACATCACTCATTGCATTCACAAGTTGCACTGACTTTAACATTTTCCTTACTTGGGCATCAGTAAATGTAACAATTAACTTTGGCCTATGATAGCTTTGGAAAGAAATAGAGAAGTCTCTTGAAATGCTTTTCCACCATGATCCAATGATTTCACAAACAGTTTGACCAACCCAAGCTTTATATGAAGTGGGGTTAGCAATGCTTTAGCAGGCTCTACAAGAGGCTGTCCAATAACCTTGAGATTTCCTGGTTACAAATCATCTTGAGGGGGCCATACCACTTTCTGGTAGTGTCCCATAGGCAAAGAAAACATGAATACTTGGTGCAATTACCCTGTAATCGAAGCATGAAGGAGAGCATTTCAAAATCCCATTTCAATTCATCATAGTTAACCTCCTCGAGAAGCAGGAATGGATACTGTTTCCCATTATGTAGTAAAACAACTGAGGCTTTCTGTAGAATTATCTATGAACAGTCGCCAATGTTCAAGGTTATGATCAATTTCAATAGCTGTAGATAAGCCATTAATATCTTCGCAGAGATCCTCATATAAAAGTATACTTCGAATTCCTCATGGAGCTCTCTGTATACTGTTAATCTGCAGTCCTCTCCCAACAGATTCCATTCACTCAGTCTGGGTGCTAAACGCTCAGCTCCTGACTTGGTGAGGCCCAAGACCTTGATGAGCTCATCCAGTTCACGTTGATTTGGAAAGTGTGAGCTCAAAAGTCTGAGCTCAAAATTTTCATCCATTTCTTTATTGTCACAATCTTCTCACTCTCCTGGTGAGATTTCCATCATATCCTGTACCTAAAAGAAAAAAGGATACATTTATCAACTGGAACATAAATATGAATTACAAGAAAACATGGCATATTTGGAAGATTTCAATGTTCATTCTGTTACAAAAAATAGAGATCACAATTTGATAAGATTTACCTACATTTTCTGGTGGCCGTGGAACCAGTAAGGTATTATCATGTGACACAGGTACAATAGAGGATAAAATGCTAGGATATGGAAAGGATTTTCCTCCCATGGTTTTAATGTACTCTAATGTGTTAATCATGCAAAAGTAGCAATTATCGTGATGATTTTTTGGTTCTCGCCAAATTCTCGTCAAAGCGAATGACATTGCTTTTCTTCCACCTCTCAGCTATGCATCTTAATTTGATCGACAGCTTCCACATATCACATGAAAGGCCCATGGTTTCTCTTGATTAACCATACTCATTCTAAAGTACTGTCTATAACCAATCCAGTACTTTGCACTTTTAACAATTTTACGTGATACATGCTTATGTCCAAACACAGGAACCACAAACAAATCCCGAATGAATTTGATGAATTCCTACATCTTCTTGTATCTATGGTCAAGAATGTCAATATTTATAGTATAAACCTGAAAAAATGAAACATGTAAGCGACAATTATTAGTGTGTTTTTCCGTACCTCATACATTTCTTTATATCAGTATATTTTTCATATCACTAAAACGGCCAATGGTAAAAAAAAAGAAATAAAAAAAAATACATATTTGGAACCAGCGTATTTTTTTTTTCTTTTTTTATAGATAAAGGAGAAACAAAACTTTGTGTGAAAATTTGTTAGCCTGTGTTAGCTCGAGATAGCGTGAGATGGCTAGGCAAGCCAGGTCGTTTTCGAAACTGTCAAATTTATTTATCGCTTTAACCGGTAAATTAACCATTTTTATCGCGTTCGTGTAGTACAAATGAAAAATATTATTTGAGACTTTACTGGGCAAGATATCACCAAGTGCATTTCTAAGCCAAGTGAAATATAAATAAGTAAAAAAGGATATGGGGCAGTCAGTGGGTTAAAGTTATATGGAAATCTGCTTTACGTTTGTTTACAAGCTGCGTCGTCGATGTGGATGCAAGCTAGCGTCCCCTCCTCCCATTCAAGCCACTCAAACTCGTTTCCTCACTTCCTCTTGTTCACATCTGATTTGCGCCCTCTTTCAGCCAATCAGCGTTCTAAAGCTTCTGCAACAGCCTAAAAAAAAAGGAAAGTAAAGAAGAAATATCAAACATCAGAATTTTGTTTTACTTTTTGTAGTATACAATATGTATTATTATCAAACCACGATCCTTCAACGGTTATTGACAATTGACGCTTTCGATTGCTGCCGGCCGATGTCATTCGTTCGAAGGAAACTGATTGGCACTTATACTAACTGATGTCTAAATGTCATATAGAGTATGTTACATTTTTCTTCACAATGCATATAACTTTAAACGTATAATTTAGTGATGCAACAGTGAAAAATAAATAAAAAGAATACATACTAATATAACATTTACATGCCCGTCAACGTAGAACGGACGCGGCTGTAGGCTAGCTACAAGCACACGTTGCAAATCATTATGACTGATAGCTATGCCGAAAGGAAAAACTGTAAATATTAATAAGATAATATTCAACATATACGAACGCATGTATGAATGTGTGTATGGATATGCTAATTAGAGCATACATGTATGCAAATATCGAATATATGCATCTATGTATGCATATAAACATGATTGCCTGAATGCATGTATGCATGTATGTATGCCTGTTTGCATGTATACATATATGCATTAAATGTAAACATGTATATATGTATGTATGAATGTATTTATGTTTGCATGTCTTTATGTTTATGTGCACATATCTGTATGTGTGGATGTATCAATGTATGCATGTATGTATGAAAGCATGCACATATTTATGTATGCATGTATGTATGTGTGTGCATAACTATGTATGTATGTGTGTGTCTGCATGAATGTACGTATGTATATATGTACGTATGTATGCATGTGTCTATATAGTTACGCATATCTGTATGTATTTGCGCATGTCTGTATGTGTGTATGTATGAATATACATATGTATGTACATATATATGTATGCATGTATGTATGTGTGTAAACATGTATGTACATATGTGTGTAACCATGCATATATGTATGTATATATGTGCGTATGTATGTATGTATGTATGTGCGTATACATGTGCGCATATGTGTATGTATGTATGTACGTATATATGTATGAATGTATATATTCATATATATGTATGTATGCATGTATGTATGTATGTATATTTGTATGTATGTATGTATGTTTGTATGTATGTATGTTTGTATGTATGTATGTATGTATATTTGTATGTATGTATGTATGTGTATATGTACGTGCGTATGTATGTATGTGTATATGGACGTGCGTATGTATGAATGTATATTTTTATGTATGTATGTATGCATGTATTTATGACGTATGTATGTATGTATGTATGTATGTATATGTATGTATGTATGTATGTGTGTATGTATGTATGTATGTATGTATGTATGTATGTGCGTATTTATAAATGTATGCCAGCATGTATTTATATATCAATATATGTATGTATGTATGTATGTATGTATGTATGTATGTATGTATGTATCAATTTATTATTTACTCTTGTTTTCTCATGTAGAACACCCACGACTCCGAGGTAGGCAGTTATCATCTGTTCGATCTATAGGTCATTTAATTAATAGATCTTTCAATGTTTTCCGTAGGAACTGATAGAGTTTGCATCATTGGCATTTGGTGTCTGTTGTCAGATTCTTGTTTCATATTTTATAGCACGAGTCAGTGACCTAAACGAAATATTTGCTAGCATTAATTTTTTTTTTTTTTTTTTTTTTACTTATTAAACTATTCATTTATTTATTTATTTATTTATTTATTTGTGAAGTAGAGTCAAAGAGAAGATTGGTGGATTATGGAATTTGGAGTTCTATGGAAGAGTGTTTGGTGCTATGTGTGTATATGGTTCTGTTATGATGTGGATTGCGGAGAGCAGGCTTTTGTACATGTTTGAGTTGAATGGTGGGCGGGATGTTGTTTGTTACATGTAACTTACTATGGTCTTGGATAACGTGTTGGACTCGTGATCGACAACTACTACTCTCTCGGATGAGAGCTCAAAGCTCATGTATGACCGATCTATAGGTAATACTGGGTCTGAAACACACACACACACACACACACACACACACACACACACACACACACACACACACACACACACACACACACAACTCCCCGCCCACGAGAGTTGGAGTAATGGCTCGCAGCGCAGCGATACTGAAATTATATCAGCCCTGAGCGGGATTCGAACTCGGACCACTGGGTTAGCAGTTGTGAACGCTACCACTGCGCCATCGAGCCGTGTGGTGAGCTGTGTTTGCTATATGATGGCAGGGTTTCTCAACACACTTTTCGATGTATCCCATTTTTGAAAGTTACTGTTCTTTAGCCCCATGAAGATCGCTTCGACATTGAGGTCCGTGGCTGGATGGGTTCGAGGGTTTTGCGTAGAATTGAGTTCTTATCATTCTTCCGTGGTGAGGATTCTCGCTTCTGTGCATTCCAGTAGATGTTCTATTAATGTTGTTTTGATGCAGCTTAGTAATATTCTAGAATTATTTGTGGTCTTCGTTTGTTTACGTGATTGTTGGTAACCATGCTTTGGATGCTTAGTTAACGGAAGTTCGTGTAAGTTGCTTATTCCCTCTGTGTTCTTCGCGTTTCGTGCCAATCACTCGCACACGAGTATTGTGACGTGAGCGCTATGGGGATTGAAATTTGATGTATTACTTTTGTTGCTGTTGTTGTTGTTATTCTTTTTCTTCTTCGTTCTTCGTTCCAACAAAAACCTTGAGAGCATTTGGAGTGCACTCGGAACATTAACGGTCACATACGAACTATGTCGACAGTCGTGAGGGTCCTACATCTGATATATTTCTAGTGGATATTGTTATCAGATTTTGAGATCTACGACGTGTACCTTCATCTAGTTGTCCTACGAGACGCACGTGAAAGAGAATTATCTCACTGCTCCCCTCCACACAAACACACACGCCCATCAGATGTTTGATCCTTTACACTTACGACTATAATTCGGTGACATAGAAAAAAAAAAAACAGACACTAATGGAACACTGGCAACGTATAGTTTTTTCGTTCAAGGGGGACTACGAGAGTCCCCAAAGACTGTTACTTGTCTTTGCAGGGCTGCGAAACTCCGACCAATGACACTCAAGCAATGATAATTATTGTTCAAGTTTAGATTGCTACCCACATTGGTCAAAATTGGGAGACGTTTCCGAGACCAGGGCCACACTTCCCAGTCCAGGTGTGTGTGTGTGTGTGTGTGTGTGTGTGTAGGGGGGGGTTGCTCTAGGGAGAGGGAGAGTCTGTTCCGCTTTTGGATCTGTGCTCCTCTCAGGGGAGATGCACCTCTGGTGGGCCCTTGTCCCTCTGTTGGGCTGGTGTCCTAATGAGAAGATGCAATACATTGAAACCGCATGTATGTATGCGTGTATATATGTATGTATATATGCATGCATACATGTAAGCATGTATGCTTGTATGTATATAAGCTTGGATTTGTATATTTTGTATGTATGAATGTATACATACATCTATGTATGTGTGCATGTATGTATGCATCCAAGTTCTTAAACGCAATTTTTAACGGAGACGAAAAAAAATTGTTTCCAAGAGATTCACTGTCCAGGCTTCCCGCGTCACTGCCATAGACTTCACACAAAATCCTAATTAGCAGCTGAGTTGATATATATATAAACAGGGGGAGGAAGGACTTATTTGAATACAGCCGAAAATCCCACCCGAGGCTGAACATCCTCTCTATGAAACTTCCTAAGTCTTTCTCACTCCCACGTGCCGAGAGTGCTCATTCCTCCAGCACAAAATCACCCCTGATTGGCCCATAGAATCAGCGTCTATGGAGTTTGAACCTGATTGGCCAAGGCAGACTAAACGTATTTGCGCGCACACAAGCGACGCTACTCGTACAAATGCGACGAAAACCTACTACACAATACCTTAAATTAATACATCATTTGCATTGCATCAATAGAAAAACATATTACTGATTTGGTTTGACATGTTTATAGAATAATGCACAAAAATAATAACGCATCATACAGAGCTAAACATGATTTAATAGAATAGTAAGACGCCGACCCAAAACGTTTGGATATCTCCCTACGCGTGACGTCCAAAACGTAACGCTCCACTTTCGCCCGTTGAATAACTGACGTGTTTTCATGAATATAATAATTCTAGTCATACATTACATATATAGGATACTCATATATGTAACAGTATGTATGTATGTATGTATGTATGTATGTATGTATGTATGTATGTATGTATGTATGTATGTATGTATGTATGTATGTATGTATGTATGTATTTATGTATGTATGTATGTCTGTCTGTCTGTCTGTCTGTCTGTATGTATGTATGTATGCATGTATGCATGCATGAATGTATGTAAATTTGTATGTATGTATGTATGTATGTATGTATGTATGTATGTGTGCATGAATATCTGTAAATATGTATGTAGGTAGGTATGAATGTATGTAAATATGCATATATGTATGAATGCATTTATATATGTTTGTGTACATATACATATATGTTCCTCCTACTCCTACCGTTGGTATTTTGTTGCTAAATCTCTTATAAGAACGAACATGTATTCTTCTCAGTTAGGCCTTGATCGCTTTTTTTTCAATAAACGATTAATTTCTCTATCTTTTTTTATAGGTGATATGCATCATTCACAATTTCCAATTTTAGATCATATAAGCAGGTATGTTTTCGTCCTCGTTTTTACGTTTAATTTCTATAATGTCAATTCACCTGAGAGCATTAAATAGTCATCGGGTACATTTCTTGAGCATCCTGTTTCTTACCCTTTTATTGGACTATGACTCAAACGTTCAATGTTTATCTGATGTATTTCTAATATTGATGTTTGTCAAGGGTTTAAGTGAATTTAGTATATTTTTCAAAGAGGTTATTCAGATCTTATTGTTTTATAAATGAGGAGATATAACTTTAAATATGATTCTAGCTTTTAGAGGTGCCCAGGGGAGAGATAGACATTCAGGGGTAATTCTAGCACTTAAATTTTTCATATTATAATTCCAGCAGTTTTGTTTTTGTATAAATCGTTGTAGCCTTATTATGTTATATGGTAGTTTGTATAACATTGTGTTACAGTAGTCTAGTTTAAAAGCTATATAATCATAGGTCAAAACCTTTTCTGTGTCTTAATTACCATATTCAATTGATAATAATTGCGCAGTTTTACTATATGCTAATATATGAATCCCTTCATATGCAAGTTATTGCCAATTATTATCATTAAATATCTGATAATTGCTGCTAGACTCATTTATCTGTACTTATCTATATTCATTTATTTATTTATTTTATATATTTATTTATTTTTATTTATTCATTTATTTATTTATCTATGTATTTATTTATTTATTTATTTATTTATTTATCTATTTATTTATTTATCTACTTATTTATTCATTCATTCCTTTGGCCAAGTTTCTTCAAGTTATTCCCTAAGGTGCAGATGAAGAGGTGATAATGGAAGAAAAGGCAGTAGGAGGAAGATGGGCAGAGTACTTTAGGGAGTTGCTAAATATGGAGTATAGTGGGGAGTGGGAAGCGCCAAGAAAATAACCGTGATAAGTGAGGGAAATGGAGGAGAAATAAGGAAGGATGAAGTGAAGGCAGTTGTTAAGATGATGAGAGCAGGTAAGGCACCTGGTCTGGATGGATGTCATACAGAATGCCTGGAAAAGGAGGTACAGTGATGGTGAACTGGTTGGTGAGTTTATTTAATGTTTGTTTAAAAGAGGGTAGAGTGCTGGAGGACTGGAGGAGTGCCTGTATAGTTCCACTTTACAAGGGAAAAGGGGACAAGTGTGAATGTAGTAGTTTCAGAAGGATCAGCTTGTTAGGTGTAGTTGTGAAGGCTTATGGGAGGGTCTTGATTGAGAGGATTAGGAGAGGAACAGAGGAAGTAATTGGTGAGGAACAGTGTGGGTTTAGGACAGGTATGGGTTGTGTAGATCAGATTTTTGTGGTAAGACAGATATGTGAGAAAGCTGTAGGAAAAGATAAGGATGTATTTTGGGCTTTTATGGATTTGGAAAAGGCTTATGACAGGGTAGACAGGAAGGTTCTGTGGGAGGTATTGCAGATATACGGGATAAGAGGAAAGCTTTTAGGAGCTGTCAAGAGTTTTTACGAGAATAGCAGAGCTTGTGTCAGGATTAGAAATGGAGAGAGTGAGTGGTTTGAGGTACAGGTGGGACTTCGTCAGGGATGTGTTATGTTGCCCTGACTGTTCAATTTATTCATGGATAGGGTGATGCAAGAAGTAAATGCAAGGGTAGTGGGTCAGGGATTGGAGATGGTTAAAGAAAATGGAGAAAAGTGAAGATAAACCAGCTGTTGTTTGCGGAAGACACTGCGCTTGTGGCAGGATCAGAGGAGGGATTGAGGAAGTTAGTGACAGAGTTTGGGAATGTGTGCGAAAGAAGGAAGTTTAAGATAAATGTGGGTAAAAGTAAGGTAATGAGATGTACAAGGGGAGAAAATAGCAGCAGACTGGAAGGGAGAGAGACTGGAGGAAGTGAATAGTTTTAGATACTTGGGTGCGAATGTGGCAGGAAAGGGAGGATTATGAGTGGAGGTAGAATGTAGATTGAGAAAAGCGAGTAAATGCCTTGGTGGATTAAAAAGTGTAATGAGAAATAGAGATTTGGAAATAGATGGTAAGAGGAGATTGTATAAAGGAGTGATTGTGCCGACAGCACTGTATGGGGCAGAAACATGGAGCATAAGAGAGGAAGAAAGGAAGAGTTTAAATGTGTTTGAGATGAGGTGTCTGAGAAGTATGATAGGGGTTACTAGGCTGGATAGAGTGAGAAATGAGGAGGTGAGGAGGAGAACAGGGGTGGAAAGGGAGCTGGGAGATAGGGTTGATGAAAGAGTATTGGGATGGTTTGGACACATGGAAAGAATGAGTGAAGAAAGACTAGTGAAAGAGGCTTGGAAGGCAGTGGTGGAAGGAGTGAACATGAGGGGTCGACCAAGGATGAGATGGATGGATGGGGTAAAAAGGGTTTTGGGTAAGAGGGGAATGTCTGTTGGGGAAGGACGGGAGAGGACAGAAGACAAAGGTGAATGGAGAATGGTTATATATGGATAATGTTGTGATGCATGAGGTGGAATGGGTGGGGGATGAGAGGTGAGGGAGTATATGTGAGAAATAATTTGACGCAGCTCGAAGGGATTTCTCCCCATCTCCTTTTCTGTATGAGGGGACGGAGAGGGGAGGTCGCCGATTTAATGAAGCGGTCTTACTGTGGATGTGTTGTGTCTTGTGACACTGCTTCTGACCCAAGGCAGTGGGCGAGATGCAGGGATGATCCGTCATCCAGGAGGTGCCAAGGTAATAGGGATGGAAGAGAGTGGAGGTGAGTGGAGTGGGATAGGGATGGAAGAGAGTGGAGGTGAATGGAGTGTGATAGGGATGGAATGGGTGGGAGTGAATTTACGATTTTATTTTTTGGCTACCTCCCTTATAATGGGGAAAAACTTTTGGTATATGTATGTATCCCTTAACCAAAGTACTACCGGTATATATTTTTTATTTGAATTTCTTATCATACATCCAGCTCATCACATCAATCTCTCTCTCTCTCTCTCTCTCTCTATATATATATATATATATATATATATATATATATATTTTTTTTTTTTTTTTTTTTTTTTTTTTTTTTTTGCAGAAACCACCGGAAAATTGAAAAAACAGATACCGAACGTTTTCGTCTATTTAGACATTTTCAAAGGTACAGAAAAGCAATACAGAAAGAAACAATAAATACATAAGAAGACAAGGATACTCGGAGAGGTCCCATGTTACATTTTATCACACACAATTTTGTCAATAATAAAATTGTCCAATTTAAATAAACCCAAACTCAAGTTCATGTTATTTCCAAAATTTTATTTTTATAAAACAAGATTCAATAATATTTCTTTCTATAATATTATTACAAGAAGTAATTATTTTAGAATTTCCCCAGTCAATATTATGACCATAATCCCTTTGGTGGACAAATAACCCACTGGACACTTGCCCCGTTCTAATACTATATTTATGTTGGCCTATTCTTTTTTCTAAGCCTTTGCCTGTTTGGCCTATATAAATAAAATCACAATTTTTACATGGTATATTATAAATACATCCTTCTTTACTTCTTGGGGAATTTTTAATTAACAGACTCTTAATGTTGTTATTATTTTTGAATACTATCTGGATACCAAATTTTTCAAAAATGCTAGGAAGATGGATTAAATTCTCGTGGTACGGAATTGTTAGCATATTTTTATAATTAAATGGTTTGACCTGCGACGTATTAAGAAAACATTTCCTGGCTTTGATTTTTGTTTTATCAATAAGATGTTTTGGATATTTTAAATTTTCTCCAATGTCATAGATGAATTGTATTTCTTGATCCAAGAACTCAGGGGAACAAATTCTATAAGCTCTCAGGAACATTGAAGAAAAAACTGACAGCTTGGATTTTTGACTGTGATACGAGTAAAAATGAATGTACGAGAGGACATTGGTCGGCTTCCTGTAAACGTCAAATTTAAAGTATATTCCACATCGGTAAATATTTACATCTAAAAATGGTAACATATTATTTTCTTCAACCTCTACTGTGAATTTAATGGAATGCACCAAATTATTTAAATCTGACAAAAAAGTATCCAAATATTGATCATTAGGCCAAATGCATAATATGTCGTCAACATACCTGTACCAAACTGCATTATTTGGAAGAAAGTCTGGTAATAACTCTCTTTCAAAAACCTCCATATACAAATTGCTAAGAATTGGAGACAGACAGTTCCCCATGGCCATACCAAATGTTTGAGTATAAAAGTTTCCATCAAATTCAAACTTAGAGTCTATTACACATAATTTGAGTGACGACGCGAAATGTGCTCTAGGATATGGTTTGAAATTCGTTGCCAATAATCAGCAGGTGAACTATGTAGATATTGCTAAGAGTTTTTGCAATTTGGAAAAATATAGTGATGTTTCAAATCAAGATATTAATATTTGTAAGGGTTTTGTGTACCATGCTTTATCCACGCCATGCCCTCCAAGTGTTCCTAAACGTTTTTTCACTACTTTTAATAATTTAAAGAAGGATAAAGATTTACACATCACAAAGGCGGATAAAAGTAATTGCTTAGTCATCATGAACAAAAAGGATTACTTAGAAAAAATGGAAATATTACTAAGTGATGAAGAGACATATGTTAAATTGAATTTAATGGAAACTTTTATACTCAAACATTTGGTATGGCCATGGGGAACTGTCTGTCTCCAATTCTTAGCAATTTGTATATGGAGTTTTTTGAAAGAGAGTTATTACCAGACATTCTTCCAATTAATGCAGTTTGGTACAGGTATGTTGACGACATATTATGCATTTGGCCTAATGATCAATATTTGGATACTTTTTTGTCAGATTTAAATAATTTGGTGCATTCCATTAAATTCACAGTAGAGGTTGAAGAAAATAATATGTTACCATTTTTAGATGTAAATATTTACCGATGTGGAATATACTTTAAATTTGACGTTTACAGGAAGCCGACCAATGTCCTCTCGTACATTCATTTTTACTCGTATCACAGTCAAAAATCCAAGCTGTCAGTTTTTTCTTCAATGTTCCTGAGAGCTTATAGAATTTGTTCCCCTGAGTTCTTGGATCAAGAAATACAATTCATCTATGACATTGGAGAAAATTTAAAATATCCAAAACATCTTATTGATAAAACAAAAATCAAAGCCAGGAAATGTTTTCTTAATACGTCGCAGGTCAAACCATTTAATTATAAAAATATGCTAACAATTCCGTACCACGAGAATTTAATCCATCTTCCTAGCATTTTTGAAAAATTTGGTATCCAGATAGTATTCAAAAATAATAACAACATTAAGAGTCTGTTAATTAAAAATTCCCCAAGAAGTAAAGAAGGATGTATTTATAATATACCATGTAAAAATTGTGATTTTATTTATATAGGCCAAA
>NC_134801.1:35461732-35466732 GCF_046742065.1 Oratosquilla oratoria | reverse complement strand
AATGCCTCCTCACTGGCCCCCTTGCTATTCGATCAGGAACTACTTCCTCTATCTTTTTTTCCGTATGTAACCCTAAACATTTACCCGTGGGTTAATTTAAAAGGTAATGCTACATTTAATGTTCGTGGACATGTCGCCTGCAAGTCCCTGATGCTGGGACTCATCTTTACGAATTATTTACAAAGGAAGACCATGCCGACAGGAGACCTTTTGCTCCATAACTAGGTCGGATGTGGAAAAAAGTAAATAAGTAAATATATAAATAGATAAAATAGATAAATCGATTATGATAAATAATAACAATCTATAGAAATAATAATAATAATGGATAAATGATAACAATAAATGAATAAATAAGATAGGATTATAATAAATGGCGGACATTACAGCATATTGTATAGGTGTTTCTCTAAATGAATCTTAAAAATTCGAACTGTATCACATTGCACTGCCTTTGCCTGAGGTTTATTTCTTTCATTTACTACACGGTTGGCGAAGTTGTTTCTACCCACTTTCAAATTAAATCTACTTCCTGACAGTTTGAGACCATTATTTCTTATCTGATTAGCATTCTGTGTGAGAATTTTGTCATTTTTCATGTTGTCAGTTCCCTTAAGAATTAAAAAGACCCGTATCAAATTGCCCGTGAGTGTACGCCTTTAAGGGAAAACAGTTTCATATGTTTTAGTCGATATCCGTATGGTTTATTTCTGTTATTTGGAATCAGTTTTGTGTCCCACCGTCGTACCTTTTCCAATCTGTCAATGTCTTTAATGAGATTCGGTAACCATACAGATACAGCATATTCCAAATGTGGACGAACTAACGATTTATATAGTTTGTTAATGACAGATGGACTTTTAAGATCAAAAGATCGCGCAAACATTCCTAGAATCTTATTTGCTTTCTCTGAGGCGGAAATCCACTGCTTTGATGATTTGAGATCATTACTGATAATTACACCGAGATCCTTCTCACTATCTACTTTTGTTAGCGACATTTCAAATAACATGTAATCGTACTTATTGTTATTTTTATCTATGTGCATAACCTTACATTTACTTGTGTTAAATTTCATTAGCCACTTTTCAGACCATTGATGTAACTTATCTAAATAATTTGGAAATAATAGATTTCAGTCCATGGTCTTTATCATTAATAAATACTATGAATAGAAGTGGCCCACGACCGGAACCCTGAGGAACTCCACTCGTAATTGTTTTTCCTCCAACAAGGTTTGCCTTTTAGAACAACTCTCTGTTTACGATCGTTTAACCAATTAATAGTCCAGCTAGGCTACCACTAATTCGGTGTGAAGCTAATTTGACAAGTGGTCTTTCGTGCAGTATCGTATTGTTTCTTTTGTCATAATTTGAGACGACTTTGTTGTAGAATTCAAGTAGGTTAGTCATGCAAAAATGTTTCCGTCTGAATTCATATTATTATCTATCAAATGGTTACTTTTTAAATGTGTTCGATAGCATCTTTGAATTTTTCTACACATCTTTTATTTATTTATTTTTCTAATGTTATATTTACAGTACAGTAGTGAGTGAGTTTCCCTTAGATTTATCATAGGCTTCAATTAGGACTTGACTTTAAGGTGTTTCGTTTACGTATTGTCACTTTCGTTTTTTGATCGTGCTTTTAAAATAATTCTGTATTATCACTTAACTTTGATAATCGTTAGGTGCAACAGAACATTTGTATTCCTTATAAGCCTGCCTCTTCTTAGTAAGCATATTTCAAAATATTTCCCACATATGATCTACACGTCTTTTGTTTAATTTTGCCTCCCAGCCTGTAAGTTGAAGCCCCTGACGGTGTTCTATAAACTGAGGTCTACAGAAATCAGGTATTTTAGAAATTCAGTTATCGTCTTTTTTCAGCTTGAATCTAACTAGGTTGTGATCACTATTTGTAATGGTTTAACCAATTTCTACATCAGCTATCATGCTTTCGCGGCTAGTGATCAATATATCGAGTAAGTTTCTATGTATTGTGGGCTCTTTTATGTGCCATGTTCGAGGGTCGTCCAATCAATGTCTTTAAGATTGAAATCACCCATTATCAGTAAATCCCGGTTGCAGAAACTAGACAGTTCTTTAAACAATAATTTGTCGTTTGCTAATAATAATGTTTTGGCCTATATATTACACCTACATTCATCTTTTGTCTATTTGTTTGGGTTAATTCTACCCATAAATTATCACGTGCCTCCTGTTTCACTTTCTCTAATATACATACATAGCTATAGTTTTTAAAGTACAACAGAATAGCCCCACCTTTCTTGTGGTTTCTATCTTGATGTAAGTGTTTAAATCCTGCAATATTAGATTAAGTATCATACCCCATCTGATTATTCTGGCAAATATAAAATTCCCATAATGCCGCTCGTCAGTCAACGTTCATCTTTAGGGGGTCATAGATACTACTGTTGCAATGCATGCGTGTTATTTTTTCTTATATTTCCGCTTATTTGTAATTTGTACGTGTCAGTACAAATTTTGTCTAATATTTGTGAATATGAGCAATGACATATCCGTATGAACTCGCACGTTTATTTCATGAGTGATTTTACATGTTTCTGTCTCTGTCATACTAAAGTACCAAACGCACGTAAATCAAAGAATATGGGAGACAAAAGTTCTTTTGGACACTGCATTAAAAAAGCTGAGAGGAAATGAAACCATAGAGGCAACTTGCGTTGGGTTACATATTTCTCAAAGCTACGCAGTCTGGGCTATTTTTTATAGGCATGCGTGTGTGTGTGTGTGTGTTTCACCTTGGTCTTTTTGGATCACGTGTTGGACTTGTGATCGACAGCTATTTCCCTCCCGGAAGAGAGCTCAGATCTCGTATGACCGATCTATGGGTAATGCTACGACCTTACACACACACACACACACACACACACACACACACACACACACACACACACACACACACACACACACACACACACACACACACACACACACACACACACCTAACTCCCCGCCCACGAGAGTCAGAGTAACGACCCGAAGCGCAGCGATACCGAAATACCGGTGTGTGTGTGTGTGTGTGTGTGTGTGTGTGTGAGAGAGAGAGAGAGAGAGAGAGAGAGAGAGGAGAGAGAGAGAGAGAGAGAGAGAGAGAGAGAGAGAGAGAGAGAGAGAGAGAGAGAGAGAGAAGGGGAGAGAGAGAGAGAGAGAAGGAGAGAGAGAGAGAGAGAGAGAGAGAGAGAGAGAGAGAGAGAGAGAGAGAGAGAGAGAGAGAGAGAGAGAGAGAGAGAGAGAGAGAGAGAGAGAGACAGAAGGAGGGAGAGAGAGAGAAGAAGGAGGTAGAGAGAGAGAAGAAGGAGGGAGAGAGAGAGAGAGAGAGAGAGAGAGAGAGAGAGAGAGAGAGAGAGAGAGAGAGAGAGAGAGAGAGAGAGAGAGAGAGAGAGAGAGAGAGAGAAATATATGTGTATTTATATATATTTATATATATATATATATATATATATACATATATATAGATAGATAGAGAGATATAGAGAGAGATAGAGAGAGAGAGAGAAATATATATATATACATATATATATATATATATATATATATACACAGTATATATATATATATATATATATATATATATATATACATATACATATATATATATTTATATATATATATATATATGTTATATAGTATATATATATATATACATATATATATATACATCTACATATACATAAATATACATATATATATATATATATATATATATATATATAGAGAGAGAGAGAGAGAGAGAGAGAGAGAGAGAGAGAGAGAGAGAGAGAGAGAGAGAGAGAGAGACTTTAACTATCTGGACCGTTGGGAGCCTAAGCATTCAGGAAAAAACAATTTTCCGGTCACTTGATATCTAATCTTATAAAATATTAAGAGGCATGAAAATATTAAGAAACTCTGTCTTCTCGGTGTGGCAAAGAAAAAATTACTGATGAATTTTCACTGTAATAACAGATATTTTATCTTATTCTATTTGTGAGAATTACAATTGTTATTATAATGAATTGCCTATCCGTTCAACGTAAACACGAATAGCACAATGTATGTATATTGCCCCAGAATTTTTCATGGTAATTGAATTTCAATTGAATAAAATACAAAAGTATATCGAAATGATATTATATAGTAAATAGAATAATATGACATGGATTTATAAACAAACTAATGACACTGGCTGTCGAAACAAATGTAGCCTGTCAGCTGTTTGCTGGTCTTTCTCTGATATAAACAAACAGTAGTGTGCAGCCGACATTGGGCTAGCGAGTGATGAGTTAACCTTGTATTACGCATGCGCAGTAGTTCTCTCCGGCAATAAGATTTGCTTCCTCACCCCTCCCGTGCTTAAAACGACAAAATAACGTGCCAACATCCCTCGTATATTAAAACTAAGGGATTTTGAATTTGATTTTGCCATGTTTGCCACGGAAGGCAATGAGGAGAAAATATTGTTGCCGTACAGGTTCACCACGCATTTCGTGTGAAACACAGCAAAATATATTACCGACAATCCCTTGTTTATTCAAACTAGGGCAACTTGAACTTTTGTTTTGTCATGTTTAACACGAGAGGGGTGGGGGAACATGTCGCGTTGCCGGACAGGATCACTGTGCATACATATTACAAGGACGGCGCGTCTCCTGTTATCCCTATGTGCACAGTCACGCGCTTACAGGAAACACACGTTTGGTTATCATATGCTGGTAAACTACAAATTAATATCATGCCTATATCGATAATTTATACTGAATAGTTACGGACGATTTAAACTGCGTCTAACCAAATTTTTGCTCGTTTCTTCATGGTCTGTCACATTATCATTAATATTGTTATCATTTTTGGTGTTGCTATTATGACTTAAAGGAAAATGTTGTTAGATATTGTGTCCAGCCTCTCTTTTGTATTCATCTAAATGAAACCACAGATGCACGAAAGGGAACGCATTTGGTTGTCTACTGTTGGTTC
>NC_134801.1:35454232-35456732 GCF_046742065.1 Oratosquilla oratoria | reverse complement strand
GTAACTTACATATAATGAGGAAGAATCAGTATTATGTCATGACCATTACAGCTTAATCATTTGTAGTTAAAATGTCCAATCTTGAGACCAGTTGTAAAACTTTGGAAAGGATCTCAAATGTAGGTCTGAAACTTCAACTATCCAAATGCACTTTCTCAAAATCTGAAGTCAAATTCTTAGGCCATTCGATAGATTATAGAGGCATACATGTCATTCACGACAAGATAACGACTAATGTTGATTTTCCCACGCCCACTAATTTGGAACAAAGCGATAATTCGTTGGTTTCATTTCATTCCTCAGACTTTTTGTGCGCAACTTTGTCAAACATGTACGAGTATCTCCGTCATTAAATTGTGCTGCATAGGAACAACATTTCCCTGGAAAATAGAAGGGTTTCAATTATATCAAACAAGCCCTATGATCTTCCCCAATCAATTTCCAAGCCTTAACACACCACTCCTGACCTATATTGATGCCTCGCGACAAGGCATAAGATTACTCAAGTAGAATCAGGGAGCAAAGGACAACTGCCTATGCCAAGAATGCTACAAACTCTTCAGGTAAAAGAGTCATTCAACTGCAGACGATGATTGGTTATTAGATACATGTATACATATATCACCTTCCTATGATTGAAAGGTTCTTCAATGAAAGGTTGTCCAATAGTATATGATTGTCATAAAGCTCAATCCTATACTCAATTACTTTCAAGACAGTAACTGTTACCTGCCCCAGCAGTCTAGGCACATTGGGCTACGCGTCTCCTGACGTACGCTTCCCACTACCTAGAGCAGATCTGAATTTGTTGCCACAATATCTACATCTTCTGTTGAATAGTTATTACAAGAGCAAAGAGGTCTCATGATGGAAAAATATAAATTACTCACTCGAGTCTAGAGATAAATCAAGAGTGGATGAAATACCAATTTGAACAAAGAAACTATATCTAGACAAGACATTACTCATGAGGAAAAGCAAACAGGGTAATAGGCAGTTAATCATACATTCTCTCCTTATTTCACGTGATCTGTAAATTGGTCATGGAAGCCTCATATCAGTTTAACCTGGTACAGACACGTGTCTGATACAAGAATAACGTATTATTAACGTATCACACGAAATGACATGATATACCATCTTTGATGATGGTAACTGCCTATATATTTTTGGCAGAGTAAACACCATTTAAGGACGAAACCTTCATTGGATGGACAACAATTTGTTTGTTAGAGTTTTGTCATTCAATAAAGGTTTCGTCCTCAAATAAGACTTAGTGTGCCAATTATACTCCATATTGAAATAATGTATCAGTGCGCTAACTCTTTCCAACACCGTGGAACTACTACTAGTCTTTCACCTATTCACGAATTCTCGATCCCATCAAAACCATGAATTACAATAGGATTTGACTGATTTAAAGTGCCCTGTAGTCATCAAGAATCTACTGTTCAGTAGCAGTGAACTATTTTTCCAAATATTCAGAAATAGTACCAGTCAATATAAATCAGCAAATGGGGTCAGGTAGAAAATATATTATACAAGAGTAGAGTCCCCATGAAGATTCTCTTAGATATTGGAACAGAATTCCAGAATGATGTAATGACAGAGGAAATATACACGACAGATTGATGTTACACTTGTGCTTACAATCCTCACGTAAATGACATAGTAGAAGGTACTTGCTATAAAATATTTTGGGTGACAAGACCACTGACAAGGGATATGCATTAAGACACGGAAAGATTAGTTACTCCAGGTCATGTCGTCCATAAATGAATTCAGTAACAAAGAAAAATCAACACTATATAGTATTTGGACAGAACATGCGTCAGCCTTATAGTATCTTAGACAGCAACATACCTCCATTACTAATCTAGAACGTCTGCGGGAATGTTTAATAAGATATACAAGGAAGTGAAGAAGAGCGTAAAATTACCAAGAGCAGAACGCGTTGCCAAGCAACATCACCAAGAGAATATACAAGATGTGAGTGAAGGAGATGTGAAGATGACATGTGCCCTTTTCCACAACTGCATACTTAATCCGTAGTTAGAGGAACACCTAATGATGTCTCAATCACTAACTAACAGCAAGTTTACCATAGTAAATCTAACAAATGGACCAACTAAAAAAATAAGATTCAGTATTGACAGAGATTCTGAGATTCTGTACTAAGAACAGACGCCTTTACCCCACAGAACCTCCTTCTTTTTATTACGAACACTAACCAAAATATTACTAACAATCCACAACCACATACATACACAGGATCCCACATTGCCCTTACATCACATAAATAGACAACATACAAGCATCTCCTATCTTTTCTCTTTTCTTGGATTATAGTTAAGTACAAGGTTCCTGTGTGTAGATGCACGTTACATGATCTTTCCTATTTTTCAGTAAAATCAACTTCCTCTTAATCAAGCAAGACTAATATACAAAAATGGATGAATACACACATCATAAAGAAGTACACATAAAAACATACACAGTT
>NC_134801.1:35446732-35449232 GCF_046742065.1 Oratosquilla oratoria | reverse complement strand
TAGAACTGCGAACATTACAAGAAGAGAGAGGTGACATGGCATCAATATTAAGCCTACAAAAGGAGTGGATATTGTAAAGAAATCCTAGTTTGGGAAAAGAAAAGGTATAAATGAAAATACAGGGTGTTTGAAATATATCAAAATATACATTGGTCCATGTAGATACAATATGTGCAACAACATGGAAGAAAAATAATACGGTCACTCAACACAAGTAATTTGAAGATTTGTCCAATAGATGCAAGGGAATGAAATCTCACCAATTCTTATTTTGTATATTGCATTTAGGTAAATACAAGTGGGTACACACATTTATACACACACACATACACATACATACACACACACACATACACACACACACACACACACACACACACACACACACACACACACACACACACACACACACACACACACACACACACACACACACACAAACACACACACATACATACACACACAAACACACACACACACACACACACACACACACACACACACACACACACACACACACACACACACACACACACACACACACACACACACACACACACACACACACACACACACGCGCACAAATACACATAAATACCCATGATTGGAATATGCGTCAGCGGTATGGTCCCCACACAGTAAAATATGTAAGGGCAGATATAATATGGTTCCGGTCTGGCAGGTAATACATGCAAGGAGAGACTAAAGCATCGGACCTGTCAACATTGAAAGATCGAAGAGAAAGAGATGACTTAAATACAGTGTTCAGATCGCTATAAGGGATAGATTATATAGGTAGAATAGATTTCTTGATTGGGAGGGCTTAAGAGATCAGGGGAACAAATTAAGAAAGACTTGTCTATAGAGTGTGACAAGGTGCAATTTCCCAAACAGATATATAATTTTTCAAATATATTACAAATCAATATAACCCAAGCTGCAACATAACATAAAATTAGTTCTAATTATAGTAATTGAAGAACAAGGAAATATAGCTCTAGTTGAATCTATACATATATTTAAAGCTAGGAACGATAGAGTAAAACACAGTACTCCATGAGTTTTGTTTCGTTCTTTTATATCACAATAAAATAAGCACACATGCTCCCCCACACGCTCACACAGAAAGAAAAACATAGACAAACACCGACAAACATAAAGAAACACAGAAAAACACGGATAAATACCGAAAAACACCAAAAAAAGACAGACATACAAACACACACATATACACACATAGAAACAGAGAAAAACAGATAAACACCTAGAAACACCCAGAAACATAGACACACAGAGACATACAGACACACACATATGCACACAGAGAAACACATTCATACATGCGCACATGCACACACACCTACCCACACAAATGGGCTCACGCGTGCGTACAGACAATATATGTATATGTATATATATATATATATATATATATATATATATACATTTATATGTATATATATATACACACACACACACATATATATATATATATACATACATATATATATATATATATGTATGCAGACAAACCACTGGGAAAATGAGAGAGATGAGACCGAGCGCTTTCGTCTATTCAGACATTTTCAAAATGTGGTTTGTCTGCATACTAGTATCACGCGTTCAAGTGATTTCTTCTGCATATATATGTATATATATATATATATATATATATATATATATATTAATATATATATATATATCATATTCTCCTGTCAGGGAATGGCTCCGTCAGCTAGGAGAGTTCACTTACCACTCTATTCCCTGGCCATCCTCGCCTGGGTGTCTTATTTTTGTTGTAGAGCGCCTGCCAGCCTCCGTGCTGCAATTGCAACATTCTTTTTTCATGATTGTACTCGGTTCTTGAAATAGCCTACCTCTAGATGGGAGGCGCCATATTCTTTGTTATTTACTCACCTGTTCGCACAGTTTACCTCCTCCGCACTCATTTCCTTCCTTACCAAGCACTCCTTCACGCCATTCTCCTCTCAAGGCGTCTTATTTATCATATTTATCCCAACCTTATCTCAAGCATTCTGCTCAACATTTCTTTTTTGCATAATCTCGCCTCCTCAGAATACTTTGGTGTACTTTATTTACTTCCCCAGTCTTCTTTTCACATTACCTACTGTAGTTCCATGAATCGTCTTTATTCTTCCTCAGGTCTAACAGTAATTCACTTTCCTGCTTCCATTTTCCTATGTCCGTCTTTCCGCTGTATTTATAAAAATATATTGGACTAACAACATCTTTTATCGATTTTTCGTACTGTCTTTTTTTTTTTTATAATTTAATGCCTTTTCAAACTCCTTTAGCTTAATTAGATTCTACCCTTCTATGCTCACCTGTTTTTAATTCATCCCAACTTCCGTTGACCTTTTTCTTCCTAAACGACTAAAAACTCAATTTATTTTTGACAAATCTCTTCCGATAGTCTTCCTTCCTTCCACCACACTCCCTTCTTCATTTCCTCTCTCTTTTCCTCTCTCTTTTCCTCTCC
>NC_134801.1:35439232-35441732 GCF_046742065.1 Oratosquilla oratoria | reverse complement strand
ATTGAGGCGATCTGGTTAACAAACTACAAATGGACCCTTTGGGTAAATAACAATATGTGCCAGGCCTTGACCTAGGGCACAATAGGCTGACAACCTCTCGGTCTGCCTAGCCTGGCGTCTGGCCGGTAGGCTCTTCACCTACCCCAGCTCTCACGACTGGCAGGTAGGCTCTCCGCCTACCTAGCTCTGCCTGCGTGACATGGATGTTAAAGGTTATATATGGGGTTAGTGGATGGTTGTAAGTAAAGGCGTTAGTCTCGCTATTCTATGCATTGGGGTCAGTTTTATATATGAGGGTTAGTCCTATAGTTGGTGGGTGTTGTTAGGTATATTATATTTATATTAGTTTATGTGTAATATAATAGGGCAGTTTATAATAAAGGATTTTAATAGGTTAGTCTGGTGACATTGGGCATCTATATCTTGTTTGTCTTGAAATGTGCTGCATTAGGTGTATGTTGTGGGAAATGCAAGGTAAGCAAGAGGGGGAGTCTCGCTATGTTGCAAGCATGTGGATCACGTGCGTGGTGGGTGATGGTTAGTAATGGTTACAATATATGTATATATGTATATGTATATATTTGTATGTGTATGTATGTATATATGTATATGTGTGTGTGTATGTATATATATATATATACATATATATTTATATATATATCTATATATATATATATATATATATATGTACAACACTGTATGGGTCCCAGTGTCTAAAGATACATTTCTATCAACCACAATGCACTTTATTTGTAAGCCATCAACATCAGAAGAACCTAGGAGGTACATGCAGAAATTGAAGCGTGTTACGCACGAGGACTCGAACCAACGGCGGTAAGCACGTGACCAGTGATGTAGTGACTTGGACCAATAGACCATCTCTCTTGATGGTCTATTGGCCCAAGTCACTACAGCACTGGGCACGTGCTTACCGCAGTTGGTTCGAGTCCTCGGGCGTACCACGTTTCAATTCCTTCATGTACCCCTACGGTTCTTCCGATGTTGATGGCTTAGAATTAAAGTGCATTGTGGTTTATATATATATATATATTATATATATATATAATATATATATATATATATATTTGTGTGTGTGTGTGTGTGTGTGTGTGTGTGTGTGTGTGTGTGTGTGTGTGTAAACATATATATATATATATATATATATATATATATATACATATACATATCCATATCCATATATATATATACATATATATATATATATATATATATATATATATATATATATATAAAACCTAACATTATTACAAGCTTTAAATGCATACAGATTTGATTTCATTAACCCCATATTAGATTCAGTATTAGATTGCTCCTCTGTTTTCGTTAATTTGTTATTCTTTGTACAAACCTACCTTTCAGCCTTTGATTGGAGAACGCACCACCTTTCAGTCTCTTTTGACTGTTTGAACTGACTGAAACTGAGTACTGGCGTCTCCTCTCTTGGTGTTTTCTTTCTAGAATATTTTTCCCTCAGAGGGGGACGGAGAGGGGGGGTCGCCGATTAAATGAAGCGGCCTTGCTGTGGATGTACTGTGTCTTGCGACACTGCTTCTGACCCAGGGCGGTGGGCAGGGTGCAGGGATGACCCGTCATCCAGGAGGTGCTCAGATGAGAGGGAGGGTGGGAGGGGTGTGGAGTGTATCTAGGGATGAAATGGGTGGGAGTGTTTTTATGCCTTTCCCTTTTTGGCTACCTCCCTTGGAAGGGGGAAAAAGCCTTGGTATATGTATGTATGTATGTATGATTGTCTGTTTTCAAGCAATGGCCCTTATAGAAAACTCTTTGCTGGTTGAGTTGGTCCTTCCTTTGGTTAATGTCTTTCCTCCATGAAATATCCATTGAGCTCCGGAAGCCGTCAAAGACTAATGTCTTCAGCTTGCATACTCTGTTTTTAATGGCTGGATCTGCGATAGCGGGGAGATACGAGTATGTAATCTTCATAACTGACGAGATATGAAGTACGATAACCAACACTTTCAATATATTTCATAACAGGAACGATGGTTCTAGACGCTACCTTCATGCATACTTTTGATAACCAATATCCTCTCCTCTCACTGCATTCATCTTCAGCACCTGACATGAAGCCTTCTATCCACGTGATTGTATTATTTTACCAAATCTCCGAGAGTCACACGCAGCTTAGTCTCCTCCACAATCGTTCACTAATCTTCCTCGGTGTAAACACCTGATCCGGACAACCTCCTTCCTTAAATCCACCGTCCTATTCTTCACCTGCATGATCTCCTGCCATCTTTCTCATGTACCCAATTAGGATCCTCTCCATAAAGTTTTCCCGAGGTACAGGGTAGGCTTCTTCTTCGGCCTCTACTTCCTCTTTTATCTATTTTTTATATTAATGTTGGTTATAGTGTGGTTGGTGCTGGCAATGATAGTGCTGGTGGTAGTTATGGTAGTGATAGTGACTGGTAGTGATGATGATGGTGATGGTGGTGGTAATGGTGATGATGGTGGCGGT
>NC_134801.1:35434232-35436732 GCF_046742065.1 Oratosquilla oratoria | reverse complement strand
TTCATTCTTATACAGGGGAAAGAAATAAGCTAAAAGACACCAGAAGCTTCAAAGGGATTTGAAAGCAGCTGTGCAATAGTTTACTGATATGATAACAGATAGGCAAGAACTGGTCTACCAGCAGAATGTTTAACAAATGGAATAGACTTATTAATCATATAGTAAGCAGTGATACTAATGGTTGTTTTAAGAGATTATTAAATATGTGGAGAGGATTGATAGGTGGTAATACATATGAAACTACCTAATGTAAGCCTTATGGTCTCTTACTGTCTCCTCCATTCTTATGTTCTTGAGTACATATTTCTTCATCCTGGAATCTAACTCGAAAGGGAAGACATTGGAAAAGTTAAGAAAGACACTGGTATCTATTATTAATATCAATAATAACAATCAAGAATAATAGGTAATGTTTAATAATAATTAATAATTAATAATTAATAATTAATAAATAATAAATAATAAATAATAAATAATAAATAATAAATAATAAATAATTAATAGTTGTTAGTTGTTAGTTGTTAATTGTTAATTATTGATTATTGATTATTGATTATTAATGATTAATGATTAATTATTAATTTAATTATCAATTATTAATTGTTAACATTCATAGTAATAACAGACGCGCGGTAGCACAGTGGATACCGTGTCGAACTCATGAGCAGATGGACGTGACTTCGATTCCCGGGCCCCGCTTCGTGCTATTTTTGCATTGGTTCCCCGTCACCTCTGGCCAGGCGGGGAGGGAACCCAAACATCGGCCAAAAAATCCCAGCGGCTTGCTGTAACTGACGGGGCTTGCCCTACCAGGGGTTTCTCACTTCCCGCGTCGTGAGAGTAGGATGGTGAGTTAATAGTAACCTAGAACCTAATAATGATAATTACTTGTAACATTTATCCGTTAAGGAGATTTTTTTTTTTTTTTTTTTTTTTTTTTTAACTCTGCTTCCGTGTGTCAGCCCAAGGTTTTAGTGAAATGAAGATGTCTTAATAATCGTACTTAGGTCATAATTACTTATAAAAAGACCAACAATCACGTTTCCACTGGCGCAGTCATGTGGTAACGTGTGCATAAAATGAACCACGATTTGACATGTAAATGAATGAATAAAACGAAAACAAGCCGCGCGTGTGAACAAATCTTTACGCATGCAAATAATTACTCATGAGACAAACGCCAGCGCACGAAAGCAGAAATGTATGCAAGAAAGAATAGCATAACCGAAAAGTGCGGGAGCGCGAAAATCGCGGAAGCGAGTGAGATTAGCTTCGGAGAGCGTCCTCTCTTGTTTGCAGGATGACAGTGCGGGCGAGGAGAGGAGGCGAGGGCCGGGATGCGTGGTGTGGGTGGACGCGTTGCAAGAAATCTGAAAAAAAAAAAAAAAAACTAGGTCATTTACGCCGTGACAAAACAGGGGTAACGTAGCAGGATAAAACAGGAGGAGGAAAAGGGGAGGAGGAGGAGGAAAAGGAAGAGGAGGGGGAGAAGGAAGAAAGGGAGGAGAAGGAAGAGGAGGAGGAAGAGAAGGAGGAGGGGATGTTGTGGATGGACCCGTTGCAAGAAATCTGCAAACCAACTCACTTATGCCACAGAAAAGCAAGGGTGAAGTAGCGGGATATAACAGGAGGAGGGAGAGAAAGAGGAGGAAGAGGAAGAGGGTGAGGGGATAGGGGGGGGGGTGAAAGGGTCAACATGGAGTAGCAAAAAGGAGAAACCGCAAGATATGTGGTCAAAGTTGGCATTTACGACGTGGCGGGAATCATTGACTGTAGAAGCGGTGCTTTGAGCCAGGCAGGCTTAAGCAGGAATGTAAGTAATGGTTCAAGCCAACCAATCTGTTGGCGCAGCGTTTCGTAAACTAAACAAAATAATTAGTGAATAATGGTAATGGTAATGGTAATGATAGTGATAGTGACATAGTGATAGTGACTGATGATGATAGTGACTGATAGTGACTGATAGTGACTGATGATGATGATGATAGTGATAGTGATGATGATGATATTAGAGATTAATGATAGTAACAGTAGTAATGGTAGTAATGATAGTAATGATAGAATAACAATATAATAATAGTAATGATGATAATAATGATAGCAATCATGATAATGATAATGATGAACAATGATAACAATGATAACAATGATAACAATGATAACATAATGATAACAATGATGATGATGATAACAATGATATGATGATGATGATGATGATGATGATGATGATGATATGATGATGATAACAATGATAAACAATGATATTAATGATAATAGTAAATGATGATGATGATGATGATGATAACAATAACAGTGATGATGAACATGATGATAATGAAAAAACAATAACAAAACAACAACAACAACAACAATAATAATAATAATAATAATAATAATAATAATAATAATAATAATAATAATAATAATAATAATAATAATAATAATAATAATAGCAATAATAATAATAGCAATAATAATAATAGCAATAATAATAATAGCA
>NC_134801.1:35424232-35431732 GCF_046742065.1 Oratosquilla oratoria | reverse complement strand
TCTGTACGACTGAAAATGTCTGGCATTAACTAAAATGAAATCCCTCTGCGTCAACTGCCACAAGTGTAACCAATGTGACAAATAATCTAGTCTGTAGATCGTCATAGATGAACATAGTGTTAGCGTCAACTACAACATAATATTCAAAATGTAACACGAGTACATACGAGTTAGATGAGATAGCTAAGTTGCTAAAAATTGCTTGGCTTTATCAAGAACATAATCCCGGAAGCTGAACACATCTCATGTTGAGTACAATCACTATTATCTAGAAGAAGAAGAATAAGAAGAAGAAGAAGAAGAAGAAGAAGAAGAAGAAGAAGAAGAAGAAGAAGAAGAAGAAGAAGAAGAAGAAGAAGAAGAAGAAGAAGAAGAAGAAGGAGAAGAAGGAGAAGAAGGAGAAGAAGGAGAAGAAGGAGAAGAAGAAGAAGAAGAAGAAGAAGAAGAAGAAGAAGAAGAAGAAGAAGAAGAAGAAGAAGAAGAAGAAGAAGAAGAAGAAGAAGAAGAAGAAGAAGAAGAAATAATAATAGTTATGGGCCACGTGGTAGCCCAGTGGATACCGTTTTGAACTCGTGAGCAGGTGATCGTGTGTTCAAGTCCCGGGACCTGCTGCAGGCTTGCTGCGTTGGTTACTGATAGCCCTGGTCAGGTGAGGAGATGAGCCAACGTCGGCCTTAAAATTGCAGCAGCTATCCACTACCAGGGGTTTCTCACTTCCCATTCCGTGAGAGTAGAATGGTGAGTTTAGGCGAATACCATTTTCAAAAGCTCTATCATAATCGGGTCTGTGCTGAGAAAATGAAACGTAGCAAATAACACGTTTACATATAAAGAGAGCGGAAAGCAGAATCCACAAAACTGAAGTTCTATTTAACTAACCACAATCAAAGATGAAATGAATGGAGACCATTGGAAGAGCACTGTGGCACAGTGGAATAGAGCGAAGAAGGCAGCCGTGCAGAACGTCAAATGCTTGGGTTCGAGTCCTTGTCACACGCATATTTATTAGGAAGATCATCTACTCTGAGTGAAATTCCCCATCCACAAAAATTGCTGTAGCCCTGAACCAGGAATTTCATGAAGCAGAATCATTGTACGAAATAGCACTGACCCTCATTTGAAAAACAACTTTCTAAAGAAACAACAGCTAATGCACTTTCATACCTAACCGTTCCTGTTCATCAAATTTCATAGAATGTTTTACTACAGATATCTCATATCACGAAAACAAAAAGGGCGTAGATTTGATATTTTCCTACTATGAAGTAACTTTTGATACTGTCTTACACAGGAGATTTCTCGTCAAACTCTCTTCACATACATTAAGATAAAACTTACTAAGTTGGATTAGTAAGTGGTTTAACATTCGTAAACATTGTGTCGTTTTGAATGGGACCTTTCGCAGTCAGGCTCGTAGATTCCTATTAGCGCTAGAATTTTCAATTGTCTCGGATTTCACGTGGCAAAGGGGTGACTTAGCTAATTTGGAAACCGATATTTAAAAAAAGATACGACATAAATTGCTGCATAAATGCATTTAAAATTAAAAACATGACTCTTAATGTTATAATTTTTACTTAATGGTGTGTGATAAGGCTTTGTTAATTTAATTATAAGGTAAAACTAAAAATAGGTAATTATTTTTACTGAAGTATGAGCAGTAAAAATAAGAGGATGTCGATTTCGGTTTGTGCATTTTATCTGAGTGTTGAAAAATAATGGATATCACTGTCACGTCCTGTATATGAAGATAATCAGTGAGATAAAAAAAAATAACAACAGTGGTGGCGGACGTACGAAGTGAACGACGTTTGTGTAAAGAATAGCCTCTTAGATCTGCTGGGAGCTATTTTCAAACAAATATGACTAATTTTACGTGTGCCGTGGCAGACTGCACGTCAGATTCAAGAAAAAGTAAGAGAAAGACAGATGTTAATCGTACCGAAAAATTAAGTCTTCGATGCAAAATTATATTTTCGATACATTACATGGATTTGCCTATTGCTTGGTGCATTCAAATGAAAGTATATATCAGTATACGTCCATTGAAGTCGGTAGAAAATGACAAATTGCTTGGCTTGATACAATTATAGGCTGTTTTACGAATATCATCTGTAATTATAAATAGAGGCTCAAACAATAAAATTAACTGACTTAAATTTTAGACACAATAATGTACAACGATACACCTCTGTAAGGTTATAAAACTTGCCCAAAAAAGTTTTTATTTTCCGGCAAGAATTACAAAATTTGGCGGTGTCTGGTATCAAATCGCTCACTGCGAAAGGTCCCATTGTAAAAGTGTTTTTAGCAAAGTTCCCCAACAGGGTTTTACGCTTGGGTCACCTTTGTTTGTATAGATCACCGACTGAAATCTATTGTATTCAAATTTCTGACGGTACTAAGTTCTTCGTGATAGCAAATGATCACTTTGATAAACTGAATATTAAAGAAGAATTTGACAAACAGTAGCAATACGGTAATATGTTAAAGATAACATTTAACTCAAGTAAGTAACAAGTTATACAAATTACTACGAGTCCTGTCCTGCTGCCTTAACATGATGACCTTACCTGCATCACCCTTGTTGAAGCCCTTGACTTATTTGAATACCTATATTAGATCACCCCGCACTCTTCGCCTTTCCACAGAGTGTAGGTTAGGGTGCTTGTCATTGTATAATAAATTTCTAAGCCTTTGTACCATTTTGGTCAACCGACCTCCGCGATAGCGATTAGCTCCATATGACGTTCCTTATACATCACACGGAAAGATGATAATGCACTTTGACTAACAACCCGAACTTATTTCTGGCTATCCTCTCCACCATGATAGCTCGTGGCCTGGTTGCAGCCACAACGTGATTTCCTGTCTATACACACAAAGTCTCTTCGTGGATCCCCGAATTGGGTACTTCTCTTTGCCTACCCACAGGAGTGTGATAATATTAACACTGCTGTTTTATACATGCTGTTGTTGCCCCTGATTGTATCACCATGTCCTGCACCACTGTGTCCCAACCTCTGGAAATTTGTACTTGTCTACAAATTGCCGCCTCAGTCGAACAGCGTGTCCTGTGAGTCACGATTCTCATGTAAATAGTTAATTACCTACGTACTAGGCTTGCCGTTTATTGAGCGTGATAAAATGACAAAAAAAAAAAAATACCCACATGAGCTGGAATTACTTCTGAGATGTCAGGCAAGACAGACTACGCCTTTTTTATGTCCTAGCCAATCGCAACTTCCTTTCACCCAAGATGTGTCATTCTGGAACAATCGTGATTGGCCAGAGACTGGAGTGTGGTTTATTTCGCCTCAGACCACTACGGTGACTACATTTGCATCCTCAGTGCACGAGATCGGGTAATCTCTTCAACACAGTAATCTTCTGGTTCCGACTGGTACAAAACTATTTGAGCTGAAAGATGGACGGGACAAAACGATGTCTCGACATGTTAAGTCCACGTGTTGAGTAGAGCGTTGAAACGCTAAACTGGCATACCAGCACATGTGAGATCAATTGCTTGCCCGTATCTAGAATATTTTGTTCTGTTTCTGTCGAACAATCTTGTCCTCCGCTTCCTCCAGCATCCGAGGAAATGACCACAGCATCATCGTTACCGCCAGAATCATCATCCTCTCGATGAGCTTGCCCCGTTGAACTGCAATAGCTGCTGCGATGTTGCACTTAACAATGGGTGCCTGCAAGTTGCTGGATGACGGAGATGATCACCTCCTCACCTCCCGTCTTCAAAACCCATCAACCTTGATTTGGCAATCCAGTTCTAAAAGTTCTCTTTCTTTATAAGAACGTAAGAATGGAGGAGACTGCAAGCGACCATAAAGCCTACACAGTGCAGTTCCATGCCCCCTTACTACATTTCGTTTCCGTCCATAAAGTTATCTAATCTTTTCTTAAAACAACCAATTGTTTTAGCGCTAACTTGTTGCTAATTCTGTTTCATTTGTTAACCACTCTGATGGTAAATCATTTCTTGCCTGTTTCCTTCTTAAACATAACTTTTACTAATTCAAATGATTACTGCAAGTCCTGTCCTGCTGTCTTAATGTGATGACCTTGTCTGCATTACCCTTGTATAAGCCCTTGACCCATTTGAATACCTCTATTAGATCATCCCGCACGCCTTGTCTTTCTAGTAAGTGTAAATTAAGGTTCATCAAGGTGGTATACTTATAAGTTTCTAACACAAGAAAGACCCTCAGAATAGTCATCAGTACTAAGGCTCTCCCCAGAGAGATCTACGATTGATGCCGGTTCCCATGAAGTTGAGAGCTTGTGGCCAATGGAACTTGATGCAATAAATGAACGAGTGACAATTGTGTATCACCTGACACATGTGTTAGCTGGCTCTGTAATTTGTTTTATTGATGGTGGTGACTATGTGTAATACTCGAGCAGCAACTACGTCTTTCTTGGACTTTAATTTACTTCATCACAGAGAGATGATGGAGTGGCACTGATGAAAGTGAATGTGCTATGATGTGTCTAATAATACAGCCATAGGAGGGTTTATCATTCGCTATACCCTATATACGATTTCATCAGATGAAGACTTAATCAAATTTTATTATAACATAGAACACTTTTAGTGGCCTAATCTTCAATTATCTATGTTCTATTGAGAGCATATAGTTCGGCCAAGGCACCCGTACTCTTTATCATGACTGGACGGATATGACTAAGATCTGTTCATAGCAAATACGAATCATTCTGTATTTGTACTGAAAGGAAAGGCAGTGCCGTGCCTCGAAGAATAATTCTGTAACATCACCACATGGAACGTTTTTTCTGTTAATTTCTTTGTAGGGAGCAAAGTGCCACATAAAACCCCAGTTGTTGTTTTTTTTTTTTCTTGTATGAAAATAAGACATGATACGAGTCAAATATATTTTTCTGTATGGTATCTACCTTGTAGCACTATGAAGATAATAAGGTAAAAGCCTAGCGTCTAGCACTGACCATAATGTGACTCACAAGACCACGTCAGTCATCTATTACACCATACGACAATATGTAATCGACACTTCAGCTACGTAACGGCCACATCCTCGGTGATAACGCTTCTCTACGCTTCTCTACAGGGCGCAACATTGATGACGTCACACTAGCAACTTGGAGGATAAGAGTTCACGGAAAGGAAGAGGAGGCCAACGATTAAGGATGTCACTTGGAGGTTTCTGTTCGTCCCAATTAACCATTTTGCCACGACGGCAAATTGGCAAACTTTGTACTGGACAAGGACAGATGATTTTAGCCAGCTTAGGGAGTAGGTTTCTTTTGTCGGACGGAAATGATTACCGTTTTTCATCTGGTTATGACCACATTATCTTAATTTAGCTGTAGTGGTACTCACGAGTCTATTCGATAGAGGCTCAATTACTTGCGATGTTACAGGAGGAGGAGGAGGAGGAGGAGGAGGAGGAGGAGGAGGAGGAGGAGGAGGACCAAAAGGAGGAGGAGGAGTAGGGGGAGGAAGAGAGGCAAGAGGGAGGACAAGGGGATTGGAATTGGGATCAACTAGGCTAGACACGGTATTGGTTTTTATATAAGGAGGAAAAATAGTCCGTAAGAATGGTTGTGTGTAAATGCGGCTATCGCCAATGAGCGCGTTTATAGGCGTTCTTTACTTGTCGCGGATCGGAAGGCAAAGGGAGGAATGGAGGTGGTATCGATAAGATTTCCTACCAAAAGTGGAAGAGGGGTTGAAAGTTTAGTGGTAGATATAAGTAAAAACATGAACAAATAGTGTTAGACAAACTTTAGATAGAAGATTTAGTCTGAAAATCGAAAAGAATATAATTTTTAGTAGAAAAAATACATGTTTACTCTTGTGGGCGTGATATTGTTCAGGCAATGTGTGATTCACCATGGTCTTGGATCACGTGTTGGACTCGTGATCGACAGATATTTCTCTCCCGGAAGGGAGCTCAGAGCTCATATATAACCGATCTATGGGTAATCCTGTGACCTTACACGCACACACACACCCAACTCCCCGCCTACGAGAGTTGGGGTAACAACCCGCAACGCAGCGATACCGAAATTATTTCAGCCCTGGGCGGGATTCGAACCCGGACCACCGTAGTGGCAATCGGTAACCCTACAAACTGCGCCACGAGTTGTACATATATATATATATATATATATATATACATATATATATATATATATATATATTACATTATATATATATATACATATACATATATATATACATATATACATATATATATATATATACATATATATATATATATATATACATATATATATATATATATATATGTGTGTGTGTGTGTGTGTGTGTGTGTGTGTGTGTGTGTGTGTGTGTGTGTGTGTGTGTGTGTGTGTGTGTGTGTTGTGTGTGTGTGTGTAATGAGTAGTGAAGTAATTTTACTTCTCGCGTGTAAACCACGGAGCGTCATTATAGTAAATGCATAGTAAAAATATACAATTAATACAACTTTAGTGTGTGCTGCTGGTGGAAGACATGAAAGACAAGTGGTTTGAGCAGCGAAGTCTGGATGTTACGTATCGTATTATATGTTCATGTTTGGCGTGAGATATTTTAAGATGTGTCGATGGAATTTGTGTTTATGTTGATGAATGCATGGATGCCTGCAGCGTGGTATAGTGATTTAGAAGCTCTGAAGATTCAATTTCGAGCCCATGATGAAAGATACGACTGTGTTTTGAACCTTCTGGGATATGTTATCTGGCTCGATCCCAAAGCTTGTTGCAATACTGGTCTGACTAGCGAGAGGTACATTCGACTTAAAACGCTTCAAATTGTCCAGCAATGCCTTAGCCTTGCTCTCTGCGTACAAAATGTAAAGTCTAGGTCAGGCCACTGTCCACTGTGTTACTCATGACATTGGCTTGACTATACACAAGGACATTTCTGTTATCTCCCATAAAAATAATGCCCGTTATTATTCTGTTGGTTCTACTGCTGTGGAAACAGGCAGCTTTGTATTCCGGCACATTGACCTCAATATCCTACTGTTAGTACCATGTGTGCGTCTCATCAAGAAGCTTACTTTAGCGTTTTTTGTTTAATCATGTGATTAGTCTCGTCCATATACAAGAGAAAAAGGGCCTGGTTGCGTCAATAAGCCGGCTCATATGCACGATGTAGAAAAAATGGTGCAAGGACAGAACACTGAGGCATTCCAAACTTAGGTACAAAAAGTAGTAGCAGGCAGACCCATTTTATTCTTTATATCTTGTCATCTAGATAATTAGAACCGTGTGAATGGCATGGCAAAGTCAACGTAGGCTACAGGTACAATAGTGGTAACACTCTCATGCCAGACAGCATCGAATATTTTCTCCACATCCTTGCTGATTATAATGACTTTATCATGGCGAGTGTCTAACTGTTTTTGAGCCCACTCTGTGATCAGTGTTGTTACTTACTCAGCACACCGTTCAGGGAGGAAAATAGACACTCTATGAACAATGCTGCTCTCTGGG
>NC_134801.1:35416732-35419232 GCF_046742065.1 Oratosquilla oratoria | reverse complement strand
ATTTTGCTTCACCTAATCTAATCTTGCATAACCTAACCTAACCCAATCTAATTTAACCTCACCTAATCTTGCATAACCTAATCTAACCTAGCATAACCTAATCTAACCAAGCCTTATTTAATTTAACTTAACGTAGCTTAGCCTACTCTAACCTAGCCTAACTTAACCTATGCTACCTAAACCTAACCTAGCCTTAGAGACATCTAGTCACCACTGAAATGATTTATCCATATGTAATTTACTCCCTCCACTTGCTATCTATCTATATATATCTACCTATCTATTGATTTACCTACCTATCTGTCTATCTATCTATCTATCTATCTGTCTGTCTGTCTGTCTGTCTGTCTGTCTGTCTACTAAAGACTTTTTTACCCAAGGGATCCACCCATCTCCGCCCATCCTAATCCCATCCGTTCTCCATTTGTTTCCCATGTTATTTTATCTACTCACAAATGAAAGATTATCCCTGTCTCTCCTACGGACCTGGTCATAAGCAACACAGCAAGACAGTACATTCGCAGCAGGGCTCCATCACTTCATTTACATGGTTACCTTCCCTACACGTTTCATACGTAGAGAAGACAAGTACAAGAAATGCCACTGAGCCGCGTCAATCTATAGTATAATCTATTCATAACCATTACTCACACCTATCTCTTACCTTCTCCCTTCCCAGGTCATCAAACATTCCCTCTCTATTCAAGGCTCTTGTTATCCCATCCATCCACCTCATTCCTAATCCCTCCCACAAGTTCATTTCATCCACCTCTGTATTCCACATTATTTTTACTAGTCTTTCCTCAATTTCCATGTGAATATATCAATCCAGTGTTCTTTCATCAGCTCCATCTACCTTACATCATCCATCCCTGTCCATCCCCGCTCTCCTCATCACCTCTTCATTTCTAACTCTATCCAACCTTGTAACTCCTTACCATACTTCCACACAATTCATCTCTTTGTATCTATTCCTAGATGCTTATTTCTTATGACAACATTCAATCCTCCAAGACATTTACTTGATTCCCTCACACTACAGTTTAGTCCACCGTCACTCCTCCATTACTTACTACAGATGACCCTAAACACTTTTCAATATACATTTCCTCTAAACTCTCTCTAATCCTTCACCTCCAATTTTCTGCCATCCTCATCACTTGTGCATCTCATTACCTTGCTCTTAGCTACATCTACTTTCACCTTTCCCATGTCACATACATTCTCACTTACAATTCGACTTTTTCCCCATCGTGGGTCATATTTTTCATCCTAGAGTTCTCACTTTCATCTGATTAAAAGTGTCTATCGCTGCCCGAACGAACTCTAAAAACCGTGGCCGGGATTAAATGGGTTAGTAGACATAAGTTTATGCTTCTCCTATTTTTCTGGTACTTGATTATACTACTGAGGAACTCCTACAATTAAGCTATCGCCCTACTCTGGAGGGTCTGTGGCATGTGCGTTGCTTCTGACCCGGGCAGTGCGTGGGTGGGGGCAGAAATGGCCCTTCATCCACAAGAAGCTCTGATAAAAAGGACAACAAATGGGTTATTAGATGGGTGTGGGATGGGAGAAGTGTAGATGCATGGCTTGGTTAGCCACTTCCCGTAGCCTAAGCACAAACTGAGACGCAGGCGAAACAGTCGACGCAGCACAGATTAAAGGCAAAGATCATGTTGCTGAACTAAAATAGAGTTTGAACTTCTTTCTCACTTGAAATGCTCCTAGATGTACCATCTTAACATTTCAAGTGAGTGAGAAGTTCAAACTGTACTTCAATTCAGCAACATGAAGATGGCCTTTGCTCTGTGCTGCGTCTCCTGTGTCAACTGTGTCGTCTGCGTCTCAGTTTGCGCTTAGGTTTACAGGAGAAGAGGTCTTTTGGTATATGTATGCATGTATATACAGTATGTTCGGCAGTCAACAGGCTGTCATCCATCTCCGTGGCAACCATTTAATTGGAAAAGATTTCTATGTAAAGAGACTTTGAGTGACTTGTAGAGTGCCCACAGATCCTTCCACTTCGGTGGCTTCTTCTTCGGTTCTTGTTCTGAATATTGTTAAGCAGCTCCATTTAGTTGAGACTCCATGACGGTGTCTCTGGGCTCAAAGACTCAAATGAATAAAATCGTTGAACATTGGCCATGGGGCATCGCCGTTCTGCAGGTGTGAAGAATTTTGGAGAAGGCGGTCGAGCGATCCAAAACAAACCTGGACGTCGCGTCCGTCACGAGCTCATTACCGTGGCCAGCAATGCGGAAAACGCGGGAAAAAGGTCTGCACTCTGTCTTTTCAAATTGCAAATGATGTTGCTGCGCTGCACAATGAAAACCGACAAACTCAAGCTGAAAGGAAATTTGTCTGGTCATGGGAGTCTAGTCGTTGCTGCGAATTTCTTTGGCTGGCTGCCCATGGCTTCGTGACAACCGGTAACGATTCTCGGGATCTTCCATAAATATCTCGAAGAAAGAAAAGAAAAATAAACAAACAAACAAAA
>NC_134801.1:35406732-35411732 GCF_046742065.1 Oratosquilla oratoria | reverse complement strand
TCGGGGGTGGTGGATTGAAAAGTGTCGTGAGTAGTAGGCATTTGGGAATCGGTGCAAAGAGGATACTGTATGAAGAGTTGTTTGTACGGACGGTTTTGTATGGGGCAGAGACTTGGAATTTAAGAGAGGAGGAGAGGAAAAGTTTCAATGTGTTTAAGAAAAAAGTTTGGATAGGGTTAGAAACGATGAGATGAGTAGGAAAGCGGGAATGGAAAAGGAAATGACAGATAGGGCTGATGAAATATTATTGGGATGGACACATGTAAAGAATGGAGGAAGAAAGATTAGTAAAATAAGCATGAAAGGCAGAGGTAGAGGAACTAAATTTGAGGGGACGACTGAGAATGAGATCGATGGATGGGGTGAAAGGGGCGTTGAGCACGAGGGGAATGTCTGTTGAACAGGGAAGGGAGAAGGCAGAAGATAGGGATGAGGGGCGAGTGGCTGTGCATAGATGATACTGTTATGTAAGGAAGGGAGATGGGGGGATGGGGGTAAGGGAGCTTATGTGTGAATTATATTTTGACTAGGTCCGAAAGGATTTCTCCCTGTTTTCTATTTTTCTGCATAAGGGAACGAAGAGAGAGTGAGGGGGGGGGGGTCCGCTGAATTAATGGAGCAGCCTTGCTGTGTGTGGATGTACTGTGCCTTATTGCATTGCTTTTAACCCAAGTTATTGGACGGGATACAGGGATGACCCATCATCCATGAGGAGCTAAGATAAGAGTCACAAAAGAGTGATGAAGGGGATTGGAATGGATGGGAGTAGGTACGTGCCTTTGACTTGGCTACCTCTCATTTAAGGGGGAAAAATTCTTCGTATATAGATAAAGGAATGATGTCATATCATATCATATGGTGTTGTATGGGATAGTAAAATATGGTACGTATTGTATTGTATTGTATTTTATGCGCGCTTGTGTGCATGTGCATGTGTGTGTGTATTTGTGTTGTCCGTGTGTGTATGTATGTGTGTGTGTTAGTGTATGTTTGTGTTAGTGTGTTAGTGTTAGTGTTAGTGTGTGTGTGTGTGTGTGTGTGTGTGTGTGTGTGTGTGTGTGTGTGTGTGTGTGTGTGTGTGTGTGTGTGTGTGTGTGTGTGTGTTTCAACACTGTCATGGATCACGTGTTGGATTTGCGATCGACAGCTATTACCCTCCCGAATGAAAGTTCAGAGGTCATATATGGCCTGATCTATGGATAATGCTATGACCTTACACGTGCACACATACAGACATGCACACACAACTCATTGCCCACCGTAGGTTTAGTGCCGGCTCGCGGTGCAGCGTTGCTGAAATTTTCAGCCCTGCATCAGATTCGACCACGTACCGCTGAATTAGTGGTCGAGCGCAGTACCACTACAGTATCGAGCCGGCACAGAAAAACATTGTGCGTGTTTATAGTTCTACTTGGGAGGCATTTTTTTCCCCATAGTTTATGGCCTAGTCCATTCTGCATTCTATTTCTGGTGTACTTCTTTACCAAACCTCCAAATGAAAAATATTGAAAGATGTTCACAAAAAAGCACATGACATTAAGGCTGCGATGGAAATACCTAGAATGTATCGTGCGATCAACTTTAAGAACTGGATTTGAAATATGGACGTTTAATGACAAGATGAAAAAAGAAAAGAAAAAACACAGAAGCTGTGGATTTTTTTTTAAACAAATTATGGGAATATCGTTGATAGAACGTGTTACAAAAAAAAAATTATGGGAAAGCTAGAATCTCGATACTGTAGTTCACTAGCCCGTATATCTTGTAGTGTTCTTGACTATTGATTGATAAGAGAAAAAGTACCACTTTTGTTTACTAGCGCCAATATTTCTCGATTTCAGTACCTCTTTTTTTTTTTTTTTGAGGAAAGCTCTTATGAATGGAATTACGGTGTAGTTCTTTGGATCTCCACTTTTTTTTTTTCTAAGGACACAATATTCGACTGTGGTGGGGTTTCATCACTGTACAATGATCAATGACCCTTTGAAAACTTTTGTACCGAGGTAGATTTTTTTTTTTCACGTATCTATAATAATCGATATGTGTACCCAAGTTCTATCACTAAGTGTTCAAATCTCATGATATGACTTTCAGTGCATATGATCTACCTTTCCTCATTTTTGGGGGCTCTTTCAGTAATGGTACAGTAAGTACTCGTAATAAGTCACCTGAGTGTATAAATCGCCACCCAGCTCTCTTTCTTTTTATTCGATTACTACTAAAGACATTAATCATCACTGAATCCATTTTTCTGTCATTTTCCTTATGTTTTTACACCTCTATATTTCACGCTTCCTCTACCGTTTTATGTCCTACAATACTTTGCAAATTGTATCGTTCCTCTTCCTACATTTATTTAAATGATTACCTTATAGTTTGTCACCCTCTGTAACCTTTAAGGGCAAATAAAATCCTTTAGATACATTTCAAAGCACAATAATTATTCAACCAACAATAACCTACGACAACTCCGTTTTGGAGTAACGCAGGATACAAACTGTCTGGTGAGAGAAACCATGCCCTTGGGGTTGCCCGGGTGATGGACGACCGGAAAAACTGATTCACTTGTTCACGTGTACATCAAGTGATATTGACACAACAACTTATTCCAGCTAGTGATGCCTCGATGTCGCAATCATCATTGCAACAACGATTAGACGATGGCTTGACCAGCTCTTGTAGGTAGATAGATTTGGTTATTCGAGGTGGGGCTGGACACGAAATGGACATGCCTCTGTCAACGAGCGTGGGTCACAAATACTCTCTGTGATACCTTATCACCCACCACAATCTTCTCCCTATTCCATCTCCATCCACAGATTAAAAGATGATACACTTATTGTCTCATTAAGAATCACCTCTCCAGTAGTTTTGGTTATGCCAATGGTTCTCAAACACCAGGCACTTTACTCTCAGGGGAAGAATTTTAGCCTGGGCAGGAGCTCGTCAAGAATTAGGAGGGAAATTCATTAGAGGAGAAACTCTAAACTGGGATAGAATTACTCTGTTCGCTGTATATATATATATATACATATATATATATATATATATATATATATATGCATATATATATATATACATATATATATACATATATATATATATATATATATATGTGTGTGTGTGTGTGTGTGTGTATACATATATATACATATCATATATACATACATTACATATATATATATATATATATAATATATGTATGTATATATATATATATATATATATATATATACGTAATATGAAATAACATTATATATGGACGATCATAAATCAACAGTCCACAATTTTTTTTTTTTAGATTTAATCCCGTTTGGGACTATTCAATTATTGAGGTTTGAAAAGCGTGCCTATGTTAATATGGTGCTCGGGTTGCGGTTGATAACTGTGGTCATTACAAGTTGCCAACAACTGGAGGTCTGGACATGACGGTCTGGGCATGACGGCTGATATCATTGTTGGCCGAGAGCATGAATTCAAAATTGACGGTGACTACCTAAAATATATAGTATTATGGGACAATATTGGAAGAACAACTTCATTTATAAACTTTTTTTTTATTTCACTGTTGTTGACATAGTGAATTAGTTAAGACAATAGAAAGTCAATCAGTGAAAACTAGTGAGCATTTATAGATATTTCAGGATCACTGGCAATCCCTGATTCGTATCCTTTCCGGCCAATAGTGATGTTGCCTTCCATGCGACGGCCTGGTACCTCTCTATATTCCATTCCACGTTTGTTCCAATTTCTATGACAATTAATGACTAGGCTTTTCTAACAACATATTTGGGCACTGAACAAAACAAGATAAGGATTGTTCTCATTTAATTGAAATGAAGGAATTATTTTTTGTTTTATGAAATGTTTTAATGATAATGTTCAACGCAACGGTGGAAAAAGATCATTGGATACAATTTCATAATGGGAGCAGAACTGAGGAAAACTTGGACTGAGAGTTGCTGCGTGTTGTAGGGGCAGAGTTCAATCTTTATTTCGTACTGCAATTCTCCAAGGTTCGAGATTAATTTATTTAACTTGGGTATATCGGCTACAGGTGATCGCCCCTTTTTATAATGCGAAGTTCTTTACCCAATTGCAATATAGAGGGTTGGAACTATGCCTATTGAGTCCTGTCTCTACACCTCCATATATCGAACTTTGTTTTAATCCATTTATGTTGTCCTCTTGAATAAATCGTTTTTCTAATTTGTTTCCATAAATTGACCTTTTACTTTTGTGGAACGTTACGCTTTTCAATATCAATTAAGCACTTCATCTATATTATTTTTTATATATGTCGTCTTCATGTTCCATCCTATAGTAAAAGGTCCTTCCGTATCATTTTTCATTCATTTCACACTTCTGAAGGTATCATGTAGCTCTTTTTCTTTGCATTTCAAGTGTAGCTGATCCTAGTTTATTTAAACTCACATATGTTTTATCGGCCAAGCTAGGGATTATTCGGGCTGCCACCTCTTGTACCGTTATACACACTCACACGCACGCACACACACACACACACACACACACACACACACACACACACACACACACACACACACACACACACACACACACACACATATATATATATATATATATATATATATATATATATATATATACTGTATATATATAATAATAATAATAATAATAATAATAGAAGGTTTATTTCAATTGGAGTAGTACACTGACAATAATACATTGCAAAAGCTGATTAAAAATATAAGACTTAGAGTATACACACGGTACAAGTTTACATAGAGTTGAATATGTGCACAATGGATGGGATGGCACTGTTTTTGTAGCGGTCAGTCCTTGGCACTTTGATTGGTACGAGCCTATTTCTGTGTCTAGTGTGTGTGTGTGTGTGTGTGTGTGTGTGTGTGTGTGTGTGTGTGTGTGTGTGTGTGTGTGTGTGTGTGTGTGTGTGTGAGTGTGTGTGTGTGTACATATATGTATATATATATATATATATATATATATATATATATATA
>NC_134801.1:35381732-35384232 GCF_046742065.1 Oratosquilla oratoria | reverse complement strand
GGTGGGATGAAGCAATGGTTAGCTTAGTTGAAGGAGACAGCACAGGCTACAAAGAACAACGATGGTCCAGTGGAAACTTCTGAGTTTAGTGTTTTGTTTTGTTTTGTTTTGGTTTTGTTTTGTTTTTGTAACCATAGTAATTACAATAACGTTGCATACCCCGTTTCCTAATAGTATATTGTTAGCAATAAGAATTTCATGATGCGTTTGGTATTGCAATATATATTGCGCTTTTTTAAGATTGTACTATATCCTTCATGTGATTTTTGTACTCAGCGTGTCAAAGAACTTATTTTCGATAGTTATCAATGTTCTACCCTATTCTAAATTTCCTCCTTATTGTATCTACTGCCTTGTTTCTTATTCTCATAACATTATCTTCCCTCACCCCCAAATTCTCATTCTTTAACCTCCTCCGTACTTCCAGCTACACTTATGTGTTTGTTTCTTCTTAAAGAGAGTAGCACTCAACACCAATTCACTGTACATACCTACATAAGTTTAGTGTCATCCCTACGGGCCAGAGTCACGTAACATTCTTTTAAGATTAAAGACCAATCACCGTTCAAAACACAATGCTGATCACTAAGTTTCTATTTCCCCTCTATTCTACTACACTTATTAAATGTCTCCTTTACCATCTGTTGTGAAAACTTTATCTGTCCAATATTTTCCGCAAAGATAAAAACGCTGGTTATTCCTGAAAATGCCACAAAGTTACTATGGATACTTTTAGCTTTCTTTAACTCTATCTCATACTTTGAATCTAGTTGTCATTCCCTTCATTATCATTTTATCTGTCTTCTTCTACTATATATATATATATATATATATATATATGTATATATATATATATATATATATATATACATACATATATATATACATACATATATATACATATATATATATATATATATATATATATATATATACATACATACATACATATACCAAGGCTTTTTCCCCCTTACTAGGGAGGTAGCCAAAAAGGAAAAGGCATAAAATCATTCCCACCCATTCCATCCCTGAATACACTCCACACCCCTCCACCCTCCCTCCCATCTTAGCACCTCCTAGATGACGGGTCATCCCTGCACCCTGTCCACTGCCCTGGGTCAGAAGCAGTGTCGCAAGACCCAGCACATCCACAGCAAGGCCGCTTCATTAAAATCGGCGACCCCCCCTCTCCGTCCCCCCATATAAAGGAGAGGACGGGGAGAAATCCCTTCGGGCTGCGTCAAAATTTTGCTCACACACACTACCTCACCCCCCATCCCCCCGTCCATTCCCCCGTCCATGTATATATATATATATATATATATATATATATATATATATATATATATATATATATATATATATATATATATATATATATAAGGACTACTATTACACAGGACGTGCGCACCCGGATCCCTGGGTCCGCTAGCGGAGGCCATTGCTTTCTTTGTAACCTAACATTTTATATCAAAACTAGAAACATAACATTGTATATAGGACAAATATATCAACTATTGACTTATTCAATGCATTGTAGGTTAATATTAACTTTTATAGTGAAATAAGAAACTATTTTCAAGGCACTGTTATGCTCTGAAATGCCAGTTTTAGCCGGACTTAAAAGGTATTATTGTATGAGGTTAGTGGACACCAGGGTTGGCGATTTTTTTTCTTATCTTTTTAAAAAATATAGAAAATAGATTCTTTATTATTTAAATCAGATTTGATTTAAATAGATTTTTTATAGGTTTTAAATATTGTGGGATTGCTATGTGATATTCGATCTGATTGCTAAAGGACATTTTTAGCATATCAGTATAAGGAGCAGTGTTATATAGACTTGCCACAAGTATACAAAGAACGGTATAAGCCGTATGTGAGGATAGTATGCTCAGGTTCACTCGATTCCTCCAAGACTTTCTCATCTTAGTGACATTTGCTGCAATGTCTGTCACAACACTTCCAATGTGACAACCAAAATCTTGTTCGGCCTTCTTGATCGAATTTTGTACAAGTTGTAGAAGATATTCAGCAGTGTGAGGTTTCCCTGATGTGTCTATTGTGTCAACTAAATAAATCTGACCAGTGGATGTTGTTAGAGTGACACATATTATGGGCTCATTATGGATGTTATTGTTAGACCACCCATCAATTGAAAGACATACAGTTTCATTATTCAGGTCATCTGCACACTTTTTATATTCCTTTTCATACACAAGATCCAAGTACTTATCAGCAATATCTTTTCTGGATGGAGGAATATAACCTGGCCTCAGGTTCTGAACCATCTTGAGAAACTGAGGATGCTGAACAAGACGAAATGGTGAATTTGTAGCAAATATATTTCTTGCAACTTCTTTATCGAGATTTTCCTTTTGAGAGGCTGAAGTTTTTATGATAAATCTGTCCAGAGATGTTGATGACTTTCTTTTAGATGAAAATGATTTAGCAGAAGTGGCGCCTGTGGAGGAGTCTGATAGTGACCTTTTTTAATGGT
>NC_134801.1:35361732-35371732 GCF_046742065.1 Oratosquilla oratoria | reverse complement strand
ATAAATAAGTAAATAAATAAATAAATAAAATGAATAAATAAATAAAAATAAAATAAAATAAAAATAAAAATAAAATAAGATAAAGTCTAAAAGGGTAAAAACACCAGGTTAAATATTTAAGTACGTTTTGAAAGAATGCATTGTGACGACTCTGTAGCTTACATCATTCATTGTCTTTATTATGGAATCTTCCCCCGCAGCTGAATCAATTATTATGGAGTTGGATGGAGCAAAACCTTAGAAGTGAGAGTTGGTGGACGTAGTCTTCATTTCTGAGAAGGAAAGGATAAAAAAAGTTAATTACTGACAAATCACTCACAAAAGTAAAACGCAAGAAACTAGAGTCCAACGTGGTGATCAATCGTAAGTAATTGACAACCGAATAAAAATGTTTTCTAAGAATGGTAAAGAACCAAAGAATATATCAAAGTGGTGGTTTTGTAGCGTCATATACGAATATACTAACTATTGAGGATTTTCTCGATTAATAAACTCAGAAATGGTTTAAGCAGATGAAAGAAACCTTCCTAAAGGTCTGCTTGCTCTCCTTTATGACCTTTATCAAGTTCATCTTTGATTAAAAAAGTAGTTAACACAATTATTGTTTCTGCTCTTCTTTATCAGCAATGAAACGACGTGTCATTTCCTATCTTCTAGTAATCATCTCTTCTATAAGAGGTACACAGCAAATTGGAAGTCACCACTCGACTGCCTTCCGTCAGCCTTTCACACATAACCTCACATACGCTCGGCAGTTAAAGTTATTTCTGTTATCTGAAAAGTTGCCTGAAATTCTTGATATGATTTTGCCTCGTAACATCTCGCCAATTCCGTTCACTTGAGCTATTTTATTCAAAACCACTTCAGTCACACCATATATAGAATAAAGGTTATACAGATTTCGTTCAGTCTAAGGAATTTTAGTAGTAACACCTTCGACCTGAGTAACAAAACATTCTTCTATTTGTCTTCCATGACAAACAAGAATGCTGATGACTTTTAACATATACAGCAAAAACTTGCTTTAACAAACCTCGTTACACCAAATCTTGGCTATATCGACTCACATGAAACCTACCGACCATTCGTCTGGTATAACGAACAAGGTCGGAATATGCGATGGAACGTTCGGTAAGGATAGCGGGTGAGTAACAAAACATTCTTCTGTTTGTCTTCCATGACAAACAAGAATGCTGATGACTTTTAACATGTAAAGCAAAAACTTGCTTTAACAAACCTCGTTACACCAAATCTTGGCTATATCGACCCAATAGAAACCTACCGACCATTCGTCGGGTATAACGAACAAGGTCGGAATATGCGATGGAACGTTCGGGTGCATGGAAAATTTGAATACGGATATGCGTACCGTGTGGTGTTTACGTTTGGCTGTAACGATCAAGCCTTCCCACCCGATCAGATCTATATATCGAGGATTTATTGCGCTACCCTTCCTTCTACTGCTTTCCTGAAGTTCCTCCTTTACTGCCACTATGTCTCCACACCGGCGCGATATTGTCCACAAGGACAGAAGTGATTGAAATATAAGCTCTTCAATTGCAATACTACCAGAACTGTTAACGTTCATTGTCAGTGGACTTCACAGGAGAATTATCCTTTCTGACTCCATTACTTATTCAAAGAGTAATAGAATCGTTTGCAGTTGGCTTGATAAGAGTCTGTTACAGTAATGAGTGGTATCGCCTCTCCAATCTCACCTCTTCGTCTATCATACTGAACAAAATTACCAGACATTAGTACTCCACCGTGAAATAGGGATTAAAAGCTTTCTCAAGAATCATTTCATTGTTTCATGATTTGTTTCGATTCATTACTTCCTTTTTCGTTTTTTTTTTTTTCTATTTCCAGCTTGTTCCGTTTTCTTCCACCTTCGTATTCTTCCTCCCCCGTCTACTCCTCTTACGTCTTCTTCTTTCTCCGTCTTCTTTCTCTTCTGTCGTCTTCTTTCGTCCTCTTCCTCTTCCGTCTTTTTCCTCTCTTAGTTTCTTCCTCTTCCGTCTTCTTCCTCTTTCACCTTCTTCCTTCTCAGTTTTTTTTTCCGCTTCCATCATCATCCTCTTCCGTCTTCCTCCTCTTCCACCTCTTCCACCTCTTCCTTTTCCGTCTTTTTCCGCTTCCGTCATCATCCTCTTCCGTCTTCTTCCTCCGTCTTCTTCCTCTTCCGTCTTCTTCCTCCTCTGTTTCCTTCCTCTTCCAACTTCTTCCTCGTTCGTCTTCTTCCTTTACCGTCTTTTTCCTCCTTCGTCTTCTTCCTCTTACATTTTCTTCCTCCACCGTCTTCTTTCTCTTCCGTCTTCCTCCTCTTCCGTCTTCTTCCTTCTCCGTCTTCTTCCTCCTTTGTTTTTTTTCCTCGTCTGCCTTCTTCCTCTTCCGTCTTCTTCCTCATCCATCTCCTTCCTCTTCCGTCTTCTTCCTCTTCCGTCTTCTTCCTCTTTTGCCTTCTTTCTCTTCCGCCTTCGTATTCTTCCGTCCTCGTCTTCTTCTGTCTTCTTCCATCTTCTTCCCCTTCCGTCTTCATCCTTTGTTTTCGTTTTTATCTTCTAATTCCTTTGTCCACCTTCCCTACTTTATTCAGGTTCGTTGTTTCTATAACCAGTAAAATATTCAGATTTAATTTTCAACATTTCATAGCAGAGTTAAGTGTTGTTTCGAGTTTTGAAAAGATGTAAAAGCTCTCACATTATTATTCTGTTCTTTTCTTTCACGCAATTCTACAAAGTGTACATTTGTGGAAAAATCAGCTTGATATTTCCTGCTTCAATTTCACAATTGGGCGTCCGCTAAGCCCGCATCTCAGAGTTTATTCATATTTCATTTCATCTCAAAAATCTATCTCATTAACGACATATCTTCCTGACGAGTATAAGTTAACCTTGTGGGTGGTAAGAAGTAGTTAGGGGACGATAACAACATATTTAACGATTCCGATACGAGTTTCGATACTACTCTAAACTTCCGATTCCGATACGATTCCAATTCTGATACCTGTCATGATTATGATTCATAGTTATTTTCAGGTCCTTCATTTGGTTTGGGAAGCAAATAACTTATAAACAAAGTACATTCATTAACCATTTATCGGAATTTTAGTATTGTCCCATCACTGGATTTTTTTTTCCTAGGTTGAATAAAATTATTTGGTAGTATCTAGAACAGATCAATTAGAAACAGAAATAAGATATGTCGACAGCGAAACCTGTACGCTTCCGATTACGCCCACGACGTACATAACAAGGGAAGATGAAACACACACACACACACACACACACACACACACACACACACACACACACACACACACACACACACACACACACTCTCTCTCTCTCTCTCTCTCTCTCTCTCTCTCTCTCTCGCACTTGTCATAATGAGCGCCAGATTTTTTTTTTTTTTTTTGAGAGAGAAGGATTTTATTAGCAAAAGGTTAATCTAGTCTTAGACAAGGTATCATGAACCGGTATTCTTATCTATCACTTCCCCGTCCACACGTTTCTCCTGTCATTTCCTTGGACTCCTACTTGTATTTTTTTTTGGGGGGGGGGGGTGAACTGTCACCTTTCTTTTGCCTTCCTCAGAATCATCGTTGTCCTGCCCTCCCCAGCGTTGGCTTTTTGTTCCCTTTACGCGTCCTCGCGCATTTTCCTTTTGTATAGTTCCATTTCTCGTCCAGCCCGAGGTCGGCAGCTTCAAACTCGCGCCTTTCCTTGAAAAGAGGCTTCAGATAACCTTCGAGCCAAAATTGTGGCTTTCATACTCGAAGGACTGCACGGGGTACTTAAGGTATCAAAAACAAAACAAAAACTGACTTCAGGATTACTCAGTGAGACTTTTTAAAGTAAAAGGTATCCCTTTAAGAGTCTGCATCGCCTTTCCAGATTTTGTCCTACGGGGTTCTTCAAATATCAAATACCAAAAATTTTACTTCAAATTTTTTTTCGAAGAGACCCTTAAGCTAAAACGAGTTCATCGCTTCAAGAGTCTTTATCACCTTAAACCGATTTTGTTTTGTCTGTTAGAGGCTTAGTAACATTCTCTTGTATTTTAGACGTCTCTTCCCGACAAAATGCCACTCTGTCACAGGCTCTTTCATTCCCTCAAATACGATTACTTAGCACCACGGTCTGTCCACTCTTCTTCATTTGTTCTGTCTTTGTCAAAAAGAAGGAAAGAAAAAAAAAACACAATTGTATATCCTGACTATAAACGCCAGCTTCCTTTTTCTCTTCAACATCATTTTTTCTTCCACGTTCGTCCACGTTGATCAATTTTCCTGTTATGTCACCATCCCTCACCACCTCTCCTCCGCATCCTTTTATTTAATTCACCCTTTACGTTCATTCATTTGTATTCCCACTTCAGAACCTTAATCTCCCTAACGCCAACCTATTTCATTCATTTGAGAGAAACTTCCAATCCATAACGAGCCAAGGACTCTGGATTAATCCGCTGATGACTTATTCTTGCAAATACCAGAGGATTCTTTTCAGCGGAGAAAAACTTCCGCTCCTAAAAGGATTAAAGAGCACCTCGATAAAGGGAGGGTCGTCGCTCTTGGGAATATTATTTTGGTTGGTGATAGCTCCATTTAGGAGGGAGAAAGAAATTTCTATTGAAGGGGATACGTAAACATTACATGTCATTTATTTGTTGACTTTTTTGGGATTTCTTCCCCTGAAACTGCTCCCTCCCCTCCAATCCTCACTTTTGGTTTCCCCTCAAACTCCCTCCCCATCTTTCTCTGTGTCCATTTTTTCCCTCGCTTTTCCGTTTTTTATCTTCTTTCCCCCTTCCTCTTCTCTCCCCTGTTTCCCGTGCTTTATCCAGAGCTCTTCCTAATCTGCCATCCCTCCCTTCCCTTTCTTCTCTTTCACCGACTCTTCCTTTGATATGTTTTCTTTCACCGCGTTTTCTTTCCTTTACCCATTCGCTTTTCCTTTTCCTCTTCTACGTTCTCTATGTTTGTCTTTACTCTCTCTTTCTCGCTCTCTCTCTCTCTCTTTCTTCCTCCCTTTTTTCTCTTTCTTCCTTCGCGGCCCTCCCCTCTCTGTCCTCCTCCTTTGGCCCCCTCCTCTTCCCCAAGCGAGTGAGTACATCTACTTTTTTTATCGCTTCATTGGACTTCGAGATTGGTTCCTTCCCTTCTCCTATCCCTCCTTTGTATCCTGTTTTGTTCTCTCATTCTCCTCTATTTCTCTCGGCCAGTTGTTTCTTTTCAGGTTTTGTTTTTTCCTCTTCAAGAAAATCAATAGCGCTCTCCGTCACGGGCGGGCCATAGGTTTCTTTGGGGTTTTCTTCTTGTTCCATGGAAAGTGTAAATGTTTATTTTCCGTTTATTTTATGCCCTCCGATGTTCACATATTTCTTCTTTCCGTGGTTCATCTTGTCTGCCTGATAGGACCCGGTATCGAGTATTTTATAATGGGTTTTGATTTTTGTAGCTTACCATTTCTATGATATCATTTCCCGGTGTTTATTTATCCATTTTTTTTGTTTTCAAGGTTTACGAGCACGCTAGAAAGCATCTTTCAGATCGAGCCCGATGACCTCAATACAGCAGCACAAGGGCAAAGGAGCTGATAGATTACAGGCGACGAAACACTTTGTGCCGGGAATGTTGGTATACGCGCTCATATGGGGTGGCCAAAAAGTAACTGGAGGTTTTTAATAATTGTCTCACTGTTAGAAATACATTAATGGAATTTCAATACAATATGGGAACATTGCCTCACCAACTGTATTATCTTTCTTGCAGTATGATCAGTTGCCCCATCTTGCTAGAACCACATATTAGGCCTAAGGTCAATTCGTCCAGTCACAAACGCCAACCCTCCGAAATATTCTTTGTGTATTTTTCTATCGTTTCCATAGATAACAAACGTGAGTGTGTCGACATTGTCAGCAGATTGTGCTTCTTGTCCTCTTTAGAATTCACTTTAAAATTCTACCTTCATTTGTTTTCCTTGTATTTCTCTTTTACTTTTTGTCTATACTTTGGTTTTTAAACAGTGTTTTAAGAAGTATTATGCGTAAACCTTCCCTAAGACGAGATTTGAGCAATTTGCCCATGTTATTCTTTCACAATGTCTGTAGTTCTTTTAAAGAAGAGCAAAACGTCCGAAGTCTATATACTTTTTCTAAACAACTTTTTCTACAATCAAGGTGCCTCTTTCCTCCAAATTTTTACAATACCTTCCCTTTTTGCTCATAATATCAACCCTGATTCTTACAACTTTTATAAACTTAAACCTAGCCTAATTTCATCGCCTTCCCACAGATCTATGACTTCTAGCACACTCAACTGGTCAGTAATTACGTTTTCTTAGACTATCGTTTCTTTTACCTTCCTGATCCATAATAACCTTTCAGATCTTTCGTGCCTGGAAGAGGTCTTTTTCTTTTATTTTGGATGTTCCCAGGATATTCACTTCATCCTTGTGGCAACTCCTTGGTAGCACATCGGTTTTAATCAGTCGAGAATACAATGGTTCCGAACCTGTGAACTCTGATTTACCCTTCAACCGCTTCGAACATACTAATTCCGACCCTAACGAAGAAAATATGTTTGTATAATACAAACGACATAATAAACAAAACCGTATATTAAACCTTCCTTTAAATATTTTTAGCCAAAACACAATAATTTCTTGCTCGGTAACTCAAATAGCACAATAGAAAATGATATATCAAAAAGTACCTTTCTTTATATAATCAATGGGATAGATGAAACTGCTCTCTGATCATCAGCACATCAGGATAAAATATACATCACCCCCGGAATCCTGACCACCATCACCCTCGGGGTGAAGTGGGGGTCACCTCAGGTCAGGAGACACTTGTCTAGACTGACCTTTTCCGTAAATAATGGTGGTGATGGTACTGAGCCTACGTCAGGCGGTGCATAGCTGTATCTCTTTACCCTATACACTTGGGCTGTTGTGGCATGTGGCAGTCACTGCTGGGAATAGGAGAAGAGAATGGGATTCGAACCCACAACTTGGTGAATGCGAGACCAGCACGCTCCCGATTACGCCACCAGGTCCCGTCGTCGTTACAGAATGGCACAGTTTTTCTGCTTTCTGCCAGTCTATTTTATTAATTTTTCTGTCCCTCATGTTCACTCCTTCCACCTCTGCCTTCCTCACCTCTTTTACTAATCTTTCTTAACTCATTTTTTCTATGTGTCCAAACCATGCCAATACGCTTTCATCAACCCTGTCTCCCAACTCCCTTTCCACGCCCGTTCTCCTCCTCACCTCCTTATTTCTCACTTTATCCAGCCTAGTAACCTTTGCCATAATTCTCAGGCACCTTATCTCAAACACATTCAAAATCCTTTTCTCTTCCTCTCTTATGTTCTATGTTTCTGTCTCGTACGGTTCTTTCGGCACAATCACTATTCTTACAATCTCTTCTTAGCATCCATTCCCAAATGTCTATTTCTCATTACACTTTTTAATCCACCAAGGCATTTACTCGCTTCTCTCAATCTACATTCTACCTCCACCTCCACTCCTCCCTTTCTCACCACATTCGCACCCAAGTATCTAAAACTGTCCATTTCTTCCGGTCGCTCTCAATACTCATTTCCAGTATGCTGCCACTTTCTCCCCCTGTACTTCTCATCACCTGACTTTTACCCACATTTATCTTCAACTTCCTTCTTTCACACACCTTCCCAAGCTCTGTCACTAACTTCCTCAATCCCTCCTCTGATCCTACCACAAGCGCAGTGTCGTCAGCAAACAACAGCTGGCTTATCTCCTACTTTTCTCCAATTTCTTTAACCATCTCCAATCCCTGACCCACTACCCTTGCATTTATCTCTTGCACCACCCCATCCATGTATAAATAGAACAGCCAGAGTGATATAACACATCTCTCCATTTATAATCCTAACACACGCTCTACTACTCTCGTAAAAACTCTTGAATTCTCTTAACAGCTTTCCTCCTATCCCATATATCTGCAATACCTCCCACAGTCCCTTTCTGTCTTCTTTGTCATAAGCCTTTTCCAGATCCATAAAAGCATCCCCCCCCAAAAAAAAAAATCCTTACCTTTTCCTATAGTTTTCTCACATATCTGCCTTACCACAAAAATATGATCTACACAACACCTACCGGTCCTAAACCCACGCTATTGCTTACCAATTACTCCCTCTCTTCCTCTACTAAGCCTCTTAATCAAGTCCCTCCCATAAGCTTTCCCAATTACACTTAACAAGCTAATCCCTCTAAAACTACTACACTCACATTTTTATATTTTTTCCTTGTAAAGTGGAACTATACAGGCACATCTCCAGTCCTCCGGCACTCTACCCTCTCTTAAACAAACATTAGGTAACCTCACCAGCCAGTTCACCATCACTGTACCTCCTTTTTCAGACATTCTGTATGACATCCATCCAACCCAGATGCCTTACCTGTTCTCATCATCTTAACAACTGCCTTCGCTTCATCTTTCCTTATTTCTCCTCCATTTTACTTACTCATCACGGTCATTTTCTTAGCGCTTCCCACTGCAACTACTTTTTCCTCCCTATCTTCCTTCACATTTAGCAACTCCCTAAAATACTCTGCCCATCTTCCTCTCACTTCCTTCTCTTCCATTATTATCTTTCCATCTACACTTTTTATCTTTTCTTCTCTTCTTAATTCGACTCCTCTTTCTCTTTTGATTCCTTTCCAAAACATCTTTTTATTACTTTCAAAGTTTTCTCTCATACTCTTACCCCATTTCACATCTGCTCTCCTTTTTGCCTCTTTTATCTTATGCTATATTTCTCTTCTCTTTTCTTTGTACCTCTCACACGATTCTCTCGTCCTATTTTGTAACAAATCTGTGAAAGCTTGCTTCTTCTTTTCTATAACCTTTTTTGCTTCCTCATCCCACCACTCACTACCCTTCCTTCTATTTCCTCCCGTCCTCCTTGTTCCACACACACCATCTTTGCACACCTTATGACTCTCTCCTTGAACCATCCCCATTCTTCCTCCACTCCTAGTTCTACTCTATCCTTTACTCCCACTCTTCTCTCAGCTTCTTGTACTCCTTTTCTTTTTCTTTCTTATTTAAGCAGTTCACTCCAAGGACCTCCCTACCTTTTGTCTTCTTCCTCTTTCTCCATCTATCCTCTACTCTCAACTTACCTCCCACAAAAAATGATCTGATATCACCCCCCCCTCTCTCCCCTTAGAATATGTACATCTTTAACTCTTCCTATTATACTCCTGAATACCCCTATATAGCCCATTAATGCTCTTTCTACTACCCTTCCATCTACCACCCTCTCCCATGTGTACTTATGTTTGACTTTCTTCCGAAACACTGTAGTTACTATCGTCAACTTTCTTTCGAGACACATCTTCACCATCAATTCTCCACTACAATTTTTTCCTGCAACTCTACAATTCCCGACTACTTTTTCTATTGTTTTATTTTCTACCCTAACATTAAAGTCTCCCAATATCGTTACAATGACAGTTCTCCCTAATCCCTCTATGCACTCATTTAAATCTATCCAAAAGGCCTCCCTTTCATATACACTCTTCTCACTACTACGCCCATATGCACTTACAAAAACTCACATATCCCTTCGCAGTTTCACCTCCATCCACATTAACCTTGAAAAAAACTCCTTCCACTCCACTACACGTTTACCTATCTCTTCACTTACTAGTATAGCCACGCCTTCTCTCCCTCGTACTCTCTTCGCTCCTGAGTACCTCCATCTACCCTCCCAAACTCACACTCGCCCCTCCCTCTCAACTTAGTTTCACTCAATACCAACACATCCATATTTCTTCTCACAGATATACTGCCTATCTCTTCCCTTTCACTCTCATTTGTATCACATCCACGCACATTAAAAGACCCAAACATTAGGGTACTGGTCGGAAAATTCCTAGACCCTCTTATGCCTTTACTCTTTTCAGGAATGTCTCATTTGGGACTACAGGGAGAAGGTATACAAGTAAAA
>NC_134801.1:35349232-35354232 GCF_046742065.1 Oratosquilla oratoria | reverse complement strand
GAATGTTTTTTGGGCCTTTATGGAGCTGGAAAAGGCTTACGATAAGGTAGACAGAAAGGCACTGTGGGAGGATTTGCGGATTTACGGGATAGGAGGAAAACTTCTATGAGCCGTGAAGAGTTTTTATGAGGGTAGTAGAGCTTGTGTCAGGATTAGAAATGGAGAGAGTGAGTGGTTCGAGGTAAAGGTGGAACTTCGTCAAGGATGCGTTATGTCGCCCTGGCTGTTCAACTTATACATGGATAGGGTAGTGCGAGAGGTAAATACAAGGGTAGTGGGTCAGGGATTGGAGATGATTAAAGAAAATGGAGAAAAGTGGGAGGTGAGCCAGCTGTTGTTTGTTGACGACACTGCGCTTGTGGCACGATCGGAGGAGGGATTGAGGAAGTTGGTGACAGAGTTTAGGAGAGTGTGTGCTAGAAGAAAGCTGAATATAAATGTGGGTAAAAGTAAGGTGATGAGATGTACAAGGGGTGAAAGTGGCAGTAGACTGGAAGTGAGCATTAAGGGAGAGCGACTGGAGGAAGTAGATAGTTTTAGATACTTGGGTGCAAATGTGGCAGGAAAAGGTGGAGTGAAGGTGGAGGTAGAATGTAGATTGAGAGAAGCGAGTAAATGCCTTGGTGGATTAAAAGTGTAATGAGGAATATACATTTGGGAATGGATGCTAAGAGGAGACTGTATGAAGGAGTGATTGTGCCAACAGCACTGTATGGGGCAGAAACATGGAACATAAGAGAGGAAGAGAGAAGGAGTTTGAATGTGTTTGAGATGAGGCGTCTGAGAAGTATGATGGGTGTTTCTAGGCTAGATAGAGTGAGAAATAAGGAGGTGAGGAGAAGAACAGGAGTGGAAAGGGAGTTGGGAGATAGGGTAGATGAAAGAGTATTAGGATGGTTTGGACACATGGAAAGAATGAGTGAAGGAACACTAGTAAAAGAGGTATGGAAGGCAGATGTGGAGGGAGTGAACATGAGGGGACGTCATAGGATGAGGTGGATGGTTGGGGTGAAGAGGGAAGAGGGGAAGAGGGACATGTCTGTTGAGGAAGGACGGGAGAGGACAGAAGACAGGGGTGAATGGAGAATGGTTGTATGTGGATGATGGTGTGATGCATGAGGTGGAATGGGCGGGGGGATGGGGGGTGAGGTAGTATGTGTGAGCAAAATTTGACGCAGCCCGAAGGGATTTCTCCCCGTCTTCTCCTTTTATGCATGGGGGTACGGAGAAGGAGGGGGGTCGCCGATTTAATGAAGCGGCCTTGCTGTGGATGTGCTGTGTCTTGCGACACTGTTTCTGACCCAGGGCATTGGACAAGGTGCAGGGATGACCCGTCATCCAGGAGGTGTTAAAATAAGAGGGAGGGTGGATGGGGTGGAGGGTATTCAGGGATAGAATGGGTGGGAATGATTTTATGCCTTTTCCTTTTTAGCTACCTCCCTTGTAAGGGGGAAAAAGCCTTGGTATATGTATATATATGTATATATGTATATATATATATATATATATATATGTATAATACATATATACATATATATATACATATATGCATACATATATACACATATGCATACATATATACACATATATACACATATATACATATATATATATATATATATATATATATATATATACATATGACGTAAGCAGAGTAGGAAACACAGGAGTCTTAGTCTTGAGTTTATTCCTGACTAGTTTCGCAGGTGTGCTTTTTCAAAATTCAAGATAAAGACTCCTGTGTTTCCTACTCCACTTACGTCAACCTGTCAGAATGTCTCATCAATATATACATATGTATATATATATATATATACATATATATATATATATATATATATATATACATATATGTATATACACATATATATATATTTACATATATATATATACATATATATATATACATTATATACATATATATATATATATATATATATATATATATATATATATCATCATTCTGCTGAAGAGGACCAGTCAGTGGTCGAAATATACAGATAATTAGTATTTCTGATTTCTTTTCTCCGACAGTGGGTTAACAAGTTTCATTTTACCAATGTGCTATTACATTACGCTGTGCTAATATATATATATATATATATGTATATATATATATATATATATATATATATATATATATATATATATATAATATATTAGCAGAAGAAATCACTTGAACGCGTGATACTAGTATAACAACAAAAATTGTAAAACAAATGTCCGGACACTTGAGCCAATATGGCACTGGGAGAGATCCAACTTAACCTTCTGAGTATATATACTTGTCTCTTTCATGTATCAATACCTTGAAAATGTCTGAATGGACGAAAGCGCTCGGTCTCAACTCTTTCATTTTCCCAGTGGTTTGTCTGCATATATATATATATATATATATAATGTGACATCATGACAGGTTTATGAATGGTAAGAATGGAAAGACACGATTGAGAACAAGTGACTTTATTCCTGACCGGTTTCGCCTTTGAGGCTTCTTCAGAGGTAGTATTACCTCTGAAGAAGCCTCAAAGGCGAAAACCGGTCAGGAATAAAATCACTTCTCAATCGGTCTTTCCATTCTTACCATTCATATATATATATATATATATATATATATAATATATATATATATATATATATATATATATGTGTATATATATACATATATATTCATATATGTATATATATGTATATACACATATATATTCATATATGGATATATTTATGTGTATATATATACATATTTATTCTCATATATGTATATATATATATATATATGTATATACATATATATATTCATATATGGATATATTTGTGTATATATATATACTGTATATATATATATATATATATATATACACACATATAGAAATATATATACAATATATTGCAGAAAGATCACTAAAAACAACACGTGATCCACAAATTTTGCTGGTAACTACTAAGGAACTCGGAAGAAAACAGTAATTCTCAAGCGCTTTCGTGTAATTCACATCTTCCCCTGCAGATGTGAAATACACGAAAGCGCTTGGGAAATACTGTTTTCTTCCGATTTCCTTAGTGGTTACCAGCAATATATATATATACATATATATATATATATATATATATATATATATATATATATATACATACTTATATGTATATATATATATACATACATATATATACATATATATATATATATATATGTGTGTGTGTGTGTGTGTGTTTGTGTGTGTGTGGTGTGTGTGTGTGTGTGTGTGTGTGTGTGTGTGTGTGTGTGTGTGTGTAAATATGTATATATAGCGAAAGAGCTAGAGAGAGAGAGAGAGAGAGAGAGAGAGAGAGAGAGAGAGAGAGAGAGAGAGAGAGAGAGAGAGAGAGAGAGAGAGAGAGAGAGAGAGAGAGAGAGAGAGTGTTTTCTATAGTTGAAAATATAAAGATATTAGTCGAATTTACAAATAAGACAGGAAAATAATCAAGCTTAAATCGGAAGAAGAAGCAACAAGAAAAATGCTTCAAAAATCAGTTTACATTTACCAAAACTTCTTAAACCATATTACACATTGTTTTCCTTACTTTACTGTGGATAAAGTTTATAGATTAAGGATTATATTTGAATCATATGAGTTGTAGAACAGAATAATTCGTGGTAAAAGCAAAAGGATAGATACGTACACATTATAGTGCCCTCACAAAGAAGAGTTTAACTGAACGAGATACAATATAGTGTTGAATTTCTATCATGAAATAGAGAACTAAATTATCCCCAGTTAATTCCTTTACCATAATTTTATACAGTTATAACTTTTTATCATGATCGTCTAATTTATATTACCTTATACTATTTATTTTCTATTTTATATTATTTCTTTTTTCTAATCTTACATCACTTCATTTAGTTTAGTTTCATTGCATTTCGTATTTAGTTTCTTTTACTTCTGTTCTCTTCTGTCCATATATTTTGTTATTTGTTATCTTATGTATTGCTTTATTCATTCATATATCTGTTCATCTATTTTTTTATTTCAAAGGATTCAATGTCTCTGACAATCTCTGGTTGTTAGATCGAAGACCCTTAGTGGATGCTGGTCCTCTTTCACCACACTGTATTTCAGCAAAGACACGTGCTTTCTCAAAGGTTTGAACTAAACTCTATTTTGACAAAAATAGAAAGCAGAGAATGTTTGAAACGCTTCAACAGATGACTCACATCAAATACTAACAAGGGAAATACGTTTTTGAAATATTTTCATTTCATGAAATAAAAAATCGTACCAATAACATCTTATTACAATAAATTACAACAAAAAGATAATGCTATCTGAAGACCTCTTTGTTCGCAACGATATCAGATGTTAACATAAGGATTTAGTCTGTGCTAAGTTTTTACTGTTATGATAAAGTTTTAAATTATGATACGAATATTTTTATCCAAAACCTGAAACGAATTACATTCTCTTCTCACGAATTCGATCCTTTATCTGGGGAATTTCCAAGATGATTTGTTTTTTATAACTTTTCATGGCTTAAGTTTAACACCTCTAATAACTTGTTCATAATTGTTTAGGACAGAATAATCGCCATTACTCTTATTATGTAGTTATTTTATGGCTCGCATCTCGCTCTTCCTCATCTAGACATTCTTTATACAGGGATGTGAGGTACGTCAAGGCGATCAGCTTAGATGGATGGAGTCGATGTCGTCAAAGACATAACAAAGGTGCATTTCAAAACAGTTCTCACACATTCTTCTAAATAAACACTACCTCACCATCAACACTTAAGATTCCTAAAATGTGCAAAAAATAATGACGCCAGATGAGGAATATACGACAGAAGGCCCGTGGCTGAGATTGAAGTTGTCATTTCTTTTTCTATCCTCTTGGTCTGTTGTAACAGGCAATAGTCGTTGTTGGGAATCGGAGGGAAGTGCGGGAATCGAACCCACGACAAAGAAGATGCGTGGCCCTCTAGATTTCGATTGTGCCACCAGTGCACGTCCTGAAGAGGACACT
>NC_134801.1:35339232-35341732 GCF_046742065.1 Oratosquilla oratoria | reverse complement strand
TTATTTCCACTCGCTGACACTCTTTCGTGATTTTTGTATTTTGATTTCCTTCAGGATAGCAACTTTCAAAGAATAATATTGTGCTGCAGTTCAAACCGAACCTTCAAGTCTTCATTCCGAAATTATTTATCTTTCATCGTTGAAATTTCTATCTTCACTCATGCACCTGAGGATGACTTGTGTATCTTGTAGAGGAGTTAAGAAGTTATAACGAGTCCAAGTTCACAATGTTATCAAAATGGAAAATCTGCACAATGGGTTTTAAGTTGCTAATGGAAATTGTTCTACCAAATTTTGGTATGACTATGGGAAACTTTTTCCAAGTACAAAGAAATGTTTACATATATTTCTTAGATTTCTTTTCTAATGAAATTAATGCTTACAAAGTCCAAGTTCACAATGTTATCAAAATGGAAAATCTGCACAGTGGGTTTTAAGTTGCTAATGGAAATTGTTGTACCAAATTTTGGTATGACTATGGGAAACTTTTTCCAAGTACAAAGAAATTTTTACATATATTTCTTAGATTTTTTTTCTAATGAAATTAATGCTTACAAAGTCCAAGTTCACAATGTTATCAAAATGGAAAATCTGCACAGTGGGTTTTAAGTTGCTAAAGGAAATTGCTGTACCAAATTTTGGTATGACTATGGGAAACTTTTTCAAAGTACAAAGAAATTTTTACATATATTTCTTAGATTTTTTTTCTAATGGAATTAATGCTTACAAAGTCCAAGTTCACAATGTTATCAAAATGGAAAATCTGCACAGTGGGTTTTAAGTTGCTAATGGAAATTGTTGTACCAAATTTTGGTATGACTATGGGAAACTTTTTCCAAGTACAAAGAAATTTTTACATATATTTCTTAGATTTTTTTTCTAATGGAATTAATGCTTACAATTCATCCCTCTTACCTGCTCCATATGACCATAAGACAAAGAAATGTGAGATGTTTTGTGCACTTGACCTATGGATTCTTGATTTACACAGCTTCCTCCTCAAGTTATGTGATGTAGCACTTTCAATTAAATTAACAAAGCAGAGGGAATATGCAAGATCTCCCTATTTTATCATTTAATATACAAAAGTAGAAGCTTATTAAATCTATATTATGAAGAAACTCACTGATGCTAGTATGTTTATTACCATTCTATTAATCATAAAAGCACATGAAATAGCTTTTTCTTCAAAGCTCCCTCGAGGTTATAGAAATTGTGTGAATTAATTATGTGATTATTAATAAAACGAAACATACGACATTATACCCAAGTTAAAATATTCTAAATGTTTTGTCTAAAAGACTCACCACATGGTTAGGAAGTCTTAATATGGCAAGTGTCCGTAAAAGTTTTACAACAAGAACTTGTTTTTCAATCCATTCTGTGACAATTTTGTAAGATTTTTCCATTTGTTCATTGATTTTAGCAACAATACACTTAATATCATTTTCGTTAAAAATCCCCAGGTAATAACGGCAAACAATATGACAGATGCTAAATTGGATAAAGGACAAAGGCTTGATAATAACAAAGCTATAAGCATGAGTATAGCATTACAACAAGCTAAATGTCAAATGGTGTTTTATAACGGAGACTGTAGAGATGATATCCGCTACGACAACGCAAAGAAAATAATTACTTATAATTTTTCATTCGTCAGAAACATTACCGAATTACTTTTCATAATCAAACTTTAATACGAATTCATATAGATTTGATCATCTTATTGAAAAAAGTAAGCAGCACTTCAGAGCCAAAGCTTGCCATTACCACTTTTTCAAGTGATCCCTTGCATGCCCTATTTCCGTTCCTTAAGTTCGCGTTAAGTTACGTTTATTTATACACTCTGGAGATGTCTCACTACATTTAATTTCCCAGTGGCATTCTGTATAACCATACACATTATACGCAGATGCATACTATTACAAACACATACACACACACGCGCGCGCGCTCATATATATATATATGAATATATATCCGAAGGGATTTCTCCCCGTCTTCCCCTTTTATGCATGGGGGGGACGGAAAGGGGGGGTCACCGTTTTAATGAAGCTGCTTTGCTGTGGATGTGCTGTGTCTTGCGACACTGCTTCTGACCCAGGGCAGTGGACAAGGTGCAGAGATGACCCGTCATCCAGGAGGTGCTAAGATAAGAGGGAGGGTGGAGGGGTGTGGAGTGCATTCAGGGATGGAATGGGTGGGAATGATTTTATGCCTTTTCCTTTTTGGCTACCTCCCTTGTAAGGGGAAAAAAGCCTTGGCATATGTATGTGTATATATATATATATATATATATATATATATATATATATATGTATATATTATACATATGTATATATATGTATATACAAGCGCATATATATATATATATATGTATATACACGCACATATATGCATACATACATATATATATATATATATATATATATATATTCAGATCTTGCAAATCTTCTGCTCTTTCTTAAATAAGAATACTGTTATCTCTTAGGTGGTTCAA
>NC_134801.1:35324232-35329232 GCF_046742065.1 Oratosquilla oratoria | reverse complement strand
AATGTTCAATCTGTCTTAAGAAACATACACAACTTGTCGGAAGGCTCGCCTAATACGGGATTAGATGAAATTGAGATTAGATCTTCCAATGTTACGTGTAGCGTGGTCGGGGACTAGTACAGTCCTTTTGAACCATCACCGTGGCATGGTTGCTAACGTCTTGACCTCGTGATTTTCGACGCACGGGTCAGGGTTCGTATCCCATGGCGGAGCTTCTAAAAATGTTCAATCTGTCTTAAGAAACATACACAACTTGTCGGAAGGCTCGCCTAATACGGGATTAGATGAAATTGAGATTAGATCTTCCAATGTTACGTGAAGCGTGGTCGGGGACTAGTACAGTCCTTTTGAACCATCACCGTGGCATGGTTGCTAACGTCTTGACCTCGTGATTTTCGACGCACGGGTCAGGGTTCGTATCCCATGGCGGAGCTTCTAAAAATGTCATATATATATATATATATATATATTTACTGTATATTATATATATTATGATATGCATTACAGTATGTATGTTCGAGTATATGTACATGTACATATACAAATATATATATATATATATATATATATATATATATATATATATATATATATAACTCTGCCATGGTGAATGACATCTAAATCACATGCCGCTCCCAAGCCCGGATAAAAGAGGAGGGTTGTCATGACAGGCCTAGCTAGCCGATGACGTAAAAAGACCTATTTGCTCGAGAAACTCAAGGGACAGCCTCGGAACCAGGACGGACCAATCGAAGACGAAATAGGAAACGATTATGGACCAGAGCCCGAACTATGCCAAAAATAAGATGTGCAACTTTAAACATTGCCACATACAAGGACAAAGAAGAAGAAATCATTGAAATGATGCTGAGTAGAAAAATAGACTTATTTGGTATGGCGGAGACAAGACAGTTTGGAAAGGAAAGAGGAAAAGATTTAGGTGGTGGATTTGTTTTGATGTATAGTGAAGTTGAAACAGGAAGAAGAAAACATGGGGTAGCAATTATAATAGGACCAACACTCTCACCATATATTCAAAACGTAAAATTGATAAATGAGAGACTTATGTACTGTGTACTGAACATCAAAGGTAAAAGATACTTTATATATCAGGTGTATGCACCTCAACAAGGACACACCGATGATGAAAAAAGGGAGTTTTTAGAGATGCTGGAGGATAACATTAACATTGATATGGACCCAGATAATGTCACTATAATCATGGGTGATTTTAATGCTAGGGTTGGACTGGACAGAGGAGGTATACAGAACATCATAGGACCCTTTGGAGAAGAGGTGAAAAACAGAGAAGGGGAAAATCTGATAGATTTATGCATGAGAAATAATATGAAGATTATGAACGGCTTTTTTAAACATAAAGATGAACATAGGTATACAAGATACAGATGAAATCAGTTAACCGATCAATTTGACCAAAAGTCCATTATTGACTACATGCTGACATCTGATAAAAGATTATTCAACAACGTGAAAGTTGTACCAGGTGATTCGCTAAATTCAGATCACAGACTTCTAATTGGATATTTAAATATTAAGAAGATAAAGCAAAGACAAATACAAAAGAGAAAAGTCATCAAAGTTCAGTCATTAAAAGATGCTGAAACAAAAGACAAGTATCAGGTAGCAGTAGATGAGAAAATTAATCTCAGAGAGGAAGCAGCTGAGGATTGGGAAGATCTGAAGGAAATAATTAAAGATGTAGCAGAAGAAACGTTAGGAACAAAAATGGTGGGAGGAAGTAAGAAAAGACATACACCATGGTGGACAGAGGAAGTAAAGTGTGCAGTAAAAGAAAAAGTGAAGGCACTAAGAAAGTGGTTGAGACATAAAACGCTTGAAACGAGAATAGAGTATGTCACTTCAAGAAATAAGGCAGAAGAAGTAAATAGAACAGCAAAACAAAATGTTTGGAAGAAGTTAGGAGAGACAATAGAACAAGATCTAAAAGGTAGTAAGAAGAAAATCATTGGATTAGCAAAATCATATAGAAAAGATAAGAGTATGGTGTATAACATTAAAGATAACAAAGGTAATGTTATTGTAGAACCCAACAAGATAAACGAGAAATGGCAGAGATATTTTGAAAACCTACTGAATGTGGGAGGTGAAGACATAGATGAAAGTATAGAGAACGAAGAGGACGTTGAAGAGAGACAAGACCGAGATGATGAAATAACAAGAAATGAGCTACAAGAAGCCCTGAAGAAGATGAAAAACGATAAAGCACCGGGATGTGATGCCTTACCGATCGAGCTGATAAAGGAGGGAAGTGATGCCCTAAAAGAGAAGATATTGACAATATTAAACAAGGCCTGGAGAGAAGAAACTATTCCACAAAGTTGGGGCAAGACCATTATATTACCGATCTATAAAGGTAAAGGCGACTCATGTTTCTGTGGTAATTACAGAGGTATCTCTCTCATCAATCAGGTAGCTAAACTTTATGAAAGAATCCTAGAAAAGAGAGCAAGAACAGTGATAGAGCCGAAACTAGGAGAAGAACAGTTTGGATATAGAAAAGATAGAAGTACATCTGACCCCATTTTTATTTTAAGAATGGTCATGGAAAAATGCTGGGAGTATAACAAAAATTTGTATTGTGCTTTTATAGACTTGGCAAAAGCATTTGACTCCGTTCCAAGAAACAAATTATGGAAATGTTTAGTGGAGGAGTATAAAATGACAAGCAAACTGCAGAAAGCCATAGAGAGTACATATAAGCCATATTCGTGTCTTATATGTACAAGGTAGTGTTTTGTAGTGTTTTGTCCCCATTATTATTCATAGCATATATGGATAGCATTATCAAAAAGTATAAAAAGAGAATAAGAGATCAAGGAGAAGGGGATGGAGATATTCTAGTGTATGCAGATGACATTGCCTGCTGGAGTAACGACAGATTACAGTTAGAAAGAGCTCAAAATTGTTGGAAAAGATGCTTTAATGAGGCAGGACTAAGCATTAATATTCAGAAGACTGAAATATTAACCATCACAAAAGAAAATTATGACATTGCAGAAATAATGATTGAAAATGAAAATGTTAAAGAAGCACATTGTGTTAAGTATCTGGGAAGCGTATTTACAAAAGATGGATGCAAGAATAGGGAAGAGATAACTGAAAGAATGTCAAAGTAAAGTAGAGGTGTCTGTGCCTTGTACCCTATCCTAAAAGATATAAATGTACCTACGGAGGCAAAGAAAAATATTTTTGAATCAGTTTTGGTACCAATTTTAATGTATGCTGCTGAAAGCTGGACATTAACATCAAGAGACTGGAGCAGAATTCAGTCGGCAGAAATGAAAACGTTGAGAGCAATAGTAAATAAAACCAAAAGAGATCGAATTAGAAATGATGAAATAAGAGAAATGATTGGAGTAAAATCAACTAGAAGCAAAATAGAAAAGGCACAATTAAGGTGGCTTGGGCAGGTGGAGAGAATGGATGAAGAGAGAATTGCAAAGAAAAGATGGAACTGGAGACCAGAAGGTAGCAGATCTAGAGGTAGACCGAAGAAAAGATGGAAAGATGGCGTTCAAGAAATCCTAGAGGCAAATGGATTAGGAAAAATAGAGGATTTGAGAGAAGAGGGAAGCTTTGAGAGGACAATCTGGAGAAGTGTGCTGGCCCGACTGACAGGCTGTAAGCCTACCTGGGAGCAGAAGTAAGAAGTAATATATATATATATATATATATATGTATATACTGTATATATATACATATATATATATATATATATATATATGTATATCCATATGTAGATATTAGGGACATATATGCATATGTAGACTTGCTATGAAGAGGTTGATATGATTTTGACATAGTATGTATTCTGAAACTTCAAAAGTTTACGTTGGATATAATGTTGAGAATAAACGTTTCTCTTAAAGATCATTTCCCCTACAATTTGAAGAGAATTTGTTCAGACTCCATTTTATGCTTAAGAAGTTTAACATCCATGTGATTTTTAAGAACTAACATAAAGAACCTACTTATCAAGAAATACATCCTTCGTAAAATGGATGAGAAAAATGTTACATTGAACAGATAGACCACGAATTGAGTAAAAAACACACAACTAGTGTAACAAGGGCACAATAGTCTAGTGGGGTTTTTGTACATGTTAGAGATACCTGTCATGTAATTGACCGAGACAACTCAAAAAAAGAATAACTTCCAATTCAGCTGTAAATAAAAAATATTGTTGAATCTTGTTATATTGAAAAACCATTCGATCTCGCTATGAATGTTAGCTTAGGACTGTGCAATTTGGAAGACTTTTTTTTTTTTTTTTTTTTTTTTTTATATAAATCAGCAAACCGCGGAGGTCCTGGGACGGCCATGGGTCATTGCCTAAACATAGTGAGTCTATTGTCTCCCCCTTGTCCCTTTCTTTTTTCTCTGTTTTCGTTCTTTTAATTACTCGTCATCTGTAAAAACCTTCTGTATGTCCCGAAGATGCTAATAGGCACGAAAACGTTTGGACTGCGTCACATGTTTTCCCAGTGGCTTTTAGCCTACATATACATACACATACATTTACATATACACACATATATATATACGCAAGCATACACGGGACTTAGAAATTACATAGGGGTGAAAGGGAATCGTCGAACATAAAATGTAAATCATAAATCGGAACAGCTTTGATTACATAATTCCCGTAATTTGTTGTGTGTATGCGCGCGCGCGCGCGCGTGTGTGTGTGTGTGTGTGTGTGTGTGTGTGTGTGTGTGTGTGTGTGTGTGTGTGTGTGTGTGTGTGTGTGTGTGCGCGCGAGCATTCTTATGTGTGTGTGTGTGTGTGTGTGTGTGTGTGTGTGTGTGTGTGTGTGTGTGTGTGTGTGTGTGTGTGTGTGTGTGTGTGTGTGTGTGTGTATGTGTGTGTGTATGTGCGTGAGTGTGCGTGCGTGTATTGAATGTATCAGAAAGGCGTAACCAATCTTAGTCAATTTGAACAAAGAGTAGAAAACTTAC
>NC_134801.1:35309232-35316732 GCF_046742065.1 Oratosquilla oratoria | reverse complement strand
GGAAGAGGAAGAGAGAGGAAGAGGGAGAGAGGAACAACGAAAGAGAGGAACAGGGAGAGAGAGGAACAGAGAGAAATAGAGGAATATGTGGAGGGAGTTACGGATAAAAGAGGGGAGGACTGAGGGAGAGAGAGGGAGGAAGAGAGAGGGAGAAAGAAGGAAAAGGAGGGGAAAAAAGGGAAAGAAAAGGAGAGAGAGAGAGAGAGAGAGAGAGAGAGAGAGAGAGAGAGAGAGAGAGAGAGAGAGAGAGAGAGAGAGAGAGAGAGAGAGAGAGAGAGAGAGAGAGAGAGAGAGAGGGAGAGAGAGAGAAAGAACTTTAGTAAAACAATGTAGTGGAAGGAAAGCTTGAGTGACGCTAAAATTCTGTGAAAGAAACCAGGGGCTCCTCAAGAACGTCTCTTTCTCCCGTAAGATTGTGAACACTCAGACACTGTGCCAAACCTCTCTCGTTCATAAACCCAGAGTTTTTATTTTTCTTCCTTCTTCTCAAATATAAAGTTTCTGTCCCAAGAAGCAGGTTTGCTTTTATGATCCCTGAGTGCGATATTTCGGGAACAAGCCTGGAATCCAATTTCTTGTTGATCCAAGGTCATTGAACCTCTTTCCCTCGAGGTCTTCTTCTTCTGAAGAGTCCGACTTCTGAGGAGTCTGACCAAGAGGATTTCTTCCCACGATCTCATGAGTTTTGTCATATCTGATGTTGTGTTGTGATGCCTTGGGTTCGTAGAGGATATTTACTTCATCCCCTTTACTAATCGTGATTTTTTTTTTTTTCGCGGTAATGCTCGGTTAGGACCATGACATTAGTGTGTTGGAAACGGGTTCGCGTGGATGGGATTAAAGGACATTTGGCTGCGGAATGAATTTTCATAAGCACTTCAGTATCCATGTGTGTGTCCCAGAAAACACCTAAGGCCCGATTCACACGTATCGACTTTTCGCCGTGTGCCGTCCATGACATGACGTCGTGCTCTCAAATAATCATCGGTGTCTATGGACGCCTTCACACGTGGTCGTAATCGTGATATGTGAAAGCGTCTATAAACACCCACGGTTATATGAAAGCACGACGTCGTGTCGTGGACGGCGCACGGCAAAAAGTCGATACGTGTGAAACAAGCCTTAGAGAACGCATAACTCTTTCAGAGCCTCTGTTACCAAATTTAAAAAAAAAATTGACTACAGTTAGCACTGTAGGCTACAGTAAGAAGCATGAGCATGTGTTTTTCAAAGGAAAATCTTCAATGATAATTTTCAAAGAAAAAATATACATTATGTTCTAGGCATTATTTTAGTGGATAACGAAAAAATAAATTTAGTTTTGGCCGTTTCTTTAGTAAGTTGAAAAAATCATAACTCCCAGATGCTTAAATGATGGAGGAATGGTGTAAACATCATATTTCAACTTACACATGTGTATCTCACAAGCACTACTTTCTTCTCTCGATTTTAATGCAGAGGTGAGTACTGCATTAACCTCTAAAGAAGCAAGTAGCAAAGACAAAATACATATGTATAAGTTGCCCAACAAAGCTTGCATCGTTGATCTACAGGCTATTAGTCAAAAGAAATCCTATATAGTTCTTGAAAAGTCATGAAACATTATCAAAAGGAATTCTTCTTACCACTTCACTACACAAGGAAACATACACACACACATACACCCACACCCACACACACACACACACATACACACATACACACATGCACTCACACACACACACACACACACACACACTTACACACACACACACACTTACACACACACACACACACACACACACACACACACACACACACACACACGCAACACACACACGTGCATACATACATACATACATACATACATACATACATACAGACAAACACAGACACATTATATATATATATATATATATATATATATATATATATATATATATATATATATATATTCATATAAATAAAGAGACACATGCCTACATCTACAGTATATCAGATGGGATGTAAGCCGAATCCAAAATTGCTAAAGATAAGGAAGGCATAATTGTATAGGGTCAAAGTGACGATGTACAGTATCTGTTATCTGATGATCTGATGACTATTTGATGAACTGAATTCTAACAATTTCTTATGAGTTTAGATGAAGAATTTTTTCTTGTTTTTCATTTTTTCTGGGTAGTTTATTTCTTTGATTGACTCCGGTACTCATAACACTGATATACAGTAGTGATGTGCACAACAATGGCCGGCGTATTCTGCAGAGCTGCAGCAAACGTATTCCTTTGCGTCGTGAATTTATGATACGAGTAAATCTGTTTGGTCATAAAAGACTCGTTCATGTTTGCAGATCTACGACCAAAAGATATACGCCTCCCACAGCTTCTTAGAAGACAGCAGACACTGAATTACTTTTGGTACAGGAGGCAATTATGATTCGGTATAACGTCGCTAACTCCCCCTACTAGGAGGCAAAGACGATGCCCCTTACATAGGACTTTATAGAGTGGAATTTAGTTAACCATGTCCTTGGTCCAACTCGTTGGTGGCAAGGCTCAAATGGCCGTCACCTCGAGTCCTCGACCTCCCCTGCTGAAGCGACGATGTAACGCGTTCGGCCAGCAAACATACACACCGACTGTACCAAAATACGGGTACCATTTACCGATTCATCTGTGTCCTGATTATATCGTTTCGCGCTCCAAACTATATTTACTCTATGGAAATCATTCACATTCATTTTAAGCATATGAATGCAATGTTCGCAGACTGCATTTTTTGACAAATGAGTGCATTTTGCTGAGGAATGTCGATTTGCAAAATTATCCAGGACAGTGCATACAGCTATTTGTGCGGAAATGCTGCTGACGGCATATTGTGCCATTTCACTTTAGCAGCCCTAAACAGGGCGTAAATTATTCTGATGATATTGGTATGGTTTATTCCTTTTTATTTTCCTTCTCTATGTTGAAAGATACGTTGAGGTAATTTCGTCAATCGATATCCATCTTGTCGTCGTACAGTTTCACCATCAACGAATTTAAATCTATTTTACAACTCATCCCTGTTTCCGCTTCCACGCTTTTCTCGTATTACTGAATTTCTCATTGCGCCGAATTAAACTATTCAGGATTCAGCTGAAGCACCTCGTACTCACAGTAAAAATGCAGATGATAACTCCGTAGAAAAAATTCTTGCATTTTCGTCATTCTTATACAATTTTTGCAATATACATATCAATCTGACGAGCTCGAAGGCCATTGGAAGAAACTATTGACACAAATGAACTATTACAAGCATACAAAAATTCTTATTGGGGTCAAAATGAAAAATGTACTATGATGCGTCTAAACTAAAAAAAAATTAATGTTTGCTAATATACGGTGATAAATTTTCAAGGAAAGGTTCTGTAGCATTGCGGCTTCAAATTGGCAATATCGAAGGGATCTAGCTTTGGAAGGGTATACATGTAGTTATCATGACGACAAAGTTCCTGTGGCCGATCGATGCTATGGTCATAGGCGGGAGACTGGGTCTGTATATTTCGGCATCATAATGTAACCTCAACAATGTGAACACGACTTCGATTGGCGAGTAGAAGTCTTTTTCTAGATACGTCACAACTTCTAAGCTGCCGAGGGGAATAAATTGAATAGCCTGGCGACAACGGGAATAAAAAAAATGTGCCACTTGACACGACAAGGATGACATGAAACAGGTTATGAGAACAATTAGTATAGATTTATGAAATTCTAGTCATAGTAGCACTTTTTTTTGCTATTACTCCGTTATTACAGATTTCCGCGCTAAATACATAGAAGAATTTCGTGTATTAGTAAAACTTATATTCATCTATTAACAGCCCAGACTTTACTGTATATTAACTCTACAACCTACTGCATTATTTCATGGTTCACTACCATGACATTAGCGGGAGATAAGAATAGAATCTTTGGCAAACAGCAATGTTGCATTGTGAGCCACTTGCTGTTTGGACGGTATCACACTGCCCGGCACAGCCGCTGGTGGCTTGTTGTTGGCTATAGCAAAATATTACTTATGCGTCATTAGACCTGAAAGGTTCTGACTTTGTTATATGAAGGTCTAGCTATCGCCAAGTGATTTTATTAACCCAACTGAACTTGCCCATGTTCTAGCGCATCACTCGTGTGACACAGGGCATCGAAGAATATGTTGGACCAGCAGTAAGGACAGTTTGATAGCTCGTCAGCATGTTCGATAACACTGGGTGAATTATTAACATTTATCTTAAGTTTTGGCTTGTTTTACTTACCTTGACGGTGTGTAAGGTGTTGTTCTGCTTTCTCAGGACGATCATCGGTAATGCACTTACGACAAGTTAGTCTTGAGACATCACTAGAAACATGATTAACACTTAGCCACAACAACTGAGTCAATTATGCCACTGCATTATGTCCCAGTAGCCTCTTTATCTATAAATTAATCAACGACAGGCTAAATCACATACCACGTAGAACCATTCTACAAGATCTAAAAATGACTACATGGAATATCCACCAGTAGAGCTAAATTATTTTACGTTAACCTGAACAAAACGTAGAACGTGGCCCAATTTATAACACTTTAATGTTCATTGATTATCACAACACTGCTTGTCCATGCGATCACAATCACAAATTGATTCATAACACTGGCTTGCTTACATCTCTGAGGATGTCTGCCTCACGGAAGCTCCTCAAAAACTTCGTAGTTGGTGTGTGGGGATTGCTATGCTAGGAAGATGTCAAGTATTCGCGTTGTTTACGAACAGCGCGACTTGCAGTATCCGAAATGATTTGTATTATATAGTATGTAACATATGTTCATAAAATATGATAGGCAAAATAAAATAAAAATGTATCTAATCAATTGCTACTCAGGTTTGGATTTAAAGGAACGACCTTTTAAAGGACCCTTTGCAACGATAATGAGCTAGTTAGACTTTCGTCCTAGCCCCTGTCACACACGCAATTCAAATAAGTTCGTTTGAGAAGAAACAACTTAGGTTACATTTTTTTTATTTTTCGAATCTCCAAATGTCAAATAACTTTTGTGTCATATAATGAAAAGTGAATGACGAACTAAGAAAAGCTAAACCTATACGAATATTAGACACTTATTTGAAATGTCCATAGAGAAGTCACTACTTTAAGCGAAGTCATTTTCCAGCTTTTCAAATTCATAACATTTGACGAGAATCTAGAATATGTAAAGGGGGCGCCTTGGTGGTTAAATTTTTACCTTATGAAAAAATTTACATTACTGAAGTGAGGGGATAAACCTATTAAGAGCCCTACCGCACAAATGCGCACAAATGCACACACACACACACACACACACACACACACACACACACACACACACACACACACACACACACACACACACACACACACACACACACACACACACACACACACACACACACACACACACACACACACACACACACACACACACACAGAGATCGGTCATATGAGCTCTGAGCTCTCTTCCGTGAGGGAAATAGCTGTCGATCACGAGTTCAGCACGTGATCCAAAGACCAAGGTGAATACATATATATGTATGTATGTATGTATATATGTATATATATATATAAAATATAATATATATATATATATATATATATATATATATATATATATATATCGTGACATCATGACAGTTGTATGAATAGTGGGAATAGAAAGACACTATTAGGAACAAGAGACTTGTTATATATATATATATATATATATATATATATATATATACATATATATATATGTATATATATATATATATATATATATATATATATATATGTATATGTATAATAATAATAATGATAATAATGGAAGGTTTATTTCAATTGCAGTAGTACACTGACAATAATACAATTGCAAAAGCTGATTAAAAATATAGGACTTAGAGTATATACACTGTATAAGTTCACATGGAGTTCATTATGTGCACAATGGATGGGATGGCACTGTTTTATGTATATATGTGCGTGTGTGTGTGTGTGTGTGTGTGTGTGCGTGTAAAGTCATCACAGAGAGAAATTTAATTGAATGCAGTTTGATCAAATCTAGTAAGGGAATAAATTTTAAACTCCATCAAGGTTTGTACAAATTAGATAGTTATATTTACCATGAAATTTCAAAATTATCTAAATTGTAATATACCACTTCTGAGCAATTGTCCCATACTTGTTGGTTACCAAGATGGTATCAAATGTCACGTGTACTACTTCCACTACCTCGCCGAATTTCCTCTTTACCATGTCTCACCCAGTCATATATTCTGTACCTTGCTTCTTCATTATATAATTCCTTCTTTGTATCAGCACTGAAGATGTAATTATACGAAAGCGCTCTGCTTCGTTAGTTTACTTTTTCCTAGTGGTTACTTACGCATATATATATATATATATGTATATACATACATATATATGTACATATATATAAATATATATATATGTATATATATATATGTACATATATATATATACATATATATATACATATACATATATATATATATATATATATATATATATATATATATGTATATATATATATATATATGTCTATGTACACACGCACATATACAAAAAAGCCCAAACACATACACACATACACATGTATATACAAACACAAAAATGTACACACGCGTGCGCACACACACACATATGCGCGCGCGCGCAGCAGTAGAAGAAAGAGCAAAAACAAAGGAGTGGTTAATGAAGCTACGACAAAGATTAATAACTGGACGGAGCAGGTGACGATGGAATTTTACTCTAAGATTGATCGACCAGTAACTAAGGAAGTGATACTGAAGGAGAGAAGTTGAGAAAGACATCAAATTCAGTATAATTTAGAGCTCTTACCTCTATTCAGTAGACGAAGGCAGTGACTTGATTAGTTATAAGAAGTGAAATGCAGAAGAATGTGACATCATGTCGTCATTGCTTGGAAAACTACGCATCATATGATTTATACGGTTCGTAATATTTTAATAAACTCATTATGCCTCATAGATGTTAATTCAGGAGTTAACTATACTTTTAAATGCTGAATATGAAAAATTTAGCTATTAATGGTCAGAAAATATGTAATCGGAAAATTGTGACGTCATGTCGTTGCTTGGAACACTACGTAATATTCTAATATACTCATTATGCCTCATAGATGCTAATTCAGGAGTTGGCTATACTTTTGAATAATGAATATGAAAATTTTAAATATTAATGGTCAGAAAATATGTAATCGGAAAATTGGAAATTAAAAAATTAGAAAATTGGAAAATTAGCAGTCGTGACGTCACGCGCTCAGAGCTGGGGTTCCTTAGGACCCACAGAGCTGATGTCGTGACGTCATGTCTCTTCTGATTGGCTAGTCCTTAGTCGTGACGTCATATCTCTTCTTTTGATCTCTTCTTCTGATTGGCTGGTCCTCAGTCGTGACGTCATATCTCTTCTTCTGATTGGCTGGTCTTCAGTCGTGACGAAATATACT
>NC_134801.1:35279232-35281732 GCF_046742065.1 Oratosquilla oratoria | reverse complement strand
CTACCACTGCGCCATCGAGTCGTGTGTGTGTTCATGTGTGTCTAAGTGTGCTTATATGTGTGTACATCTTTGTGCATGTGTTTATATGACTGTATGCGTTTATACATACACGTGTGTTAGTTGTAATTTCTGTATCGGAAAAACCGTCAGTACTATAGTACTTGAGGACTGTAATGATTGTTGTGCTGTACGGATGTGTATGAACGCACGTAATGTAGTATTTTTGTGTTTTTGCTTATCTGTGCAACAGTGCATGTTTGTAGTGGATGTTACTGTGTGCAAATGCCGCAGGATATGCATTTTGTGTTGTAATATAGCTGAAATGCGTTACAATAGTGTTTGTGGGTTTGATACTGATGTCAATAGGAATTGTGTTGTAGAAATTTGTTGTAGTACAGAAAATCATTGTGCATGTTGTAATGTGTTGTAACAATATTAATCTTGTTGTGTGGGTCTTGTAGGTCGTGTGAATTTTAGTGCACGTGTTTTAGTTTTTTATTTGAGGTGCGTGTGTTATTAAACGTGTATTTTCTCTCGCATGTTGTAACTAGGCTGTACTTAGTGCATTACTGCATCGTTTCTGTGTTATAGCAAACGTGAGTTGTTGAATTCCGGTCTTGTTTACTCTTGCATAAAAGAACGGACCCAAAAAGACGAGAAAAAATGAAATAAAAGAAATGAAAACGGGCCAGAAATGAATATATAATCGTATGTGCATGCACGATTGTAACTAAAGTTCCAGAGCTGAAAAAGGGGAATAGTCATTTATTATTTTTGTTTCATTACATATTTATGAGAATGGAAATGCGTTAGGGATACTTTCCCATAGATTGAAGCTTCCCTCCCAACATTTTTTATATTTCTAGGGACACCCATTATGGATTAAATGTCCCCAAGTTCGTAGCAGTACAACATAGTAAAAGCATCATGTCGACATTGTTAGATCAATACAAATATACTTCTATATAATGTAAACATAAGAACATAACATAAGAACATAAGAATGAATGAGATTGCAAGAGACCATAAGGCCTACACTAGGCAGTTCCATGTCTATTACCACCTGTCATCTCCATCCATAAAGTTGTCTAACTGTTTCTTAAAACAACCGATAGTTTCAGTGCTCACCACATTATTACTATGTCTATTCCATTCGTTGACCACCCTATTAGTAAACCAATTCTTGCCTATTTCATTCTTAAATCTAAATCTGTCCAAGCTAAATCCATTACTGCGAGTCGTGCCCTGTTGTCTTAATATGATGACCTTGTTTGCGTCATCCTTTTTAAAGCCTATGATCCACTTGAACATCTCTATTTGATCACCAACGTACTTTGCGTCTTTCCAGAGAGTGTAAGTTAAGGTGCCTAAGCCTCTGTTCTTAACGTAAATTTCTGAGCCCATGTATCATTTTGGTCATTCTCCTCTGTACTGATTCTAGTGAATTGATGTCCATTCTATAGGACGGAGACCAAAACTATACCGCATAGTCAAGGATGGGTCTAACTAACGCTAGAGTTTGATAATTACCTCTGCACTTCTATTCGTAACCGTCCTAGCAATGAAACCTAATGCTCTATTAGCTTTATTCCTGGCGCTAATGCACTGTTTCCTGGATTTAAGTTCAGGACTCACTAGAATTCCCAAGTCTCTCTTGCAATCAGTTTTCTCTAAAAACGTGTTATCTAAGCTATATCTGTTTTTGGGATTGTGTAGCCCTACGTTTAACACGCTGCACTTTGAGATATTAAAGTCTATTTGCCATTTCACCGACCATATGAACAATTTGTTAAGATCATCCTGCAGAATCTCGGCGTCGTCTCCTGACCTAATTAGGCGTCCTATTTTAGTGTCGTCCACGAACTTACTAACATCACTATCAATCCCCATGTCCAAGTGGTTTATGTACATAATGAACAATAAGGGACCCAAAACCGAGCCCTGGGGAACTCCACTAGAAACACAACCCCCCCCCCCCATTTGGATTTTACACCGTTTGTGGTAACCCACTTTTTTCTGTCACTGATCCAAGGTCTAATTTATTCTAACACTTTTCTTCCAATGTCATGAGCTTTAATTTTATTTAGTAGTCTCTGGTGGGGCACCTTGTCAAACGCTTTGTAAAGTCAAGGTAAATAACATCGTAACTATCATTGTTATCTGACACCTTCTATACTTTAGTTTAAAAAAATAGAAGATTAGTCACACGTGACTTATCCTAAAGAGAAACCATATTGTGAGTCACGAATCAAATTATGTCAGTCGATGTAATCTCTGATTCTATTAAATATTATTTATTCAAGCATTTTACCTATAACTGATGTCAAATTCATTGGCCTGTAGTTGCATATGGACAATTTATCTCCCTTTTTGAAAACAGGAACATCATTTGCCTGCCCCCACACAATAGAAACAAAACCAGTGCCTACAGACTTATCAAATATTTCTGTTAACTGATCGCAGATTTCAAATTTACACTCTTTAAGCACTGTCGGAATAA
>NC_134801.1:35269232-35274232 GCF_046742065.1 Oratosquilla oratoria | reverse complement strand
CATCTCCTTTTCCACCCTCGCTCTCCTCCTCACCTCCTCGTTTTTCATTCTATCCACCATTCTATCAATTCTATCCCTTACCATACATTTAATCTCAAACACATTTAAATGTCTCCTCTCTGTCACTCTTAGATTCTAAGTTCCTGTCCCCATAGAGTGTCGTCAGCATAATCACTCCTTTATATAATCTCCTCTTTGCACCCATTCTCACAAGCCTAGTGCCGATAAAAGAGTATTGAGATGGTCTGGATTCATGGAAAGAATGACTGAAGAAAGAGTAGTAAAAGAGTTGTGGAAGGCAGAGGTGGAACGGGTGAACTTGAAGGGACGACCGAGGATGACATGGATGGATGGAGTGAACGAGGCTTTGAGCAAGAAGAGAATGTCTGTTGAACAAGGAATGGAGATGACAGAAGATAAGGGTGAGTGGAGAATGGCTGTGTATGGATCATACTGTGATGCAAAGAAGGGAGGGGGAGGGGGGGAGTATGGAGTGGATATGTACGTAATGATATTTTGAGGCAGCCCGAAGGGATTTCTCACCGTATGTAGGGATGGAGAGAGGGTGTAGCCGATTAAGTGAAGGTGCCAAGCTGTGGGGGTACTATGTCTTGCTACATTGCTTCTGACCCAAAGTAAAGGGTGAGATACAGGGATGACCTTTCATTTACTAGGAGCTAAGATGTTAGGGAAGAAAGGATGGTGCATGGGAGTGGAAGGAGTGCGAATGGAACGGGTGGGAGTGGGTGTGGTTGTGCCTACTATCTATCAGGTCATAATGAAAGAATTAAAGCAGATATAATCATTGGATTCTTCCTAACCATATATAGATTAGCACAGAATATATAGAAAACGAAATGAAGCGCATAGTTTCAATATTTCAAAAATTAGAATATACAAAGAGATTAATTATATAGTCAAAAACGAAAGCATAAGAAATAACGAAAAGAGCAACAAATAACAAAGAAAAAGAAGAAAATAATAAAAACAACATATTAGTAATGCCAAACCCTACAGCAGTCATAAAATAAAGAACATATATAGAACAAAACAACATAAAGATAACTATAAATACAGGACAAAGAATAGGAAAAATAGTAATAGAAATAAAAGACTTTAGAAATTAAAATAACATTGTGTACAAAATTCTCTGTACCGCAGTCATACTGTGGAGAAAGTGGATATAAGATCACAAAATGAACACAACACCACAAAAACGACATCAGATCAAACAGAACCACCAACTCACTTGTAACACACATAGACAAAATAGAGCCCCTAACAACTTGGAAAAACATATAAATACTACATCAAGGACTAGACAAGAAAATGAGAAAAGTTATAGAAGCTGAAGAAATTAGTCAAAATGATTCCAATAACAACCGAAGAGGATTCATCACATGGTCTCTCCCAGCGGGAACACTAGCGATTAACGACTGAAGGAGGCGAAAAAGAGGGGGGCCAAACAACACACGTAAAATAGGTATAACTGTTTATATTCTAAATGTAGTTTACCTTGAAAAAGACCAGATTGTCGAAACGTTGGTAACAAAAGTCAAAGCTCGTCTCGTGTTTCCGATTTCTCTCTGCCCTCAAATTTGTCACGATGAATAATCATACACCCTCACACACACATACACACACACATATACACACAGACACATACACACACACACACACACACACACACACACACACACACACACACACACACACACACACACACACACACACACACACACACACACACACATATATATATATATATATATATATATATATATATAAAAGAAAAGATAACTGCATACATAAGATAAACAAATAGATAAATATATGTATAACTACATGAATAAATAAGTAGAAATAAAAAGAAATGGATGAATATATGGACAAAAATCTAAATAAATATACAAGTAAACATACAACATGAATAGAAGAGGGAGGTGAATAAAGAAGACACTGCTCCAGGTCTGATTTTTTTTTTTTTTTTTTTTTTTTTAATAATTTTGAATTTAACTTCTTCTAAGAGTTATCTAGGCTGAACATGATTTAATACGAGTGCATTCTTAATCCGCATCCTCTGAGACCCTAAACCTCCCTACTACTTCAGCATTGAGATCCCAAACACCACTAAATTTATATTTCTCCCCAGACTCTCTATACATTTAGTTAAACTGATCCACAAATCCTCTCATTCCTCTTCACCTTTCACTAACAGGATCATATGTGCTTTTAAAAGCACATATCTTCAATCTTAATCTCACCTGTGCCTACATTATTCTCAAAGATATTTCCTCCATTCCACGACACATTTTCCTCTCATTACGTACCAGCAAAGCCACTCCCTTATTACCTATCCCACTCATCACTCCAGAAATCCTCCCCACTACACTCCCAAACTCAAAATTAACCCTGTCCATCAATTTAGTTTCACTTAATGCTAGCACATCCATCTTTCTTTTCACAAATAAACCGCCATTCTGTTATTCTTATTCTCATCTATACCACAACAACGAACATATAACTAGAAGCCAGCGGCCCCACATATCCAAGCAATTTATTTCTATTGCGAGTAGATTTCAGCAGGACGAACTCATGTGTTGTTTTCTGTGTTGTATTAGCGTAGGATTAGATATATGTCGACCCACTGTAGGAGAGGAGAAGCCGCAAGTTACCAGTTTTTTACGTGAAAAAAGTGAATAGTTAAGATTGATAGAGCTATGCCTTAAATCTGGTTCAGATATCGAGTGTATCCCTGTGCGATGGTGAGAATGCTGATGGTATACGAGTAGACGAATGGTGTGGAGACAGTCTCCAATTTCCGTCACCATCATGAACACATAACTATTTGAAATTGTTGTTTGCGCCACTATGTATATTTGCATAACTTTATACATACATACATGTACCAAAGGCTTTTTCCCCCTTACACAGGGGGTAGCCAAAAAGAAAAAGGCATAGAAATCACTCCCACCCATTTCATTTCCCATATATTCCACTCCCCTCCACCCTCCTCCCTCCCTCCTATCTTGGCACCTCCTGGATGACGGGTCATCCCTGCATCCTGTCCACTGCCCTGGGTCAGAAGCAGTGTCGCAAGACACAGCACATCTACAGCAAGGCCGCTTCATAAATTCGGCGACCCCCGCTCTCCGTCCCCTCATGCAGGAAAGGAGAAGACGGGGAGAAATCCCTTCGGGCTGCGTCAAATTTTTTCTCATACATACTTCCTCACCCCCCTTCCCCCACCCACTCCTCCTCATGCATCACAGCATCATCTATACACAACCCTTCTCCATTCACCTCTATCTTCTATCCTCTCACGTCCTTCCTCTACAGACATTCCTCTCTTTTGTAAAGCCCCTTTCACCCCATCCATCCATCTCATCCTAGGACGCCCCCTCATATTCACTCCTTCCACCTCCGCCCTCCACACTTCGTTTACTAATCTTTCTTCACTCACTCTTTCCATGTGTCCAGACCATCCTAATACTCTTGAATCAACCCTATCTCCCAACTCCTTTCCCACCCCTGTTCTCCTCCTCACCTCCTCATTTCTCACTCTATCCAGCCTAGTAACCCCTATCATACTTCTCAGACATGTCATCTCAAACACATTCAAACTTCTTCTCTCTTCCTCTCTCATATTCCATGTTTCTGCCCCGTACATTGCTGTTGGCACAATCACTCCTTTATATAACCTACTCTTAGCATCCATTCCCAGATGTCTATTTCTCATTACACTTTTTAATCCATCAAGGCATTTACTCGCTTCTCTCAATCTACATTCTACCTCTACCCCCACTCCTCCCTTTCCTGTCACATTCGCACTCAAGTATCTGAAACTATCCACTTCCTCCAGTTTCTCACCCTTAATGCTCACTTCCAGCCTGCTGTCACTCTCTCCCCTTGTACATCTCATCACCTTACTTTTGCCCACATTTATCTTCAGCTTCCTTCTTTCACACACCTTCTCAAACACTGTCACTAACTTCCTCAATCCCTCCTCTGATCCTGCTACAAGCGCAGTGTCGTCAGCAAACAACAACTGGCTCACCTCCCACTTTTCTCCATTTTCTTTAATCATCTCCAACCCCTGACCCACTATCCTTGCATTCACCTCTCGCACCATCCCATCCATGTAAAGATTGAACAGCCAGGGCGACATAACACACCCCTGACGAAGTCCCACCTTTACCTCAAACCATTCACTCTCTCCATTTCTAATCCTAACGCAAGCTCTGCTACTCTCATAACAACTCTTGACTGCTTTTAACAGCTTTCCTCCTATCCCATATATCTGTAGTACCTCCCACAGTGCCTTCCTGTCTACCCTGTCGTAAGCCTTTTCCAGATCCATAAAAGCCCAAAAAACATCCTTACCTTTTCCTATAGCTTTCTCACATATCTGTCTTACCACAAAAATCTGATCTACACATCCCCTACCTGTCCTAAAACCACAATGTTCGTCACCAATTACTCCCTCTGTTCCTCTCCTAATCCTCTCAATCCATAAGCCTTTTCAACTACACTTAACAAGCTGATTCCTCTGTAACTACTACACTCACACTTGTCCCCCCTTTTTTTTGTAAAGCGGAACTATACAGGCACTCCTCCAGTCTTCTGGCACTCTACCCTCTCTTAAACAAACATTAAATAACCTCACCAGCCAGTCCACCATAACATCACGAGACACTTTTCAGACCATTGCTCTAGTATGCTTAAATGTTGAACACCCAGTTCATTGAAGTGATAATTTCTTTTTTCTACACAGCTCAGTATAGTTAGTGAATCTACATACAGTGGATTATGGTTCATGTTCCATATCATTGATACACATTATGAAAGAAATTTATTTAGAAATAGCACCTTAAGAAACTCTATTTGCAACATCTTTTCAGCTAGAAGGTTTGGCATTCTGGACAACTCGTTATTTATAATTGTTCTGTATATATGTAATATGCCAAGTAGAGAGCTGCTTTTGATAGATCCTCTTAAGA
>NC_134801.1:35261732-35264232 GCF_046742065.1 Oratosquilla oratoria | reverse complement strand
TGTTGCAATGTTGTGATTACTTTTATCATAATTATATGATGTTACCAAGAATATAACCAGCCTGATCTCATTGTGTCCGCCTTGTGATGTCTGGCAGTTGGCAAATATAAGGTACTATCGCCTCAACATATAAGTGGTACAATTGTGTAGTGTTCCCACACTCGTCGGCTTGAACAGGTAGTCCTTTTTGCCTTGAAAGGCGGCCTAAACTAGGCAGTAGGCTAAACGAGGTAATTGACGCACGCGGTGGTTAGATTGGTTATTGAAGTCATTTATTTGATATGCAGAATTATGAGGAATAGACATTTGGGAATGGATGCTAAGAGGAGACTGTATGAAGGAGTGATTGTGCCAATAGCACTGTATGGGGCAGAAACATGGAACATAAGAGAGGAAGAGAGAAGGAGTTTGAATGTGTTTGAGATGGGGTGTCTGAGAAGTATGATGGGGGTTACTAGGCTGGATAGAGTGAGAAATGAGGAGGTGAGGAGGAGAACAGGGGTGGAAAGGGAGCTGGGAGATAGGGTTGATGAAAGAGTATTAGGATGGTTTGGACACATGGAAAGAATGAGTGAAGAAAGACTAGTAAAAGAGGTATGGAAGGTAGATGTGGAGGGAGTGAACATGAGGGGACGTCCTAGGATGAGATGGATGGATGGGGTGAAGGGGGCTTTATGGAAGAGGGGAATGTCTGTTGATGAAGGACGGGAGAGGACAGAAGACAGGGGTGAATGGAGAATGATTGTATATGGATGGTGTTGTGATGCATGAGGTGGAATGGGTGGGGAGATGGGGGTGAGGTAGGATGTGTGAGCAAAATTTGAAGCAGCCCGAAGGGATCTCTCCCCGTCTTCTCCTTTTCTGCATGGGGGGACGGAAAAGGGGGGTCACCGATTTAATGAAGCGGCCTTGCTGTGGATGTGCTGTGCCTTGCGACACTGCCTCTGACCCAGGGCAGTGGACAGGGTGCAGAGATCACCCGTCATCCAGGAGGTGGTAAGATAGGAGGGAGGGTGGAGGGGAGTGGAGTGTCTTTAGGGATGGTATGGGTGGGAATGATTTTATGCCTTTTTCTTTTTGGCTACCTCCCTTGTAAGGGGGAAAAAGCCTTGGTGTATGTATGTACAATCCAACTTGTTCAAAATATGAAGATGCACATTACATATTACTTCTACAGTAACTATGATATGAAATTAAACTATATTGTTACATGTACTGTTTAATACATTAAATACTTCCAATTGAATTGTTCCCCGTGTTAAAAAAATGGTAAGTGAACTAAGGCATGAAATAAATACAAATAATAATACATGATATACAGAATATTTTCCTTAGCATAAAATAAAAAAGGCCTTTGAAAGTTCAAAGTTTTATGGCTCATTAAAACTATGGCAACGAAAACTAAGCATTTTGTAGGATCTGCCTAAAAAGAACTAACTTCATTATTGATGATACAGATAACTGATATATCTGTTTACTTTGGATGCCATCACCTCATCAAAAAAAAAAAAAAAAAAAAAAAAAAAAAAAAAAAAAAAAAAAAAAAAAAAAAAAAAAAAAAAAAACTAAGCACTAGTAATAGTTTATGAGAAAAGACGTTAGGCAGACACATGTTGGAAGAATTATTATTAATTAAAGCTAATGGTTGGCAGCTCATGAGGCGCTCGTTGGAATTATACTTTTAGATGTCCACACACACAGTTAATGAATGGGAAATTGTAAGATAAGGGTAGCTGAGAGAAAGAAAGAGAGAGCATATATGACAGGAGGGGAGGGTAGAAAGAGAGAGACAGAGATAATATGGCGGGTGGGGGAGAGAAAATTGGCAGGAGAGGGCAGAGAGAGAGAGAGAGAGAGAGAGAGAGAGAGAGAGAGAGAGAGAGAGAGAGAGAGAGAGAGAGAGAGAGAGAGAGAGAGAGAGAGAGAGAGAGAGAGAGAGGGAGAGAGAGAAATAGAGGAAGGATTGGTGGGGGAGGGAGATATCTATCTATCTATCTATCTATTCCTCTGTCTCTTTCTCTCTATCCCTCCACAGCCATCTCTCTCTCTCTCTCTCCCTCTCTCTCTGTCTCTTTCCCCCTCCCTACCAAATCTCTATCCCTTCATTTCTCCCCCAGCCATATATATATATATATATATATATATATATATATATATATATATATATATATATATATATATATATATATATATATATATATATGGAAAGTAGACCACTTGGAAAAAAGAAACTAACGAAGCAGAGCGCTTTCGTATATTACATCTTCAGTGCAACAAGTACATAGTAATAGAACTGCATAGATAATATATGCATGAAAAAAGGAACAAAGCCAGTTTGAATAAGGGTACGTAATCAGACTTGGATACTGGTAGTTCGTTCTCACTAATCTTGTCTACTACCAGTATCCAAGTCTGACTACATTAAGCTCATTTCATTGTGCGTCAGTTTTGATCCATTTACATTCAGCGGGAAGGTATATCGACAACATCAGGGACTGGC
>NC_134801.1:35234232-35254232 GCF_046742065.1 Oratosquilla oratoria | reverse complement strand
TGAAGGGGGCTTTGGGGAAGAGGGGAATGTCTGTTGAGGAAGGACGGGAGAGGACAGAAGACAGGGGTGAATGGAGAATGGTTGTATATGGATGATGCTGTGATGCATGAGGTGGAATGGGCGGGGGGATGGGGGGTGAGGTAGTATGTGTGAGCAAAATTTGACGCAGCCCGAAGGGATTTCTCCCCGTCTTCTCCTTTTATGCATGGGGAGACGGAAAAGGGAGGTCACCGATTTAATGAAGCGGCCTTGCTGTGGATGTGCTGTGTCTTGCGACACTGCTTCTGACCCAGGGCAGTGGACAAGGTGCAGGGATGACCCTACATCCAGGAGGTGCTAAGATAAGCGGGAGGGTGGAGGGGTGTGGAGTGTATTCAGGGATGGTATGGTGGGGAATGATTTTATGCCTTTTCCTTTTTGGTTACCTCCCTTGTAAGAGGGAAAAAGCCTTGGTATATGTATGTATGTATTTTCATTTTGTCTCGATTATCTCGTGTTGCAAAGTAATTAATAAAACCTTCAGTGATGTTCAGTTGAGATCAATCAAAACAGCTTTGGCGAGGAAACTGATAAAACATCAATGTTTTCACGACACAAGTTTCTATTGAGTTCTGATAGCTTCAGACCAAAGTAGCGTGCAACACAACTTGAAAATTCATTTCGTGCACCATTGGGATTGATGTAATTTGAAATTGTAGCGTTGTGCAACCGCAAATCACAAGACGTTAATTGCAAAAGTAAGTTGCTGCTAAATATAGCGTGTAATTCCATTTAATCACACATTATGATAAAACGTACGGTATATAGATGAAAGAATTGATGAATAAACAATAGGATAAGTTAATGCATGAGAGGACAAATGGACAAATAAACGAAGAAGTATAAGATGATAAATAGATAAGTTCATATTTATAGAAGCTCTGCTCTGTCTTTAACATAAACATAAGTTCATATATAACAAACAAATAAGACAATGAAAAGAGAAATAAACAGACAAGTATACAGATAATCAACTACAAAATATGACAGTTAGATTGGTAGATGAATATAGAAGCTAACAAATAAATGAATGAATAAATATAAAAATAGAGAATATATAAAATTCTTCGACGAAAATAATTCTCATATTTAAATGAGAAACATACGCTTACCTGATTTTTTTTTTTTTAATTAGAAATCTTCTTAAAAGATTGCTAACGCGTTTTAGCTCAGTATCCCAGTTTCATTTAATTTCAATGCCGGAATGATGAACACACATGGGACAAGAACAGCAACATCGTCACAATCTCGTTTTACACTTATCGGCTTTTCGTCGTGTCTCGTCCACAAGACGACGTCGTGTTTTCAAATAACCATAGGTGTCTATGAACCCTTTCACGCGTCACCACTACCACCACGACCACTTGTTAGAGCGTCCCTTGATACCCATGGTTATCTAAGAACACGGCGTTGTGTCGTGGATGGTGCACGGCAAAAATTCGACAAGTGTAAAAAGAGCCTTAGGTTCATCTCTACGATTACCGGCAACATTCTGAACAAACTGCATGAACATGTAAATTTTATAGAATAACATGATATAATTTATTTTAGCCATCGTCTCTTGAAATAATTACAGATAAACCTCCAACGCTGCTGATTTTCTAAGCCTTTTTCCTTGGCTGAATATATTAGTACTATATTGTTTCAAATAAATTCAGATTTAAAGATAATTATTTTTTTTATCTAACTTCTATGATGATCAGTGTAAAAGTAAAAACCCCTACAAAAATAGATTTACTTATTCAATATAACATTTTTCAGCTTGAATATTAATATCTATTTAACATTTAGATATATGTCACGCCCTAGCGTGTATATGATAGGATGTTTATATAAGCCAATGACTATTGTAATAATACCGCACTATATATGTATCATGTACCTTATATATAAAGTGTATGTATTGTAATAATTGTATACGTATTGTGTACTTTATATTGAAGTGTGTGCTTAAATATTAAGGATTTAGAATTGTATTAAATTCTATATCGTATCAATTGTTATAAATGTATACTTGGGAGAAATTATGATGAAACATGGACGTGTGGAGGTATGAGAGCGGAGAAAGGAGATACCCATCGAAGAAATGCGTTCCCGACGTTTAAGACATTTACAAAAGGACTGTCCGGAGCTCCGCATAATTGCGTAGTAGTGACGTCATCAGCGAAGGTTATTAAAGGACACGCTCCCCAGAGAGGCTAAAGTAAATTTACTACGAGAAGAGTTAAACGGGTCTCTCTTCTTTCTTGAAGACTTAACGACAACGTGAATGCTCATCTCCAGCCCCCCGGCTGAGTAAAGACAACCGTCTCCACTTCAAGACTTCACGACAACGTGGATGTCCTTCACCAGTCCCCCGGCTGAATAGAGACAACCGTCTCTTCTTCGAGACTTTACGACAACATGGATGTCGTTCATTGCCCCCGGCTAAATAGAGACAATCGTCTCCTCTTCAAGGCTTCACGACTATGTGGATGTCCTTCTCCGGTCTCCCGGTTGAATAGAGACAACCGTCTCCTTTTCAAGACTTCACGACAACGTGGTTATCTTTCTCCAGCCCCTCGGCTGAATAAAGACAACCGTCTTTCTTCACGACAATGTGTAGATCCTATATCTCCTGGCTTAATGGTCAACTACTCAAGAATACGAGACGCCTGAGTATACTCCCCTCCTCTCTTATCCCTTATATTTAGGTAATCTAGTTCCATGTTTTAACTTAATATAATATGAGAAATGTAATATGTAATAATTTTGCGTATAGTTAAAGTAGATTTAGTAATAGAATGTTGTCTGTTGATAATTCCGGGTGTTTCTCCTCCCTATGACTTTGATCGAATACAAGGCATAAATTTCTTGTCATTTCTTTTTGGTGCTGGATAAGGATTTCTTATCAAATACTGGAAATAGGCGTGTAGTACCCAAGTGAGTACATGATAATGTAAAAAAAATTAACTCCTTTCTAAGGTGTTTGTGTATGTTTCTTGTTGTTAGAGTAGTCTGAAAATACCTTTAGGGCAAATTTAGAGTCTACTAACAATTTAGGTATAAAGTGACATATATTATCTTATTTTAGCTAACACCAGCCTACTTCATTCAGCTGTGCATGATTTTTTCAGTGGCGAAGGCCATCAACCCACCTCGATTAAAGAAGATATCGCTGGATATAATTCAAATGGTCACCATGACAACCACCGCGTTCTTTGTTCACGTGTGTCAGAGAATACTGATTTCACCACAGAAAATAAACATATCTGAAAATTGTATATGTCGATATATTTTGTAGAGGTACAGTAATACCATGCAAAGATGCCTTTATTAGTAATGTAGCAGTTTGCTCGTTAGAGCTCTCTCAACACAAAAACGGGAACGATGCCAATGATATTATGAGAACCGAACGAACATGGTTCAATAAATGGTAGTGATTGAGCCCATACTGTTAATTGGTTTGCTTACGTATGTGTACATTTGCATAAATATATTCACTCAATTACAATGTACAGGACAAGATCTATGTTCGTAAGACCTCGTTCCGTGTTTTCATCTGCCGATCATGGTTTTACATTCCTTTATATTGTCTAGCTGTACTGCTTCCTCCATATAATTTTACAAATCAGTGCTTCTATATAGAAAACCGTGTTTCTTATCCTTTAAAAACCTTGTATTTTCAGCTTGTATCCGTGGCCCCTTTTATTACATAAAGAAATCTTCTTTTCAAAAATGTTTCTATTCCTGTCAAAGTTTTTCATACTGCTCTCATTACACCTTTTTTTTTTCCCTTCTAATGACTTCGTGTGTGCTATCAGCTAGGCTGGTGATTACCCTGGTTGCTCCTCTTTGTATTTTCTGTAGTTCTATATCTTTATTTTCGTGCGGGGACCTAAATACTGCAGTATACTTCAATCTGGAGCGGATTGGGTTTTTGATAAAAAAAAAATTCAACATGTTGTCCATGTAGTGGAATACCACTTTTATGTTTGTAAGTACATGCACGGCCTTGCTATGAATGTACTCTATCTTGCTGCATTGCTTCTGACCCGAGGCAGTGGGCGGGAGACAAGGGATGCCCCTTCATTCACGAGGAGCTAAGATGAAAGGGAGGAAAGGGTGGAGGATGGGAGTGGAATGCATGGGAGTGGTAGCGTGGCTTGTGACTTGGCTACTTCTCTTATAAAGGGGAAAAAACCCTTGGTATATAGATAGATAGATAGATAGATAGATAGATAGATAAATAGGTTAATCGATAGATAGATAGATAGATAGATAGATAGATAGATAGATAGATAGACAGACAGACAGGCAGATAGACAGACAGACAGATAGACAGACCAACAAACAAATAGATAGATATAGATAGACAGATAGATAGATAAATAGATAGTAACTTGTGCTCTCCGACCAAGTGGTTTAGAGCGTTGCTACTTCCGGCGGAAGTCGAGATGATGGAAGTTTGAACCTTGCCGCGAACGAGTTGGACCAAAGGCATGGATCATTAAATTCCACATTATAAAGTCCTAAATAAAAGAGACTGTCCTAACCTTCTGATTGGGGGAGTTGGCGACGTCAAACCGAATTATCTAAGTGATTAACATATCTCTCCTGCAATTTTTTTTTTCAATCCCAAAAATCCTGGGCCTCTTTCCCCTATCGGTTTTATGATTACTTTATCTCTCATTCTATAGTTTACTGATGATAAATTTTTTTCTTATTCTTATCCTTTTTCAATATTTTGCACTACTCTTGTTTTGAAATTTATTTGGAGTCTTCTGGCTTCATTTACGAATATTATACAGATCTTCCTGTAATAAACTGCAATTCTCTCCACCAGTTACTCTCCTCGTGATCTTGGTATAATCAGCTAGTAAGTTGGTGTAATCATTTGTACCACCCTTCATGTTATATAAATTCATATTGATGGTCTGACAATATTTCAAGTATGATTTTTTTTTTCTCTTTGGCAATGGATTTTTTTTTTTTTTTTTTTTTTTTACAAATTTTCTGTATCTTCAAATTGGAAATGTTAGCACTTTCATGCTCTCAAAATCACTCCAAGGTTATATAAGGATATTTTTAATTTTATTCTGTTTTGCTTTAAGGTTATAAATATAGTATAATGTTAAAGAACATAAGGATCACATTTCTAGACTAAAAAATCCTTCCCACCTGTACACTTCTTTCCATACATCCTGAGGGATAGTCTTCAGACAACTTCAGACGTAAGAATAAAGTACAACCAGATAGCATAAATGTTAGATAACCGTACACATATAAACACACCCATGAAATCCCAACAAAACCCTCTTCATACATTCCCATCCTGCACCATCTTTCTCTTACCTTCTAACCCGACATCTCGTCTGCTCACGCATTCACAATAGCCATACATCTTCTCGGTCAATCATGTTGTTTCTTCCCTCAAACTCCCTCGTGTACATGTTGAATACCAATCGACTTACAGAATTATATCTCAGTATATTTCTATTTGCCATATACTTTAGTAAGAAGTCTGGCTTTTTGTAGTAGGCCCCACTGCTCCCTTTATTCGATCTCTTCTTCAACATTTCGTGTATTTTGATCATATATTCTTCAAGTACAGAATGCTCTGAGAGCATGACATCATAGATTGACTGATTTCATTGTGTCTCACCACTTTAGATGGTTGTGATTAGGGTTCTCCACACCTTTTCTTTACATCCTCAACACTTACCATTGCTCGTGCAATTTTTCTCTTGAAATGAATGTGTGATAAAGATACTGATGCGTTAGTGCAAGGGGAATCTAAAAGCATATATTAGTGCCATGTTTGTTATGTTTCAGAAAATGTTTCATCAATTTTTCTTTGAACAGAGCCATGGTCGGTAAAATGACTATTCCGTCACAGACATCAACACCTGCCATTTCCTGATTGCATATTTCGATAAGAGCAAGCTGAAAGACTTGCTCTCACACGCCGTTCTGTTGTCTGAATTGGATGCATGTCATAATAGTTATTAGCAACACTCACAATAGAGTTGACATTCCACTTTATATACATCTGATATGAATTCAAAAACTTTTATTTTATTTACTTATTTATTTTTTATTTATCTATCTATTTATTTATGTATTCATTTATTTATTTATGTATTAATCTATATATTCATTTATTTATTCATTTATTTATCTATTGTTTATTTATTTACTTATTTATTTATTTGTTTATTTATTTATCTATTTATTTATCTTTTTTCTTTTTTTTCTTTTTTTTTTTTTTTTTTTTTTTTACTTTGATGTGAGAGGATATTTTCCTATGTTGATGTCTCAGAATGTTTTATAGCAACATTTCACTTACAACATAGATCTTACTGTCACTCTCTTTGCTATAGTTAATGGAGGACGTATGGACAACTATCTCCAAGCCATGACAACCATATTTTATATATAAATCGTACTGGCTTGTTCCTTATGAAATTTTAGCACTATGATGACCATTAAATACAATAAACTGATAAAGAATATTTAGTACACAAGCTAAAGGCGAGACTTTGGCTTTGATTATGACTGCTTAGTGTTATTAACAAGCAGCAAATTCTTTCTTATACTACGAAATATGTCCCTATTTCTTGTGCTTCGAAACGCAAATGTATCCATGTGCGCTGTGATCTCATTTAGACGGCAGATGATGTTATCCACTTAAAAACAACATTCACAAGAATCTGCGTATTTCCCCGTCAGCAACACAGATATTTAAATAATCATTGCCTACCACCGCATGTATATTATTTAGGTTCAGTTAGTTGAAGGATAATCTCAGATTCAGAATGTTGAATATTCTATAAGGTTTCTTGCCACACAGGTCGTCACCAATCTTTGACGACACACAGTGTCACTGCAGAGATATATCTTCAAGCCTCTTTCATCGCTGAATTTCTACACTATCACTCTTAAATTCAACATTTCCCTCCTCTACTTCATTGGGAACTTTTAGTCTGTTTCAACACTAACTTCTTTTGGAATCCAGTCCTTAATGAGATTAGTATCGTTATCCTCCTCCTTATTGTCAGTAAGCTCATCTTCTGCAGAAAGGGTACTAGTACATTCATTTCGTGTGTGTGTGTGTGTGTGTGTGTGTGTGTGTGTGTGTGTGTGTGTGTGTGTGTGTGTGTGTGTGTGTGTGTGTGTGTGTGTGTGTGTGTGTGTGTGTGTGTGTGTGTGTGTGTGTGTGTGTGTGTGTGTGTGTGTGTGTGTGTGTGTGTGTGTGTGTGTGTGTGTGTGTGTGTGTGTGTGTATTCACCTCGGATCTGCTGCAGTCTCTGTCGAGACAGCCAGACACCACCCTACGGCAGTGAGCTCAGAGCTCATTATTTGCCGATCTCTGGGTAGGTCTGTGACCACTCACACACCACACACCGGGACAGCAAGGTCACAACTCCTTGACTAACGTCCCGTACCTACTCACTGCTAGGTGAACAGGGGTTACACGTGAAAGGAGACAAACCCAACTTATCTCCGCCCGGCCGGGGAATCGAACCCCGGTTCTCTGGCTTGTGAGGCCAGTGCTTTACCAATCCGCCACCGAGTGTGTGTGTGTGTGTGTGTGTGTGTGTGTGTGTGTGTGTGTGTGTGTGTGTGTGTGTGTGTGTGTGTGTGTGTGTGTGTGTGTGTGTGTGTGTGTGTGTGTGTGTGTGTGTGTGTGTGTGTGTGTGTGTGTGTGTGTGTGTGTGTGTGTGTGTGTGTGTGTGTGTGTGTGTGTGTGTGTGTGTGTGTAATTCAACTGCTCTGGCTACGGTGTTCGAACCCATAGCATAGACTACATGACTATATATTCAATACCTACTCGACTGATTGTGATAAGAGCTAATTAGAGCTCTTAAAAAATAAATTTATGAGATTGTATTATAAGATATCCACCGTTCATAGGACAAAGTGGGGCTGTGGTGTTTGCTTTCGACTGATCGTGTTTCTTGAAACGTAAATACGCATTGGAAACTCATCTCCCTACGCCCGAGGTCAGAGAGACTGCAAAAAAATATTTTGGTGCTTAATCTCTGTTGCTTGGCAACCACAACTCATATAGTGCGACCACACAAATCACATCTAGTTTTTATACTTATGAATCGTAATGAAGAAATAAATACTTAAGGTATTCATACTATGACATTTTCTGTAATCTCAGCATCATATTCTATATATGTCCTTTCTATATATTTTTCTTCCCTCAGAATATCAAAGTCGCCAAGAGTTCGTTGCAGACAGAGGTCACGTAGACAGCCCACGAGAGGCACAAGCTACGGAAGGGTTCATGTTTCATTTCACCATTTTCTTTTGTTTTTGGACTACACATGTTCAGGACTAAGCTTGGCATGTGTCTCTATTTATCCATGTTGCTGGTCGAATAAGGTATACATTATTGCGCTTCGATAAACAAGGCATAGAAATGGGATTATGGCAATTATAAGAATCGTGGCTCACCAGCTACGAATTCTGGCGTAGTTTGGTTGATAAAAATCAAGATTTGGGATATTATGTAATTCTTGAGGTAAGCGGATTTGGTGTTTGCAGCCCCCATCCTGCAACATAATTAACCTAATGGAAATAAAAAATGTTTACTAGTCCTGATTTTTTTTCCATCTTCATATGTAGCACGAAACGATGTTTGTCCTAACGGACCTTAAAGAATTTTCATCTCTATATTAATTTTTCCGTTTGGGGTTATAACTGTACAAGTTTTATGCGGTCAGTACTTGAGATGTTATGCAGGATAATTGGGATATTTTCGAATCGTTTGGTTTTCTTTGTCTTGCTGAATGGTGATTCGAACCTCCGCTTCGACATCTTTGGTACTAAGAGCCTTTGGAGAATTGTGGAGGTAGAGCTGGTATGACTTTCCATCAAACCAACAGCTGCTCCATGATGCTCAGTCAAGGCCTGTTACCGGCATAATTGGTGAACATTACCGAGCTATCTCCACAAGAGACATCTCTCAGTTGGAGGAGACAAAGGTACAGGACGCCTACAGACCTCATACTTGGAGCAAATCGATCGATCAGTACGACAGCTGCATAGGGACTTGATGCATTGGGAGTTGTTCAGAGAATCCGTAGGGGAATATCATCCGTATGTAAGTGAAACGAGCCCCCCCACCACCTCCCACCCCACCCCACCCTCCCGAATATGCTCCCTGTTGATAATGATAAATACTTTAGGAGTTTTAGTGTCATCCTTATATACAGGAATCACGCAGCATTCTTTTACAAGTAGGAATTAATGTACAATGAAAACAATACTGTCCATATTTTTAATTTTTAACGTCTCTCCTTTATTCTACTCATCTTCAATATTTACTTTACCAGCTCTATGACCCCACAAAACCAGAAGCACTGGATTCATGGCGATATACATATCCTTTATCAATTTCATTCTTGTTAGCACATGGTTTTGACAACTTCCAGAAACATGTTCTTGTAATTTCCTCATGTCTTATTGGAATCGTGTTATCGTTTTCTGTTGAACAGACTTTACGTTGAACAACGGGCGCCGATATTGATGTTCTTATTTGTGTGATTAATACAATTCATAGTGCTACCTCTCAGTTTACACATATTGCATGTCAGTGTATTGATTTGGAAGTCCTGTCATTGTCTCTATATAGCACAGTCTATGTGTATTCTTATGCTTTCACTGCATGTTTTCCGTACTGTATTTGACCTCCACGGTCGTTTGAGTTCTTCCTTTTCTTTGGGCTCTAACCGATTTTTTTTTTTTTTTTTTTTTTTTACTGTACCTCTTTCATTTTGTGTTCTCTTGTTTCTTCTACTTCTCTATTTTGATTTTGTGCGTCATAATAAATTTTGATTATAAATCCAATTTTCTGATTATATCACGACACTCATGCGGAAAAGATGATCTGATTATAGACGACCTTTACAAGTATTGGATTATAAAAGTTGTTTACCAGATAATTCGTGAAGAACATTTCATAACATGGATGTTTACAAACATACATGTATAAATACATACATACGCGTATATGTATAAATACATACATACATACATACATACACACACGCATGCATGCATACATACATACATACATACATACATACATACATATATAAATACATACATACTCGTACGTCTATAAATACATGCATACATACATACATACATACATACATACATACATACATACATACATACATACATACATGCACGCATACATGCATACATACATACATATATACATATATACATACATATATACAAACATGCATGTGTACATATATGCACATATGTATATACATATATATAAGAACATAACATAAGAACATAAGAATAAAGGAGACTGCAAAAGACCATAAGGCCTACACTAGGCAGCTCCGTATCCATCACCACCTGTCATCCCCATCCATAAAGTTGTCTAATCGTTTTTCAAAACAACTGATAGTTTCAGCGCTTACTACATGGTTACTAAGTTTATTCCATTCATCGACCACCCTATTAGTAAACCAATTCTTGCCTATTTCCTTCTTAAATCTAAATTTGTCCAGTTTATACCCATTACTGCGAGTCCTGCCCTATTGTTTTATTATGATGACCTTGTTTGCATCACCCTTGTTATAGCCTTTGATCCACTTGAACACTTCTATTAGATCACCCCGCACTCTGCGTCTTTCCAGAGAGTGTAAGTTTAGGTGCCTAACCCTCTCTTCGTAAGGCAAATTTCCGAGTCCTTGTATAATTTTGGTCATTCTTCTCTGTACTGATTCTAGTGAATTTATATCCATTCTGTAGGACGGAGACCAAAACTGTGCCGCATAGTCAAGGATGGGTCTAAGTATCGCTAGATAGAGTTTAATAATTACCTCTGCATTTCTATTCGTTACCGTCCTAGCAATGAAGCAATATATATATATATATATATATATATATATATATATATATATATATATATATACATATATATATACATATATATATATATGTGTATATATATACATATATATATATATATATATATATATATATAAATACATTTATGCATACATACATACATACATACATACATACATACATAGATACATACATACATACATACATACAAACATACATATATATACATACATACATGCATGCATATATACATACATACATAAATACATAAATACATACATGCATACATGCATACATACGTACATACGTACATACATACATACATACATACATACATATATATATATATATATATATATATATATATATATACAAACCTGTATGTGTACATACATATATAACAATATATACATACATAAATACATTCTTACATTCATGTATACATACTTACATGCATACATACATACATACATACATACATACATACATACATACGTACATACGTACATGCATGCATACATATATACATAAATACATACATACATATATACATAAATACATACATACATATATATGCACATATATATACAAACACACGTAAATACGCACGTACATACATACATACAGACATACACACACACACACACACACACACACACACACACACACACACACACACACACACACACACACACACACACACACACACACACACACACACACACACACACACACACATATATATATATATATATATATATATACATATATATATGTATATATATATATATATATACATATATATATATATATATATATATATATATGTATATATATACATACATACATATACCAAGGCTTTTTCCCCCTTACAAGGGAGGTAGCCAAAAAGGAAAAGGTATAAAATCACTCCCACCCATTCCATCCCTGAATACACTCCACACCCCTCCACCCTCCCTCTCATCTTAGCACCTCCCGGATGACGGGTCATCCCTGCACCTTGTCCACTGCCCTGGGTCAGAAGCAGTGTCGCAAGACACAGCACATCCACAGCAAGGCCGCTTCATTAAATCGACGACCCCCCTCTCCGTCCCCCCATGCATAAAGGAGAAGACGGGGAGAGATCCCTTCGGGCTGCGTCAAAAATTTGCTCACACATACTACCTCACCCCCCATTCCCCCCCCCCTGCCCATTCCACCTCATGCACCACAACATCATCCATATACAACTATTCTCCATTCACCCCTGTCTTTTGTCCTCTCCCGTCCTTCACCTCTTCCCCAAAGAACCCTTCACCCCATCCATCCACCTCATCCTAGGACGTACCATCCTGTTCACTTCCTCCACATCTGCCTTCCATACCTCTTTTACTAGTCTTTCTTCACTCATTCTTTCCATGTGTCCAAACCATACTAATATTCTTTCATCAACCCTATCTCCCAACCCCCTTTCCACCCCTGTTCTCCTCCTCACCTCCTCATTTCTCACTCTATCCAGCCTAGTAACCCCCAACATACTTCTCAGACACCTCATCTCAAACACATTCAAACTCCTTCTCTCTTCTTCTCTTATGTTCCATGTTTCTGCCCCATACAGTGCTGTTGGAACAATCATTCCTTCATATAGTCTCCTCTTAGCATCCATTCCCAAATGTATTCCTCATTACACTTTTTTATCTACCAAGGCATTTACTCGCTTCTCTTACTCTACCTTTTCCTGCCACATTTGCACCCAAGTATCTAAAACTATCCACTTCCTCCAGTCGCTCTCCCTTAATGCTCACTTCCAGACTACTGCCACTTTCACCCCTTGTACATCTCATCACCTTACTTTTACCCACATTTATCTTCAGCTTTCTTCTATCACACACTCTCCCAAACTCTGTCACCAATTTCCTCAGTCCCTCCTCCGATCCTGCCACAAGCGCAGTGTCGTCCGCAAACTACAGTTGGCTCACCTCCCACATTTCTCCTTTTTCTTTAACCATCTCCAATCCCTGACCCACTACCCTTGCATTTACCTCTCGCACTACCCCATCCATGTATAAGTACAACAACCAGGGCGACATAACGCATCCTTGACGAAGTCCCACCTTTACCTCCAACCACTCACTCTCTCCATTTCTAATCCTGACACAAGCTCTACTACTCTCATAAAAACTCTTGACAGCTCCTAGAAGCTTTCCTCCTATCCCGTATATCCGCAAAACCTCCCACAGTGCCTTTTTGTCTACCCCGTTGTAAGCCTTTTCCAGGTCCATAAAGGCCAAAAAAACATCCTTACCCTGTCCTATAGCTTTCTCACATATCTGTCTTACCACAAAAATCTGATCTACACAACCTCTACCTGTCCTAAATCCACACTGGTCTTCACCAATTACTCCCTCTGTTCCTCTCCTAATCCTCTCAATCAAGATCCTCCCATAAGCCTTCCCAACTACACTTAACAAGCTAATCCCTCTGAAACTACTACATTCACACTTGTCCCCTTTTCCCTTGTAAAATGGAACTATACAGGCACTCCTCTAGTCCTCCGGCACTCTACCCTCTCTCCAGCAAACATTAAATAACCTCACAAGCCAGTCCACCATCACTGTACCTCCTTTTTAGACACTGCATGACATCCATCCAGACCAGGTACCCTACCTGCTTTTATCATCTTAACAACTGCTTTCACTTCATCCTTCCTTATTTCTCCTCCATTTTCTTCACTCATCACGGTCATTTTCTTAGCATTTCCCACTGCAGCTATCTTCCCCTCCCTATCCTCCTTCACATTTAGTAACTCCCTAAGATATTCTGCCCATCTTCCTCTTACTGCCTTCTCTTCCATTATCATCTCTCCATCTGCACCTTTTACCTTTTCTTCTATACTTGATTCGCCTCCTCTTCCTCTTTTAATTTCTTTCCAAAACATCTTTTTATTACTTTCAAAATTTTCTGTCATACTCTTACCCCATTTCACATCTGCTCTCTCTGAGACATTCTGACTGGTTGACGTAAGCGGAGTAGGAACCACAGGAGTCTTAGTCTCGAGTTTATTCCTGATTAGTTTCGCAGGTGTGCTTTATCAAACCATACTTGCGAAACTAGTCAGGAATAAACTCAAGACTAAGACTCCTGTGTTTCCTACTCCGCTTACGTCATATATATATATATATATATATATATATATATATATATATATATATATATATATATATATATATATATATATATATTGCTGAAACCACGAGGAAATCAAAGATCGGAGTAATAAATGTTTTCGTGTATTTAAGACATTTTCAAAGTACATAGTTACACAACAAACTACAGCTTGAATACAGTAGTGTAGAGAATAGGAGAGGTCACTCAACATAAATACATAATGATTGTCTTACAAATTAACAAAAATAGAAATAATAAAATAGAAAATAGTAATGATAAAAGATATATAAAATGAGTGACAATTGACATAGGTGACCAAAGGTCACACAAGATGGCTAAGGTGGAGCTTTGTGACATTCTCGTACAATTTGGTTGATGACAAAATTATCGAGTTTGAAAAGACCAGTGCTTAAATTGAGATTATCATTAAAAAAAAAAAATTATGAGACACGATTCAATTATATTCCTTACCAAATAAGAACTACATGAAACAATTTCTTGGAAATTGTCCCAATCAATGCAATGGTTGTAGTCTCTAATATGAGCAAAAATCCCACATGATGATTGGCCAGTACGGACACTATACTTGTGCTGGCTCAACCTAAATTTTAATTCCTTGCCAGTCTGACCAAAGTAACAAGAATTGCAGTTCTTCCAAGGAATACTGTCGACACAACCCGCCGAATTATCAGGAGAATTTTTATTTCTATGATTGTATTGTTTTTAAATACAACATTAACATTAAAAACCCTAAGGACATGAGGAAGTTTCACCAAATTGGGATGAAAGGGAAGAACCAAAAGATTCTTTTTATTAAAAAAGAATCTTTTGGGGGGAAGAGTCATCGTTGGACTTCCTGACCTTGTATAGTGATCTAACTATCACATGTTTTGGGTATTTCAAGTTTGATACTATTTCATAAATCCTTTTTATTTCTTCATCTAAAAATTAAGGACTACAAACTCTAAAAGCTCTAAGAAACATGAAGGAAAAAACTGAGATCTTTGTAAGGTGGTGAGCACAATAATAGTGAACATATGACAAAACGTTAGTACCTCTCTTTCCTGTGAATGGTAACATCTAGAAAGGGTAATTTGTTGTCTTGTTCTGTCTCAATTTTAGATTTTGTAGAAGGTACTAAATTGTATAATCAACGTCATCTCGTCATCCAGGAGGTGCTCAGATGAGAGGGAGGGTGGGAGGAGTGTGGAGTGTATTTAGGGATGAAATGGGTGGGAGTGTTTTTATGCCTTTCCCTTTTTGGCTACCTCCCTTGAAAGGGGGAAAAAGCCTTGGTATATATATATATATACGTATGTATATGTATATATATATATATATATATGTATATACGTATATATATATAGGTATGTATATACGTATATATATATTATATATATATATATATATATATATATATATATATATATATATACATATATATCGTCATTCATCCCTGAACCGATTAGATTGCAGGGGGAGAGAAGAGACGTTTAAGTAGCAATCGTCATCCACTCCTCGCGGTGAATATTAGCGTGGAGAGCTTCGTCCAGCTTTCTGCCGGTACACAGTGTGATTTTATGTCCTCAGGTTTTCTTGATTCTTCCACGTTGTCTACTTCATTCCAGAGTCCCTTGTGTAATTATTTTAGTAAGGCTGTCTTTCCAAGTAGTGTGTCCGAACCATAATAGATTTTTCTTTTCTTTTCACTGTGGCCAAAAGTGGTTCCTACGGGCCTACCATTGATCCGATTTTCTTCTTGAAATAGGTATTGGTTTTCTTTTCTCTCCACATGATGGCAAGCAGCTTTCTGTAACAAGTTTTTGAAAGCCTGAATCTTAATTTCTCTTTCTGTTAGTATCGTCTATGTCTCACATCCATATAGAAATATCGATACCACCCTAAGAAAATAACATAAGAATGAAGGAGACTGCAAGAGACCATAAGGCCCACACCAGGCAGCTCCGTATCCATCACCACCTGTCATCCCCATCCATAAAGATGTCTAATCATTTCTTAAAACAACAGATAGTTTTAGCGCTTACTAGATGGTTACTAAGTCTATTCCATTCGTCGACCACCCTATTAGTAAACAAATGTTTTTCCTATTTCCTTCTTAAATATAAATTTGTCCAGTTTAAAACCATTACTGCGAGTCATGCCTTGTTGTTTTAATATGATGACCTTGTTTGCACCACCTTTGATAAAGCCTATGATCCACTTGAGCATCTCTATTAGATCACCCCGCACCCTGCGTCTTTCCAGAGTGTGTAAGTTAAGGTGCCTAAGCCTCTCTTCGTAAGGCAAATTTCTGAGTTCATGTATCATTTTGGTCATTCTTCTCTGTACTGATTCTAGTAAATTGATGTCCATTCTGTAGGACGGAGACCAAAAATGTACCGCATAGTCAAGGATGGGTCTAACTATCGCTAGATAGAGTTTGATAATTACCTCTCCACTTCTATTTGTTACCGTCCTAGAAATGAAACCTAATGCTCTGTTAGCTTTATTCCTGGTGCTAATGCACTGTTTCCTGGTTTTAAGATCCGGACTCACTAGAGCTCCCAAGTCTCTCTCGCACTCTTTTTTCTCTAAGAGCGTGTTATCTAAGCTTCTATTTTCGGTATTGTGTAGCCCCACTATTTATCCCATTGTCTAAGTCGTTTATGTACATAATGAACAACAAGGGACCCAAAACCGAGCCCTTGGGGACCCCACTAGTAACAATGCTCCACCTAGATTTTACTCCATTTATGGTGACCCGCTGTTTTCTGTTGCTAATGCAAGCTCTAATCCATTCTAACACTTCCTCCTATGCCATGCGCTTTGATTCTATTTAGTAGTCTCTGGTGTGGCACCTTGTCGAACGCTTTGCTAAAGTCAAGGTAGATAACATAATAATTATCATTGTTATCTGACGCCTTATATACTTTAGTGTAAAAGGATAGAAAATAAGTCACACATGACTTACCCTTGGAGAAACCATGCTGTGAATCGCAAATTAAATTATGTCTTTCGATGTGTTCTCTGAGTCTATTTACTATTATTGATTCAAGCATTTTTCCTAGAAGCGATGTCAAACTGATTGGCCTGTAGTTGCATATAAACGATCTATCTCCCTTCTTGAAAAGAGGAACAACGTTTGCCTGCCTCCAAGCAATAGGCACAAAACCAGTGTTTACTGATTTATTAAATATTTCAGTTGACTGGTCGCAGATTTCAAATTTACACTCCTTAAGCATTCTCGGAAAATTTTCGTCTGGTCCCGGGGATTTTGTAGCTTTAAGTCTGTCAATCTGCTTGACTACTTCTTCTTTACTAATGCTGATATTAGATAGACTACTTTCTTCATCCCCTCTGAAAATCGGATCGCAATCTGGTACTTTATCTCAAAGTAAAGCGAACACTATAAGGTACGTCAGAGGGGGGGATGAGGGAGAGCCAGAAAACCTCTCCACTGCGCAGGTAGATGATGACGTCAACGGAAATATCGAGACCAGGGTTCCGCGGGTCGAGAGCTGTCAGTCACTCACACACCAGTGTGTAGAGCGAACCTCCATCTTCTGATTAAAGGGGTAGCTAAGGCAGATAAATAACATATAAAAATGCCAACAGTTTGTATAGTGCAGAAGTGCAATGCCGTTAGATTGAAATGTGATAAAAAATATACATTTATTTTCACTACCCAAAGATAAAGAACTTAGAAAGAAATGGATTGAATTATGTGGCACACACAATACTCGGTCATCTGGATATGTATGCAGCCGTCATTTTGAAAGTAACTATTTATTAGCAACATTTCCTGAAATTTTCATTCAATTGCAAATAAACAGACTAAAGAATCCGGTTAAAACATAACTGAGCTTGGAGGAGATAAAGGTCTACATATAAATTGACATGTCATCCCATCTAACAACTCGTCATATTAATATAATCCACCTAATGTGAAAGCATGGAAAATATTTTTATAACTTTTCTGGTGGTCATATCTCAGATACTGATAATTTGAGGATAAGAAAGTGATACTGCGTAATTTCAGTATTATGTGAACATCAGTGTAATTTTAAAGTTTACCATACATACAGATGGTTTTCTATAAAGTTTACATTTTCTTTCACCTCTCACTCTCTGCCCCTCTGAATTTCCTATGACGTCACGGTGGAGGTGCGCGGAGGGGGGGTGCTCAACGCACCTTATAGTATTCGTTTTACCTTGCTTTATCCAACCTGTCATTAGTAAACACCGAAAGAATATAATTGTTAAACTCCTCACTCCTTTTTTCCTCCGATTCTATCATGACATTTTCATCGTTTTTAATTGGTCCTATTCTTTCTTTATTTTTGTTCTATAGAGATGAAAGAAACCCTTTCGGTTGGATCTTGCTTCACTGGCAACCTTAATTTCATAATTACGTTTCGCTGTACGTGTATTCTTTTTAACCAGCTTTGCCATTTCGTTATGTCTTGATCTAAGGTGTGTTCCCCGTTTATTTATTTATTTTATTTATTCATTTATTTATTTTTATTATTATTATTATTATTTTACGTAAGTCCTCTTTTCATTCCGATCTGATGTTTCAATTTGTCCCTCATCCATTTTGGAGTATTACTATTTTTACGTATTGTCTTCAGGGGGATAGATGTATTTTGTGCATTAATGATTAGGTCAGTTAGATTGCTATACATTTCATCTAAATCGCTAACCTGTCTGTTGAGCCCCCGCCCCCAAGTGACCTGACCCAAGGTATGCATATTACCCTCCGTGACCCGACCCCTGGTCATGACCTGACCTCTGGTCTTGTACCGAGACCTGACTGCATCGACAATGTTTGAAACGTCCGTATTACATTTCATATTCAATTTCAAATAGGTTTTTATATCGTCAAAGTTTGCTCTCCTGAAGTCTGGTACTTGGACGTTATTCGTACTTTTTAATTCTTCCCAAATTATATTAACACTTATTTCTTGATGATGTCTTTAATAAGTTTTTCGTCTTCCCAGTACGAGCCGGGACGACGAAAAACGTATTAAAGACATCGTCTTTAGGAACTGCAAACCGGTGGAAGACAGCCATGTCTTACGTAAGGTGATTTTTTACAAGAACCCCCGCACTTGCTCCTTAGTGCTGAAAAATAATTAGTCTGGCAAGTCTGGGACTCTGTCAAAAACCAATGTTGGTGTATAAATTCAATTGCAATTATGGAGAATGCGCGCTCTACAATTGTACATACATTGGGTTTACGACCTGTAGTCTCAGCCGTCGCCTAACGCTCCACCTCCAACAGGGAGCGATTAAAAATCATTTTCAGCACGAACATCAATCTTCCCTTGATAGAGGAACCATTGTTAACAACACTGAAGTAGTTACACAATGTAATGATATAAGATAATTAAGGATGCTAGAGGCTATGTATATCAGGGAATGGACTCCTAGCATTAATATACAATCTAATATGATTACGACCATTCCCTTGTTCAATAGCTCATCAAGACATGTGAGAAATAATCCCACCAATGGTGGGATTATGTCCATCCCTCTCGCATCGCCTACTGCCCCGACCCCCCTACTCCTCCCCCTCCCTCTCCCCCTCCCCCTCTCCTAAGGCGATCTGGTCGGGTCAGGTCATCAAGCCACACTCCACTGTAAGTCTTTCCATGTGTATGGAAAGACGACGCACTGTTCAATCCGAAAAAATGTAATTGTTCTGTGCAATTGTGTTGTGGTAAATGTAATTATTTTGAAAATGGCTCCTTGAAGTCAAAACGTCGAATTTATTATTGAAATGGAGAACTTTGTGAGAAGAATTGGAAATATTAGGAAATAATTGTGACAATGCTGTGGTGTTTAACTCAGTGTATGTATATATATTTATATATATATATATATATATATATATATATATATATATATATATATATAAATGTATGCAAGCAAATCACCGTGAC
>NC_134801.1:35226732-35229232 GCF_046742065.1 Oratosquilla oratoria | reverse complement strand
AGGAGGGGGTGAGGAGAGGGGGGGTTGTAATGTCGGTACCAGCTTGTTAACTGCCGCGCGTGAAATGATGTTAGCTGCCCACTGCCCTTTAGAAATATTAATATTAGGGCATTCCTCAATTAATGCTGATTCGACTATTATCCTCCTGAAACCGCAGTGGGACTTGAACATTAATCTGGCCTTACCCCAATCGAAAGAATGATTCTTATTTTTGACATGAAGAAATACCCGCCGAATTTTCTTGCCCATATCTAATTGACCTTTTATGTTCTGCCAATCTAGTGTTCAAGTCTCTCCCGGTTTGACCCAAGTAAACCAAATCACAATCTTTGCAGGGCAAACAATAAACACCAGGTGACTCAACTTCCTTCGTTTTTTGTTGAACGTTCACAATTTGCTTACGCACGGTGTTAGGATAGTGATAGATATGGGCAGAATGTCTGAAGAAAGGAAGTACAGTGATGGTGGACTGGCTGGTGTGGTTATTTAATGTTTGTTCAAGAGAGGGTAGAGTGCCGGAGGGCTGGAGGAGTGTCTGTATGGTTCCGCTTTACAAAGGAAAGGGGGACAAGTGTAAGTGTAGTAGTTACAGAGGGATCAGCTTGTTGAGTGTAGTTGGGAAGGCATATGGGAGGGTCTTGATTGAGAGGATTAGGAGAGGAACAGAGGGAGTAATTGGTGAGGAACAGTGTGGTTTTAGGACAGGTAGGGGATATGTAGATCAGATTTTTGTGGTAAGACAGACATGTGAGAAAGCTATAAGAAAAGGTAAGGATGTCTTTTTGGCTTTTATGGATCTGGAAAAGGCTTACGACAGGGTAGATAGGAAGGCACTCTGGGAGGTTCTGCAGATATATGGGATAAGAGGAAAGCTGTTAAGAGCAGACAAGAGTTTTAATTAAAGTAGTAGAGCTTGCATTAGGATTAGAAATGGAGAGAGTGAATGGTTTGAGGTAAAGGTGGGACTTCGTCAGGGGTGTGTTATGTCCCCCTGGCAGTTCAATCTTTACATGGATGGGGTGGTGCGAGAGGTGAATGCAAGGGTAGTGCGTCAGGGTTTGGAGATCATTAAAGAAAATGGAGAAAAGTGGGAGGTGAGCCAGCTGTTGTTTGCTGAAGACACTGCGTTTGTAGCAGGATCAGAGGAGGGATTGAGGAAGTTAGTGACAGAGTTTGAGAAGGTGTGTGAAAGAAGGAAGCTAAAGATAAATGTGGGCAAAAGTAAGGTGATGAGATGTACAAGGGAAGAGAGGGACAGTAGGCTGGAAGTGAGCATTAAGGGTGAGAAACTGGAGGAAGTGGATAGTTTCAGATACTTGGATGCGAATGTGATAGGAAAGGGAGGGGTGGGGGTGGAGGTAGAATGTAGATTGAGAGAAGCGAGTAAATGCCTTGGTGGATTAAAAAGTGTAATGAGAAATAGACATCTAGGAATGGATGCTAAGAGGAGGTTATATGAAGGAGTAATTGTGCCAACAGCATTGTACGGGGCAGAAACATGGAACATGAGAGAGGAAGAGAGAAGGAGTTTGAATGTGTTTGAGATGAAATGTCTGAGAAGTATGATAGGGGTTACTAGGCTAGATAGAGTGAGAAATGAGGAGGTGAGGAGGAGAACAGGGGTGGAAAGGGAGCTGGGGTTGATGAAAGAGTATTAAGATGGTTTGGACACATGGAAAGAATTAGTGAAGAAAAATTAGAAAAAGAAGTGTGGAAGGCGGAGGTGGATGGAGTGAATATGAGGGGGCGTCCTAGGATGAGATGGATGGATGGGGTGAAAGGGGCTTTACAAAAGAAAGGAATATCTATAGAGGAAGGACGGGAGACGACAGAAGGTAAGGGTGAATGGAGAAGGGTTGTGTATAGATGAGGCTGTGATGCATGAGGGGGAGTAGGTGGGGGATGGGGGTGAGGAAATATGTTTAAGAAAAAATTTGACACAACCCGAAGGGATTTCTCCCCGTCTTACCCTTTCCTGTATGAGGGGACGGAGAGAGGGGTTCGCCGAATTTATGAAGCGTCCTTGCTGTGGATGTGCCGTGTCTTGCGACACTGCTTCTGACCCAGGGCAGTGGACAGGATGCAGGGATGACCCGTCATCCAGGAGGTGCCAAGATAGGAGGGAGATAGGAGGGTGGAGGGGAGTGGAATATACGGGAAATGAAATGGGTGGGAGTGATTTCTATGCCTTTTTCTTTTTGTCTACCCTCCGTGTAAGGGGGAAAAAACCTTTGGTATATGTATATGTATATATATACATATATATATATATATATATATATATATATGTGTGTGTGTGTGTGTGTGTGTGTGTGTGTGTGTGTGTGTGTGTGTGTGTGTGTGTGTGTGTGTGTGTGTGTGTGTGTGTGTGTGTGTGTGTGTGTGTGTGTATGTGCGTGTATGTGTGTTTACATATATATATATATATATATATATATATATATATATATATACACATATATATATATTTGTATAATATATACGTACCGTATGTTGACGT
>NC_134801.1:35206732-35209232 GCF_046742065.1 Oratosquilla oratoria | reverse complement strand
TGTGTTTATACATTACATTGTTTTCACTCTGTTCTCTGGAGTTAGCTGTATTGGTCTTCATAATGAGTGACGCGGTTTTATTTGGTTTGTAATAGCAGACTAAGTTTATCTTAATATTGTGTGCTGGGATAACTCCGTTTTTAACTATTCTACGAATAGCCTTTCCTCCTCTTTGCTGTGTTCATTATAAAACATCTTATAAAAGATGTTGATAATTTCCAAATTGTCATTTTGTTTCGACGAACCCTCAAAGGAATCTCTCCATTGTACGGCGAATACCATGTTCTATTATGGCATCAATTTGTTGAGAGGACTTGTTTCAGCAAATTGATAGAGTGGCTATGGAATCCCCCTTGGGCGTCCTATTTGCTAATTTTCATATGGGAGCAGTCGAAGAACGTGTATTTGAAGGAACAAAAAGACCTAAGATGTATACTAGATACATTGACGACTGCTTCCTCTCCTTCGATCCCCCACAAGACCTTGCTCATCTAGTCAAGAAGTTCACGGAAAACTCCGTCTTAAATTTTACCACGGAATCAAGCACAGATGGAAAACTTCCTTTCCTTGACGTCCTCGTTGATATTAACGACACCAAAATTAAAACCTCCGTATTCACTAAGGCCACTAATAACGGGACTGTCATGAACGCCAGGGGCGAATGCAGCAGCAATTACAAAAAAAGTGTTGTTGCCGCATTTGACAAAAGAGCCATCACACACTGCAGTACCTGGCAAGATACAACGAACATGAACGCACCAGGCAACTCTTAATCAACAACGGGTTTCCCGATCCCATTATATAACGTGGTATTCGCCGTATAATGGACAGATTCATTTGAGGGTTCGTCGAAACAAAATGACAATTTGGAAAACCAAAATAATTTATGATAAATTACACTGGGGAACACTCATTTTGTTGCATTCAAAAAAAGACTTTTCTATAGTCAACTTGGGTGTGCTGATTTCAAATCTGAAGTCGGGTTTTGTCTGCAAGCTACAGATTTTATGCAATTTGACATTTTTATTTATTTTTTAAATTTTCGTTATTATAGGAAATTGCAATATCAGCCACAATTCTTTTGTTCACTTGAATCTTAAAACAGTATGAAAGCCATTTCTGTACATTTATTAAGGCAAAAGAAACAGAACATTAACAGAACATCTATCCCAAAGTTAGATTAGCATCCTTCAGAACATCACCACAGCTGATGGAAGCTTATCAATTTCTTTGTGTATTTTTTTCAGGCAGGAATTTGCGTTTGTAACTTTTGCGTTTGTACATTTCATCTGGGCAATTTCGTTTAATGCTCCAGCAGTAGTCAGCCATCATACTTTTGTCCCAGCGCCCTTGGTAGCGTTCTTCCATGATCTTTAGGTCTTGGTGGAATCGTTCTCCTTGTTCGTCACTCACAGCCCCCAGGTTGTCAGGGAACTGATCAAGGTGGCTGTTCAAAAAATGAAGCTTGATGCTCATGTTGCACCCGAGATCACGAAAAGCGAGGAGCATTCTGTTCACAAGTTCACTGTAGTTCTCCGCCTTATTGTTTCCAAGGAAGTTCTGAACGACTGCCACAAAGGATAACCATGCTGCCCTTTCTAAAGCGGTCATCTTAGCAACAAACTGATCATCACGAATTAGGGTTCGAATCTGTGGGCCATCAAACACGCCTGCTTTGATCTTCTCAAATGATAACCCTGGTAAAGCTGTGATGATGTGTTGGAAACATTCACCTTCGGTTTCCAGTGCCTTGACAAATTGTTTCATCAAACCTAATTTGATGTGAAGAGGAGGAAAGATGATCTTATCTCTGTTTACAATTGGGTCTTGTATGATATTTGGCATGCCTGCTTCAAGGGTGTCACGAATAGGCCAGTCCTTCTGGACCCAATGTCTGTCTCGTGCTCGGCTGTCCCACATACAGAAGAAACATGGAAACTTGGTGAAACCTTTCTGTTGTCCAAGAAGAAAGTTGACCATCTTTAAGTCTACACAAATTATCCAATTGTGCTCATGATACTTTAATAAGTCCATGACCATTCTCATATCATCATAGTCTTCCCGCAAATGCACTGAGTGACCGACAGGTACTGCTCCATAAACATTGCCATTATGTAAAAGAACACACTTTAGACTGCGTTTTGAACTGTCTAAAAAGAGTCTCCATTCAGCAGGACTATAGTAAGGTACACCCAGTTCTTTGAGAAGCCCTGGGATGTCATGGCTGTAAACAAACTGTCTGTCTTTTGAAAAGAAGGTCACAAAAAGCTGGTCACGCTTTCTGAAATATGATACTTTAACAGAGTGATCAACAAGATTTCTGCCTTGTAATCTTGATGCCAAAAGCTCTGCTGCTTTCTTTGAAAGACCTAAATCCCGCACTAAATCATTCAGTTCAGCCTAGGGAAGAGGCTTAGGGACGGGGAAAGGTTCAGTGTCTGAAGAACAGTCCTCCGATTGTGAACACTTTTCTGACAATTCACTGTCACAACTGTCTTGC
>NC_134801.1:35194232-35199232 GCF_046742065.1 Oratosquilla oratoria | reverse complement strand
ACACTAGGAGGTACTTAACTATGGCCCAAGCTAACACCCGTGCCTTATACCGGTATATTTGGAAAACCTGGACAAGTTACAGTCACATTTAACCTTTAGGGTTGAACTGCAGTCTCTTTGAGGCAAGATCAAAACCCAAGACGGCACAGTAACATGATAAGTCATCACTTTTCATTAATTTGTTGACGTAAATCATGTATATGGTATACTGCCGTATTTAAGATTTTCATATATTGCCAATCGTTTTGAATATCTTATCAAATAATAGAAATGTTCCCAGCTGGATGCAGAACAGAACTTATACAGACAAAAAATTATTTATTTATTTATCTATTCATTTATTTATTTATTCATTTATTTATTTATTTATTTATTTTATTTTATTTATTCATTTATTTATCTATTCATCCGCGTTAAACTTTATTTCTGTGGATACCTAAGGGTGATCCACTGTATACCAAAACTAAATGTCTCTATCTTTGTTGAGTAGTTGATACATTTCCATGTACAATAGTTTTCTAACGATAGATTTTTTTTTTTTTTTGGGTGGGGGAATGGAATAAAATCGTATCAATGAAAGAATAACAAAATATATTTCTGCATAGATTTGGTATATCAAAGGTCAGGTCTGAGTTCCCGAAGTAGAAACTTGATGTATGCGAATATTGTGGAAACAAAGGAACTACTTATTTTCACTGTCAGACTACATAAGAAGGAGAAGATTTCATTCCCTCCCCCTCCCCTTTCTCTCTTCTCTCTGTCTTACTTTCTCCATTTCCCTTCATGAGGAAGACAAATAGCTCACAGAAGAAGGTTGTAGTAATGAGCATGTACTGATATTCGTGTTTCAGATATTGTTTAGAAACAGGTTCTTTATCCAGCTAATACCAGACGACCTTATTCAGTTTAAGACAAAATCTCATGCAACGATGCCTTTGTAAAATATGCTCTGTCTACATCCAGGCAATTCTATTCATCTTACAGCAGGATCACGTGTAGATGGGGTTAAAGATACTTGTTAACTTGCTCGATATGTTTACTGTTGTATTCAATACACTTACTATTTGATTCAAAGACAACCGCCCTCAAATTAGTTTGCTGGACCATAAAAGCGTTCAAAACTCCCTGTCAAGGGACATCAATCTGAGCAGTTAATGAAACCACCAATGGTGCGCGTGCAATTTTGTTAAAAATGTTTGTCAGGGTTCGAGTTTCTCTTTTATACCTACAAGCTCGACGTCAATAGTAGAGTTGATTTGCTTGCGCCAAACAGTAAGAGTTTGGGCCTTACAGATAGGGCTGCAAAATGGAAAGGCATGGTTGAACTAACAGACAAATAACCACAGTAGTTTTCTCTTTTACGTGAAAAGATCCATTTATTGAAGATATATAGTATTTGCAAAGGGTTTGCAGAAAGAAACTCAATCGCTTTGGATAGAAATTAGGGCAGTTAGCCTACAAATTTGAAGTGTGACGTGGTAGCTTCCCCAACCATCTCGGCAGATTAATACCTCTACATCTGGCTGAAGATGCGTTCTCACACTGAAAGAGTTGATGATGGACAATCTTTACACGGGTTGCTGAAGATATGTTTCACTGCATTCGGAATGCTAACCTTCACATTTCTGTTTCATAACCTCTTTTTCACATTATGATCTTATGAACAAATTTCTTGAGAAATGCTCGTGTCTACAAGAGTTCCACACAGACTTAAATTTAATGTGGTAAAATGATAAGAAATGGAAATGATTAATATTGTTCAGATGGAAGGACTTTCTACATCAAATGGATTGCTAATGGATCAATTACTATGGTAAGACACATTATAAAACATCGTGGGTGATATTGAACCACGGCTTAACAATATAAAAAACAGTATACAGCAGTCGAAGATGATCAGACTAGCTACCTGTCGAAGAGCTTATAGATCAACTTTGCATGTCAACTGAAAAGGTTTTCAAAGAGGTGGTGAATATTTGCTTAGTCCACTTTTGATAAAATAATGAAAAAATAAATCATAATTATTACGCAATGTGATAAAAAAAAATCAAAATATCGGTAGCAGACGAAATTTTCCTTCGCCGACCTTCGGTTGTTCTCGTAAGGCTGTGACGTCAAGCTTGCTGTTGACATTCTGATGCATGCCATATGCGTGCATTATAAAATGCCGGGTCGCGCTGCCAACTTGATCTGTGATCTGTCATATTTCGTGTGCTAGCAAGATTTGATCAAGTATTTAGTTCGAAAATGGTTTATTGTGTCGCCGCAAACTGCAACAGTGATTCGACGAAACAAACATCAGCGATGGAATCGTGTCACAAGATTGTGTGCTTCTTTGCTCTCAAGTCCCAGCACTTTTTTTTATGAAACAATAAAAGGAAGGCAAGTACATATGTAACTTCAAACATCTCTTGATGTAATTTCACGACGGTAATTCAGGCACAAGGCTGAATTCATATTGAGAATGGTTAAATGTGTGCATGGTGGTTGAAAATTATCATTATAAATTTTCCACTTTCAGACTACTACCTGCTGCCCTTCATTTCAATGAAAATTCACGTAGAAAGCAGAAAAAAGTGACAGGCGCAATGGGCTATATCTTATCCCAAATCCAAAACAGGTGTTGGAGTGGCGAAGGAGAAGAAGGTTGATCTTACATATGGTGAGTATATGAAACATTATTGTGCTACATATTGCATCCAAAATGTGAAACTGGCGCAATGTGATAAATTCAAAATACCTAAAAAAAACTGGTATAGTCCTGATAATATGACAAAAATGAACAATAAAATGTACAAAACGTATATTTCCATTTTTTATTTGTACCAAGTTTACTTGGTGAATTACTGAGGATGCTTTCTGAATATTCATCATACAAACTTGCAAGAGATACCAAACTTCAGTCCGCTATGAAAGTTCATGAACCAGTGTGTTCCAAGTATGAAAAAGCAAGCGAAGTTTGACATCACCGAGAAACAAAGGTCCAGGTTCAATCATCCAACACCGTGAACTTTTTCATATACCAAGGACAAATAGTACTCCGAATATAATTCCAAGAATCTGAACCAGAGTCATTGCTGAAGGGTATATAAATCCTGTGTAATGTCTATCTGGCGGAGGCCAATTTTTTCTAATTTGTCACTGGCACACACTGGAAAGGGTAGGCGATTTCTTTTGCTCAGTCGTTGCCAACACCACTCTACTAAATTACGATAGGCAAGATACCTGTACAGCCTGAAAGAAATAAAAGAACCAATTTATGATTATTCATTTTGCTGTAAATTCCTAAAAATATGCATTTTTTCATAGTCTATTGCATATAAATTATATATGTATATATAAATTTATATATATATATATATATTGTTATTTTTCATACATATTTTAATCATAGATATGAATTTGTATAAGATTAGTAGTATTTACCTCAAAACACGAATGCTACCACAATTTCAGCAATATTATTAAAATAAAAATAACTGGACTTACATGCAAGTGACTCAACAATGGACAGTATGGATGTAACTGAAATACTGCAGTGCTACATGCACAAGTATAGGCTTACTCACTTGTACGGAGGTTAGTTATTCCCAATCGGCCCCTCGTCATTGATGAATATATACATTGTCAATTCAAGAGCATATGAATTCAGGCAGACCACTGAAGATCCTGGGTGCTGGGTGATTCACTGGCACCCGTTTGGCTCAAGACTTTCCTTCTTTTCTTGGATTGCGCCGTAATAAGAGCAACACAAGCTCTCTCTGACCTTTCGCTGTGGAACACAATGTCCACAGCTGCACCTGATATAGTCAAATTCATGAATTTTAGCAAGGCCATGCAATGGGAAATGGGGGACCGGGAGGGATTAGCTACTTCTTCTGCAAGTTACAGGCTACCTGGATTAAGAAACAGTGTCTATTAAGTGTGTCCTATAAGGCAACATCTTGAGAACCCTTGCGTTAGAATATCAAAGAGTCCTTATCATGCTCGTTATACACACACACACACACACACACACACACACACACACACACACACACACATATATATATATATATATATATATATATATATATATATACATATATATATATATATACATATATATATACTATGTTATCCATTCGTAAGGTTTGACACTTCATCCAAGAGCAGCTAAGATGAGAGGAAAACAATGGGTGGTGAATGAAAGTGGAATGGGTGTAAGTGGGTGCATGCCTTGGCTGGCTACCTTCCTTATTAGAGGAAGAGGCCCTTGGTTCATAGATAGATAGATCTGCTCATAACTTTGACAAGGAATACAATTAGTGTCATTTTTCTCATCTATTACAATACCTCTTTCTTTTCTTCTAATGTTATAGCTGCCAATTCTTGACTTGAAAAAGTCCTAATCTGGCCTTCAGTTATTACTATAGCTTAGATAAACATAAGTACAACTATTGTTCCTGTTGTTGTTTTAGCTCAATATACTGTTTCATTCGTTTTGTTGGTAATTTGGTGGGGTTTGGCTACGTCGGTGAGTTTATCATCAAGAGTCTGAGTATCGAAGTGAAAGTAATTGTCTTATTAGTAACGCTAAAATTTTGTTGAAATTAAAAACCATCTTTACGATGAAGAAATACACAACTTCAACAAAAGCAATCATTCTACCTCTTCCGTATCAGATTTTTTATGGCTACCATAAGCCTATTTTATTCTCCGCACCATCCCTTAATGGCTACAATTCATCTTTTGATTTTCACCCGAATATTTTATTCATCGCAGTGACATCCCTAGATATTCAAGGGGCAAGAAATGAATGACGCTGAAAACATCCTTTGCTTATGTGAAGGCATCATGGTAATGAATGTCGTCTCACAACCAAATTACAGACCTAGGCCTTGCAAACGCTGCCAGCCAGAGCTATCGTGCTCTACTGTTCACTACAACTGCCACTCAGTCGGCCAGCCAATCCTAGGTTTCACTCGGTGGCCTGACTAGTGATGTCATCACAAACTAGT
>NC_134801.1:35179232-35181732 GCF_046742065.1 Oratosquilla oratoria | reverse complement strand
GATACAAAGTCATACCAAAGACAATCTATGATTCTCCGAGGGCATTTGGTACAACCACTTCATAATTAAACTGAACACTTGGTACTTGCGAAACCTAAATAAGGCTTTACGCTGGTAGTTTTGATAAATAGCTCCTTTTTCCCAACCCAGACCTACTAAAAAAAAATTGAATGGCTGTATTAAATATTTAGTTAAGCACGTCAAAAAAGCTAAATGAAAATAGGATTCAAAGAACAGGTTTGCAAAAGTTGAGGCTGAGGTGGTATACTGGTATGAAAAACATGTAAATATGTTATGACTGATTTATTTATTTATTTATTTATTTTTATTTATTTATTTATTTATTTTTTTGTGTGGGTGGAAATGAACAACATGGTCATAACTTTACGGATGATTTTTTTTTTTTTTTGTACTTTATTTTGGCCGCTGCCAGGCATCGGAAGGGTTGGACACTGATTAAAACCTGTACTGATTAACTCATTCGTTGTACATTTTAATTTCCACCATTATTCAGGTTGCCATCCGTAAACCTCTTTTCATTTGAGGTAAAAAAAAAAAAAAAAACTCGTTGCCCAAAAAGGTTAAGTTTAAGCTGCTACGTTTTTATTTTGATATATTCTATATAAGAGCTCAAAAAGGCCAGTAGGTGTTCAAATCCCCCCAGGTTTGTGGGATACAATTTTTCATTTGAACAGTGTATATGTATGTTAGTGCAGCCTAATCTAATGCTTTATCTTGCCGTCATATAAAGAGAGGAGGAGGAGGAGGAGGAGGAGGAGGAGGAGGAGGAGGAGGAGGAGGAAAGAAGTAGGAGGGAAGGAGAAAGAAGAGGCAGGAGGAGGGAGGGAAAGGTAGAGGAGGGAGAGGAAGGGAAAGAGGAATGGGGATAAGAGGGAGGAGAAAGTGGGGAGGGTGAGAAGGATGAGTGTGAGGATAAGAACGCGTAGTAGAAGGGGGAGGAGGAGGAAGAGAGGACGAGGAGAACAAGATAAGGAGGAGATGTGAAGGAAAGAGGGAGTGGGAAGGAGAAGTAAGAGAGGAGTAAGTTAAGGGGAAGGAGGAGGAGAAGGAGGCAAACGGGGAGGGGGGAGGGTGAAGGAGAGGGAGAGGAGGAGGAGAGGGGAAAGGAGAGGTAGAAAGAAAAGGGGAGAAGGAGGGAATTCTACCTGAGAGGTAAGGTGTTCTGTTTCATCATATGTTTCATCAACTACTATCACCACCCAAAAGTGGTGGTTTTCGTAATTTTAGTGGTAATAGTGTTTGGTAGTACATGCGGTGATAGTGGTGGTAGAGTCGATAAAAGCAGTGTTAATGAAGGATGAGGTAGCTTCATTGGTTGTTGAGGTAGTATTAACGGCGATAGCGGCGGGTGTGGTCGTGGTGATGCCAGCGGTGGATACAGCAATGCTGGTGGTAGAAGTGGCAATGATGATGGTGATAATAGCTGAGAACATTGTAACAGAAATTATCGTAGTGATGGTGACATTGGTGGTGGTAATACAGGTGGTTATGGCAAATGTACACAGCTTTAATTATCCGTTTCACTGCAGTAAGTTTACCTCGGTTGAATATAATCATCTTGCGACAGGTGATCAAAATATACAAGTTGCTTCCATCTCCCTGCAAAAGCCTCAAATCGACTTAAACAGTCACTCACTGTGGATCAATTTATTTTTATCATTCTATGGCCCCAACTTTCGAAATTATTTTCTAGTTGTTTATACATTTTCCTGTATATTGCCTTGAAGTATTTTTCTTGCATAAAAATACATAATAGATTCAATTAGAAATAATATTTCCATGGTGGTTCAAGAGTTTTGCAACTTATAGTATATATGAGAAACAATGTTTTTTCTTGTATAAGAGAATAGCCAACCCGTCCGTGCAAATACCACGGTAATTGCAAAATATAGAGCACCATATACTCTGCTTCCTGATCCTAGTTTTAGGGAGTAAGGGGTTTAATTTGCAAGGTGAATTTTGAATAAATTTCACATTTCTACGAGTATAAAGATTTAATCTTTTTGACTACTTATCTAAGATTTCCCTTCGAACAATGTTACATGTAAAGAAATTCACTGGCTTCCATGTGTAAATGCTTTCATTATTTGGGAATACTGTGGTTTGGCGGAAAATCAAACAACAAAGAGCGCCCCATAATAGAAAGAATCATGTAACAAAACCCACTGGGAACTATCGACGTTCAATCACCACCAGAAAGAGATATAATATGCTTTGCTTTACTTTGCTAGCTTATGGGACCCTATTGAAACGATGACAACTTTTCCACTCTTGTGCGAAGAAAGGTAATACAGAGTTATAGTCCAGCGAAGGCCTATAGAGAGCCAGGACGCAGCGAGTGGATCGTGCGGCTTTCTTACAGTCGAGTGCGATGCGTTGCGATGCGATGCGATACGATGCGATGCGATGCGATTCAGGCGTGTAGCTCTTCCATTGGCGCGCCTTGTTTGTTCCTTGAATAAATGTTTACTTCTGATTT
>NC_134801.1:35171732-35174232 GCF_046742065.1 Oratosquilla oratoria | reverse complement strand
AAAATACGTTTTCCTTTATAATGGGGGCAACTGGGGTCAAAAACACACATTCATATTCTAAAAGAACAAACCCTATTCAATTATCCTTCCAGCCTCTGTACCTCGGGAATGGAGGGTCGCCCTGACTTCCATTACAAAGCTTGGATCAAAAGGAGTGCACCGAATTATAGCTCTTACATAGCATGGCCCAACAGCCAGAGCTTGTTTGCCCATACCTCTTTATTATATACAGTGATTCCCTCCTCAACCACTCAAAAATAAATGATGAACATATGAGAACAGTCCTTCTGGCCGCGTCACCTGCTTATCTATTCATAGCCTCTCTTTATTCTCTTCTATCTTCTTTACTTCCCTTTCTTTTCTTTTTTTCAACAAACATACACGCTTATGCTAAGCCCCCTTCATCTCATCCACCCGTTATGTTCCAATCTTTCTTGTGAGCTCACTCGATCTACTTGAGCTTTCTACTCTCAATTTGCTACTTCTTTTCTGTCCGAGAGCTTTTTTCAATCCCGCTGTCTTGTTTATCTTCATATTTCTCATTTTGTTCATTCATGTAACAGCTGTCATATTTCTCAAACACATCTCAAAAACTTTCGTGTCTCCCTATTTATTTCTATTATATTCAAAGTCGCCAACAGTACAATGGGTACAATCAGTGTTTCATACAACTTTATACATCTCAAAATACTTATTTCTGATATCACCTTTAATTCTACCCAGACATTTACTAATTTATCTCTTACACAGCCTTCCATTCTCAGCCACCAACTGCTTGAGTCTCTCCTCAGAATTTAAAACAAGCACAGCATCACATCTGGTTCGTTTCCCATGTCTTTTTCTTCCCAGGATTTCTACGTTCATCTACCAAACCACTTCATTCACATACAGTGTACAACCATGGTAACATCACATAACCCTGATACAACACAGCATTAACCTCATACCATTTCCTCTCTCTTTTTCTGACCATTACATCTGCCCTATTACTTTTGTATAAAAAACGGACTTCCACAAACTTCTTCCACTTTACATATCCGCAAAACTTCCATCAAAACTTTTCGTTCGATCCAATCATGTACCTGCTCCATGTGCATGAAAGCCCACCAAAATATTTACCTTTTGAATTCTTCTTTCATACATATCTAACCACAGAAAACTGATCTATGCACCTTATTACTCTCCTAAACCTACGCTGCTCTTCCCCAAATTCCTTCCTCTTTCAATACCTTCAATGATCACACGCTTATGGATCGCACCTATCGTAATGGTCTCTCTAGAATTGATACACACATACTAGTTGACATTCCATTTTCATAGCAGGACTATACACATTGTATTCTATCCACCGAGACATTTCTTTACCATAGGGAAACTTTTAACAATCCCACCAGCCATTCCACCTAATGTCAGAATGTCAGGTTGCATACCTCTGTGGTTCTTTGCCGCCTTCACAAGATTCCTCCACTCCTCATGACTTAATACTATATCTCATCATTTATCCGGATCGTTCTGTCCCAGCAGTCCTACGTATTTTTTTTTTTTTCCCATCTCATGCAAAGTCTTCCCAGGGACGTTCTTCCCTTTAACTTTCTTGGCCAAGCGAAAGTAGGGAAGGGACCACCAGACACCACACCGGATTACGCTACACGGGTGGGGCACATGGTATAGACGCATCTGATCAAGATTTTATACAACCCCTATTTTTCCTTTGAGGTCTTTTGCAATCTTATAACATGAAAATAAAAGCTCATATCAATCTGAGCTTTCTTTGCATTTGTAGTGGCAAATTATACTTTGTCTTGGCGTAGTTTCTCTATTTCAGCCGATTGATTTGTACAGTTCATATTCACTTTTATGAGGGTTGGAAGTCCATTGACTCTTGCCTCCTTGGGGGTCCTTCTTCACTTTACTCTATCTGTACTCCCTCATCAATTGATGTCACAAATACGTAAAGCTGTTTAAGGCCGGCTACACACATGCAGTTTAAACTGACAGTTACAACTGTTCAGTTATAACTATCAGTTGAAACTGCACGTGTGAGGTTTCGCAGTATCAATGAGATACCTACACACGTGCAGTTTCAACTGACAGTTATAACTGAACAGTTGTTACTGTCAGTTTAAACTGCACGTGTGTGGCCTGCCTAACAATCTCCGCCACACACACGCACATACAAATACGCAAATTACTTAACACACCCGCACATCACGGACTAGTATATAAGTAACATAACATGATTACATGACAATACAGATATCGAAGCCCAAAGATGTTCTGCCATACTGTGAATAGAATTACTTATCATTAGCTAAAACAAAATGTGTATGAATATCACTGCATTGTACTTGGAACACACTCTCCTCTTACAAACTAGAAATTATTTTCTTCAGCTGAGGTTCGGACAACGGGTCTGACCGGGAACTCGGTCGATATCCAAGTTTCAGGGTATTTTTGTTCCGTCGTAATGTACGTCAACCTCTTTTCCCGGATTGTTTTT
>NC_134801.1:35161732-35166732 GCF_046742065.1 Oratosquilla oratoria | reverse complement strand
CCTCCCATATTGCCTTCCTGTCCACCCTGTCATAAGCATTTTTCAAATCCAGAAAGACTCAAAAACACTTACCTTTTTGCTAAAGTTTTCTCATACATCTGTCTTACCACAAAAAATTTATCCACGAAACTGTTGCCTTTTCAAAACCTACACTGCACCTCACCAATTACTCCCTCTGTTCCTCTCCTAGTCCTCTCAATTAATACCCTCCCATAATCCTTCCCAACTACACTCAATAAACTGATCCCTCTGAAACTACTGCACTTATCCCCTTTTCCCCCGGCACTCTACCCTCTTTTAGACACACATTAAACAACCACACTAGCAAGTCCACTATTACAATACCTCCCTTTTTCAAACACTTCGCATGGCACCCATCTAACCCAGGTACCTTACCTGCCTCATTTTTTTAATAACTACTTGAACCTCATTTTTTCTTATTTCTCCTCCATTTTTCTCATTCATCATTGTAACTATTTTAGCACCTGATGAGGCTGGATCGTCTCATCAGGAATGAAGTAATCTTCCCTAATCGTTGGCAGGAGTAGCTCAAACTGCGTGACTAGTTTAGGAATTAATTTTTATTGGCCCGTCCGCCATGACATACATATTACATTGTAAATAATTAAAGCTATGAACAAAGTATGCAAATAAATATAGATATAAATATATTGAACAATAGAACAGTGATCCTCGTACTATATATAATTTTTGCAACATACTGTATAATTTAAAAGGCATGTATAATAAATTGATGCAGAATAATAATTTTACAAACAGTATGACGTGTACGCTTCGGGGACACTAGCAGTGGTAGCGTGCTGCTACACACCTCCCACTGTTACCACCACTCACTTCCTATCCTCTTCCACATTTGGCAGTTCCCTAAGATACTCTGCTGCACATCTTCCTGTTACTACCTCCGCTTCCGTCACCATCTCTCCATCTGCATTTTTTACATTGTCTTCTCTGTTTCGCCTCCCCTTCCTCTCTTAACTTCCTTCAAAAACATTTTTCTATTATCTTCAAAAGTTTTTGACATACTCCTCCCTTATTTTACATCTGCCCTTCCTTTTGCCTCCTTTTTGTTATGTTTTGCTTCTCTTTTTTTTTTGTACTTCTCATATGTTTCACTTGTCCTACTTTGCAACTAGTGCGTAAATTCTCGCTTCTTTTCTTCAACGTCCTTCTTCACCTATTTTTCCACAACTCACTACCATTCCTTCTATTCTCTCCCATTCTCCTTGTCCCACATACTATTTTTGCACACCTTGTTACTTCCACTTTGAAGCACCTCAATTCCTCGTCTACTCCTGACTCTACTCTACCCTTCACCTCCTCCCACATTTCTCTTGGCTCCTTCGTGTACCTCTACTCCTTTTCCTTCTCATTTAAACAATATACTCTAGCCACCTCCATACCTTCTGTCCTTTTTTCTTTTTCTCCATCTATCCTCCATTTTCAACTTACCTTTCACCAAAAAATTATGATATTCCTCCACTCTCTCCCCTAAGAACATAACTCTTTCTACTCTTCACCCGGGTACCACTACAATATCCATTAAAGTCTTCTCAAACACCTTTGAATCCACTATCCATGTGTACCTATGCTTTACTTTCTTCCTAAACACTATGTTTGCGATCATCAACTCACTTTCTAAACATTAACTCTCCACTATAAGTTTTACCAGGCACTTCACACTTCCCAAACACAACGTCTATTGGTTTATTCCCTGCCGTAGCTTTGAGATGTCCCAGTACCACTACATTGACATTTTTTCCAAAAATATATATGTACCCATTTAAATATATCCAAAAAGCCTCCCTTTCCTCTACACTCTTTTCACTTCCATGCCCTTATGCACTTGCAAAGATCCACACCTCCCTTTCAAGGTCCACCTTCACCCACATTAACCTCGAAGAAACCTCTTTCCATTCCACCACACGCATACCTATCGTTTCACTTACTAGTATAGAAAATCCCTCTTCTTCTATGTCCTCTCCTCATTCCCGACACCTTTCCCACTAGACTCCAAAACTCAAACTCACTCCCCCCTTTCAATTTAGTTTCACTCACTGCTGACACATCCATCTTCCTTTTCACAAACATACTGCCTATCTCTTCCCTTATAATGGCATCTGTACCACACCTATGCACATTAGGGTTCTATTTGTAAAATTCCTCCCACACTCTCTTATGCCTGACTCACTGTAGAAATTTGCCTTTATAGGCTAAAAAGAACAGGATGCCTAGTCCCATCCTCCGTCCTATTTTAGTCACCTTTTACGGCACAAGTGGTAAAACTCGGTGGCAGTATTATTTCCTCCCTTGCCACAGTGGTAGGCGAAAATGGAAATATGTATTCAGAGAAGCTGTACAAGACAATATTAAGAATGGGGGTACAGCATAACAGAGGCACAGTCTCAACGCAATAACATAGCATCATTTCTCTATGAGTGCATATTTCCTCAAACGTATACAAAATTAAGTATGGCTTTGGTGCGTATGACCGTCTCATATAAACCCTAAAGTATCAGCTGGATGCTACAGGAGCAGATTTTTACTGCACAATAACATGCAGTCAATACCCCAAACGGAGTATGTATATGTAATTATATAATGTATATAAAAACATATTGTATTAGAGATGGTTAAAGAAAATGAAGAAAATGGGAGATAAGCCAGTTGTTGTTTGCTGACAACTTTGAGCTTGTAGCAGGATCAGAGGAAGGATTAAGAAAGTTAGTAACAGAGGTTGAGAAAGTGCGAAAGAAGGAAGTTGGATATAAATGTGAATAGATGTAAGATGATGAGATATACAAGAGGAGAGGATGGCAGCAAATTGGAAGTGATGATTAATGTAGATTGGCTGGAGGAAGTGGATTGCTTAAGATACTTTGGGACGAATGTGGCGGGAGAGGTGTGAGTGGAGGGGGAAGTAGAATGTAGAGTGAGAGAAGCGAATAAATACTGTGACCGTCTGTCATCACTCTGTTGACGCCCCTGTGTGCCGTCTTTCTTTTCGTGCTTTTACTTTCGTTTAGTACGTCTTTCACTTTGTACTTTCCTTTCACCACTGTCTTTGTTTCGAACGATAGTCACTCACAGTTTTAGTCTATAGCCCTGTGCCTCCGATCATCCGACTTAGTCAAGTTCTAGAATGTTGGTTCCACTTAGGATAGGATATAGCACATCACATATGTTCTTTTAGTATTATCTTATGTATAAAAGGGGTAATTAAACGATTTTTCCTTTATTTTCTTCACGAATTCTTCTACGACGCGATTCTCTTAGGTACACCAAGGGACTCCCGTTAAGAACTCTCAATTTGGGTCCTAGGTCATTTCTGTAATGACGTCCTAATTTCTTTAGTCCAATGATACTTAATTTTAGATTTAAGAACCTCTCCTAAGGTGAACCAATTGAATTTTCTCCTCCTCCACCCTTTCTCCAATAAAATCCGCCGTTACAACTCTGCATACAATACCGCTTACTCAATCAATCTCGAATTTAATGCACTCTGACTTAGTTTATATATTGTATACATCAGCAAAACATAAAGTAATCAAATCAAGCCCCCAACCCGTTTAAGAAATAACGCTAAGAGCGAAGCTATAAAATTCCTCACCTTCTTTGCCTTCGAACAATTGTTTACAAAACAGCTGATCCAATATAGATGAAATTCTTTTCAACTACCCCTCTTTCTACCTTTATCTACGAACCACATCTACGAGCTTCTTACAAATACCTTGAGGGGGGTAAAAAATGTAATGAGAAATAGACATTTGGGAATGGATGCTAAGATGATATAGTATGAAGGGGTGTTTGTGTATATATATATATATATATAAATATACATATATATATATATATATATATATATATATATATATATATGCATATATATTTATATAGATATACATATACATATATATATATATATATATATATATATATATATATATATATATATCCATATTTGTGTGGATGTGGTACAGATGAGAGTAAAAGGGAAGAGATAGGCAGTATGTCTGTAAGAAGAAAGATGTATGTGTTGGTAGTGATTGAAACAAATTTGAGAGGGAGGGGCGAGTGTGAGTTTGGGAGTGTGGTTGGGAGGTTCTCAGCAGTATAAAGAGGACGAGGGAGAGAAGGGATGGCTGTACTAGTAAGTGAAGAAATAGGTAAGTGTGTGCTGGAGTGGAAGGAGGTTTCTTCAAGGTTAATGTGGATGAAAGTGAAACTGGGAAAGGAGATGTGGGGTTTTGTAAGTTCATATGGACCTTGTAGTGAGAAGAGTTAAAAGGAAAGGGAGTCTTCTCGGATGGATTTAAAAGAGTGCATACAGGGTTTATGAAGAAATGTGAGTGTAGTGGTATTGAGAGAACTTAATGCTAGGGTAGGAAATGAACCAATAGACGGAGAGATTGGTAAGTGTGGAGTTCCAGGAAAAAATCGTAGAGGAGAGTTGATGGTGGAGATGTGTCTAGATAGAGAGTTGATGATAGCAGGAAGAAAGTCAAGCATAAGTACATATGGAAGAGGGTGGTGGATTGAAGGGTGGTAGATAGAGCCTTAATGGACTATACAGTGGTAATCAGGAGTATAGTAGGAGGAGTTAAGGATGTACATGCTCTAAAGGGAGAGAGTTGGGGGAATATCAGATCATTTTTTGGTGGAAGGTAAGTTGAGGGTAAAGGATAGATGGAGAAAGAGGAAAAGGATAGAAGGTAGGGAGTCTCTTAGAGTGAATTGCTTAAATGAGAAAGAAAAGGAATAGCAATACAAGAAGAAGCTGAGAGAGAAGTGGGAGGGAGTGAAGGACAGAGTAGAAGTAGGAATGGAGGAGGAATGGGGATGGCTCAAGGAGGGAGTCACAAGGTGTGTAAAGATGGTGTGTGGAACAAGGAGAACGGTAGGAAATAGAAGAAAGGGTAGTGAGTGGTGGAATGAGGAAGCAAAGAAGGTTGGAGAAGAGAAGAAGCGAGCTTTCACAGACT
>NC_134801.1:35141732-35146732 GCF_046742065.1 Oratosquilla oratoria | reverse complement strand
AAAGTAAGGTGATGAGATGTACAAGGGGTGAAAGTGGCAGTAGACTGGAAGTGAACATTAAGGGAGAGCGACTGGAGGAAGTGGATAGTTTTAGATACTTGGGTGCAAGTGTAGCAGGAAAAGGTGGAGTGAAGGTGGAGGTAGAATGTAATGGTTTAAAGAGTGTAATGAGGAATAGACATTTGGGAATGGATGCGAAGAGGAGACTGTATGAAGGAGTGATTGTGCCAACAGCACTGTATGGGGCAGAAACGTGGAACATAAGAGAAGAAGAGAGAAGGAGTTTGAATGTGTTTGAGATGAGGTGTCTGAGAAGTATGGTGGGGGTTACTAGGCTAGATAGAGTGAGAAATGAGGAGGTGAGGAGGAGAACAGGGGGTGAAAAAGGATTTGGGAGATAGGGTTGATGAAAGAATATTAGGATGGTTTGGACACATGGAAAGAATGAGTGAAGAAAGACTAGTAAAAGAGGTATGGAAGGCAGATGTGGAGGGAGTGAACATGAGGGGACGTCCTAGGATGAGGTGGATGGATGGGGTGAAGGGGGCTTTGGGGAAGAGGGGAATGTCTGTTGAGGAAGGAAGGGAGAGGACGGAAGACAGAGGTGAGTGGAGAATGGTTGTATATGGATGATGTTGTGACTGCATGAGGAGGAATGGTCGGGGGGGTGGGGGGTGGGGTAGTATGTGTGAGTAAATTTTGACGCAGCCCGAAGGGATTTCTCCCCGTCCTCTCCTTATATGCAAAGGGGGACGGAGAGGGGGGGTCGCCGATTAAATGAAGCGGCCTTGCTGTGGATGTACTGTGTCTTGCGACACTGCTTCTGACCCAGGGCGGTGGGCAGGGTGCAGGGATGACCCGTCATCCAGGAGGTGCTCAGATGAGAGGAAGGGTGGGAGGGGTGTGGAGTGTATTTGGGGATGAAATGGGTGGGAGTGTTTTTATGCCTTTCCCTTTTTGGCTACCTCCCTTGGAAGGGGGAAAAAGCCTTGGTATATGTATGTATGTTATTATTATAATTACTATTATTACCATCATCATTTCTATTACTATTATTATTTTTATAATTATCATTGTTATTATTATCACTATAATCGTCATCATCATCATCATCATCATCATCATCATCATCATCATCATCATCATCATCATCATCATCATCATTATATTATTATTATTATTATTATTATTATTTTTATTATCGTTATTATTACTATTATCGTTATTATTATTATTACTATTATTATTATTATTATTATCATTATTATTATCGTTATTATTATTATTATCGTTATTATTATCATTATTATTATTATTATTATTATTATTATTATTATTATTATTATGGCTATTATTATTATTATCATTATTATTATTATTATTATTATTATTATTATTATTATTATTATTATTATTATTATTATTATTATTATCGTTATTATTATTATCATCGTTATCATTATTATTATTATTATTATTATTATTATTATTATTATTATTATTATTATTATTATTATTATTATTATTATTATTATTATTATTATTATTATTATTATTATTATTTATTGTTATTATTATTGTTATTATTATCATTATTATTATTGTTATTATTATCATTATTATTATGTTATCATTATTATTATTATTATTATTATTATTATTATTATTATTATCATTATTATTATCATTATTATTATTATTATTATTATTATTATTATTATTATTATTATTATTATTATTATTATTATTATTATTATTATTATTATTATTTGTTATGTTGGCGATATTTTCGTCAATGTCGCTGATCATGTAAATTACACCTTACCTTTGTTGACATTTTCCTTTTAGATGTCCGAGTTACTAGAATTTTTAAAGACTACGATTCTACAGGGTCCATCAGCAAATGAATCTCGGGTTTTCCCTAGGGAGGAAGAATGGCTGCGGCAGAATGGCTCAGTCGCGGTGCGCAGACCACTGTCTATAACTTGTAGGGACATTGACCATTTGCATCTGAGAGCCAACAGCCCTCCTCACAAGGAGGATTTCTACAGGGGTTACATGAACATCAAGTACAAAAAGGACAAGGCAGCACTTCACAACACCACCAGGGCTCATGTGACTCCATCGGGGAAAGCATAAAAACTGGCTTCGTCATTTATCACCAGGTAAAGATTTTTCAATACTTGATGCGGAAAAGTGCCTCTAAAGGCAGTGACCCCTTCAAGAAGCGTGACGTGATACACCAGATCCTGTGCCGGGCAAGTCCGTATCGTCATTCCCACAGTGGCATGACCACTTTCACCGCATGAAACGAGGTGTAGACCAACATCATATGAGAAATTATGAAACCCTTCAACGGAGTTAACACCTAGAAAAGGTTTCCATCATCGACAGCGAAATTGACCATAGCCAACTATTACTACTATTACAAGCAGCACCAGTAAAATAAGTCTACTCGCTGTGAGAATTGTGAGGATATTTTGAACAAATGCATTCATACATTAGTTCTTTGAGAAGCCTTTGCATTCATCTGATTTATCATGTTTGTATCAGTGAATCTAAGGCGCAATTTTCTGATAAATTTTCTTTTTATTCTGGCTAACATTCGCAAAGGATTCAATGGTCGCCTGGGCGAGTGGGATGTCATCCCTTTTGAAGTTAGCAGCTATACTGCCTATAGGAGGGTCTGATGGATTATTGTGAACTGTTTCAGGTTTTGTTACTAGTGAAGTTTAGAAAGAGGAGGATTATGTATATATATATATATATATATATATATATGTATGTATGTATGCTCCAGTTCATACACATACACGAAAGTTTGCGTTCAACCCATCTCCATTATGATAGTATATTGGTAAGTATACGAACGCGGGAAAGTATTTGTACAACACTGAATGGGTCCCAGTGATTAGAGATACATTTTTATCAGTCACAATACACTTTAATTCTAAGCTATATAGGCGCATGCAGAAATTGTAACGTGGTACGCCCGAGGACTCGAACCTATACGGCAAGAACGTTACCAATACCGAGTGATTTAGACCAATACACCATCAAGAGAGATATAAGTTCAGCGCAAGTTTTCTCATACATTTGTATGGTCGAGTTCATACACATACACGAAAGTTTGCGTTTAACCCATCTCCACTATGATAGTACATTGGTAAGTATACGATGGTGTATTGATCTAGGTCACTCGGCACTGGTAACGTTCTCGCCGCATAGATTCGAGTCCTCGGGCGTACCACGTTACAATTTTTGCATGCCCCCAGATGGCTTAGAATTAAAGTGCATTGTGGTTGATAAAAATGTATCTCTAATCAATGGGACCCATTCAGTGTTGTACATATATATATATACATATATATATATATATATATATATATATATATATATATATATATATATACATATATATATATATATATACATATATATCTAATATCATATGATTAATGCATATTGCTATTTTTTCTCTTACACTATTGTAGATAATAATCAACTTTAACGAAGTTTAATTATCCAGCCTGAACTCTCTGTCACTCGTCCAAGCTGCGCATGGCCTTATTTTTTTGTGTCGCGACCAGCCTGGCCCATAGGTGGATCGTGACAATATTCACACACACACACACACACACACACACACACACACACACACACACACACACACACACACACACACACACACACACACACACACACACACACACATATATATATATATATATATATATATAAATATATATATATGTATATACGTATACATGTATATATTTGCATGTATATACATATATATATATATATATGTATACATATACATATATTTATATATGTATATATACATATATATATATATATATACATATAGGTATATGTACGTATATATAAACATATATGTATGTATATATATACATATATATATATATATATATATATATATATATATATATATATATATGTATATATATGAAGGTGGAAAAAGAAGTCACGGGTCTAGTTCCAAGTTCCTGAGTTTATTCCTGACCGGTTTCGCTCTATGCTTCTTCAGAGGAATGTGACTCTGGAGTGAAGCTGGCGGTATACATAGTCTGAGTAAGACCGCGTTCCCTCCTTGGAGGTGGGTTACGTTTGGTTGTACAATGGTTTTTAATACAATGAACAATAGTGATAATAGAGTATACAATAAATTGTTGTGATGTTATTACAAAACAGCTCCGGTGTGTGTGGAATGTTGATCGAGGGTGTAACATTGTAAGTGAAGTGAGTGGTGTAAAAATGTGGGAATCCTAAAAAGTGTCATAAGATAACTTATAGTATTAAATAATATAAAGATAAATATCCAGATAAATAAAATGAATGAAATAAAATGAAAATAAAAATATAAATATAAATATAAAAATACAAATACAAATATATATATAAATAAAAATAAATAAATAAAAATGTGCTTATTTAAAGTGACATGACATCTCATCGCATATCGTTGTGTGACAGAATGTTATCAAAAAAATATACATACATATACAACAATGAATAAATAAATAAATGCCAAAGAAATATATAGTAAAAATAAAAATAAAAATAATAATAATAATAGAACGACAAAATCCATCCGGTGCCCAAACGTCCGCGCTCCCTGGGTTGAGGGCTTGAGGCCGGTCAGTTCGTATTTTTATTATTTTTATTTTTATTATTATTATTATTATTATTATTAATATTATTATTATTATTATTATTATTATTATTATTTTTATTTTTACTATATATTTCTTTGGCATTTATTTATTTATTCATTGTTGTATATGTATGTATATTTTTTTGATAACATTCTGTCACACAACGATATGCGATGAGATGTCATGTCACTTTAAATAAGCACATTTTTATTTATTTATTTTTATTTATATATATATTTGTATTTGTATTTTTATATTTGTATTTGTATTTGTATTTTCATTTGATTTCATTCATTTTATCTGGATATTTATCTTTATATT
>NC_134801.1:35099232-35104232 GCF_046742065.1 Oratosquilla oratoria | reverse complement strand
TATGGATTGATCACAATTTTCTTATATTTCCATGCTCAAGTTACATACACATACACGAATTTCTGCGTCAACCCACCTCTGCCTTGATAGTGCAATTGATAATATGTACGAGTGGGATAAGATGAATATATACATATATATATATATATATATATATATATATACATATATATATATAAATGTATATACTGTATATACATATATATATATATATATATATATATATATATTTATATACTGTATATACATATATATATATATATATATATATATATATATACATACCAATGACTGTTAACTTACACAATGGTACATAATCATATTCACTTTAGTGAAGATGTTAACAATATCCTAATCAAAGTATTTTATTCACTCCAGGGAACACAACTCTGAACGTTTGTGTCTGTGACCTGTGCTATCAAAATTCGATGCTCTCGTCTGCGGCAGACCATAACTGGACGTTACGATACAACCTTTGGAGTCAACCAATCAGATCCCACGCAACATGGACAGTGTTCAGTCCTGTCTATTGTTACCTTATCATATTCATCACCAATCGTATATATCAAGTTACTTCTAGCAATACAGTGATCCCTCGTTTTCCGCGGTTAATGGGGACCAGAACCCCCCGCGAAAGGTGAAAAACCGCGAAAAAGAATTTGCCCCCCCCCCCCAAGGAATTTTCGTGTATGTGTATGTGGGTACCAGAATGTTTGAAATATGTAAACAGTATTTATACTTTACATATCTGAGACAAAGATTACAGCAGTAAACGTATTTACTTAAATCGTTAACTATAAAACCTTATACAGTAATTAACATTTATTATGCAGTAATTAAGAGGGATCAGATGCAATGATAGAAAAATATCAATAATTTTTTTTTTTATATATTGACTTGATATTTTTACAGTATAATCAAATTATTATTTTCCATATTCCATAAGCATTTGAACGATGAATGTCCGTCTCTACATCCGTCAGTCCGTATGATGTCATTGATGACGTCACAAATGTTTTCCGATCTTAATATTTTACCTAGACTAACCTGCTTTTGCATTTAAAATCTCAAATTCCATACAACAGCGTGTAATTTCGTTTTTCTAAAATCTTAATAGATCAAAATATACATTGGTCATAATAGGCATGACTTTTTGACGTTGCAGCGATAGCGCTTTTTTCCGATATAATTCCCTCTAGCGATATTATTTATCATTTTAATCATGTATCAAAACATACACGAGAAAAGCACAACATTCATGTGTTAGCATGATAAGTTTTAAGAAAATTATATATATATTTTTTTAAGGGATATTTTGGAAAAACCCGCGAAGCACTGAAGCCGCGAAACGTGAAGCGCGAAGTGGCGAGGGAACACTGTATACTATTGTAGTTTGTATATTTTCAACCTCCATTGCTTTGGCTCAATATGACCATTGTTTTTGGCAGTATACATGTTACTGTTTATGTTATTATTATCATTATTGTGTTTTGCTGTTATCGTTGCTACTACTATCATTGTTATCTCTGTTACTATCATCATTGTTATTGATATTTTATCGTAAGTATTATTAGTGGAGAGTCGATGGTGGAAATGTGTCTAGAAAGAGAATTGATGATAGCAAATACAGTGTTTTGGAAGAAAGTCAAGCATAAGTGCACATGGGAGAGGGTGGTGGAGGGAAGGGTGGTAGATAGAGCTTTAATGGACTATGTAGTGGTAAATAGGATTATGATAGGAAGAGTTAAGGATGTACATGTGCTAAGGGGAGAGGGTGGGGGAATATCAGATTTTTCTGGTGGAAAGTAAGCTGAGAGTGGAGGACAGATGGAGAAAGAGGAAAGGGAGAAAAGGTAGGAGGTGCTTAGAGTGAACTCTTTAAATGAAGAGGAAAAGGAGAAGGAGTACAAGAAGAAGCTGAAGGAGGAGTGGGAAGGAGTGAAGGATAAAGTGGAGGTAGGTGTGGAGGAGGAATGGGGATGGTTCAAGGAGGGAGTCACAAAGTGTGCAAAGATGGTGTGTGGAACAAGAAGGACAGGAGGAAATAGAAGGAAGGGTAGTGAATGGTGGGATGAGGAAATGAAGAAGGTTGTAGAAGAGAATAAGCGACCTTACACAGATTGGTTACAAAATAGGACGAGGGAGTTATACGAGACGTACAAAGAAAAGAAAAGAGAAATAAAGAAAAAGGTAAAGGAGGCAAAGAGGAGAGCAGATGTAAAATGGGGTAAGAGTATGACAGAAAATTTTGAAAGTAATAAAAAGATGTTTTGGAAAGAAATTAAGAGAGGAAGAGGAGGCGAATCAAGTAGAGAAGAAAAGGTAAAAGGTGCAGATGGAGAGATGATAATGGAGGAGAAGGCAGTAAAGGGAAGATGGGCAGAATATTTTAGGGAGTTGCTAAATGTGAAGGAGGATAGGGAGGGAAAGATAGCTGCAGTGGGAAATGCTAAAAAAATGGCCGTGATGAGTGATGTCAATGGAGGAGAAATAAGGAAGGATGAGGTGAAGGCAGCAGTTAAGATGATGAAAGCAGGTAAGGCACCTGGTCTGGATGGATGCCATGCAGAATGTCTTAAAAAAGGAGGTACAGTGATGGTGGACTGGTTGGTGAGGTTATTTAATGTTTGCTGGAGAGAAGGTAGAGTGCCGGAGGACTGGAGGAGTGCTTGTATAGTTCCACTTTACAAGGGAAAGGGGGACAAGTGTGAATGTAGTAGTTTCAGAGGGATTAGCTTGTTAAGTGTAGTTGGGAAGGCTTATGGGAGGATCTTGATTGAGAGGATTAGGAGAGGAACAGAGGGAGTAATTGGTGAGGAACAGTGTGGATTTAGGACAGGTAGAGGTTGTGTAGATTAGATCTTTGTGGTAAGACAGATATGTGAGAAAGCTATAGGAAAGGGGAAGGATGTTTTTTGGGCCTTTATGGACCTGGAAAAGGCTTACGACAGGGTAGACAGAAAGGCACTGTGGGAGGTTATGCGGATATACGGGATAGGAGGAAAGCTTCTAGGAGCTGTCAAGAGTTTTTTATGAGAGTAGTAGAGCTTGTGTCAGGATTAGAAATGGAGAGAGTGAGTATTTCGAGGAAAAGGTGGGACTTCGTCAGGGATGCGTTATTAGTGCGAGAGGTAAATGCAAGGGTAGTGTGTCAGGAATTGGAGATGGTTAAAGAAAATGGAGAAAAGTGGGCGGTGAGCCAGCTGTTGTTTGTGAACGACACTGCGCTTGTGGCAGGATCGAAGGAGGGATTGACGAGGTTGGTGACAGAGTCTGGGAGAGTGTGTGAAAGAAGAAAGCTGAAGATAAATGTGGGTAAAAGTAAGGTGATGAGATGTTCATGGGGTGAAAGTGGCAGTAATCTGGAAGTGAGCATTAAGGGAGATCAACTGGAGGAAGTGGATAGTTTTAGATACTTGGGTGCAAATGTGGCAGGGAAGGGAGGGATGGGGTGAAGGTAGAATGTAGATTGAGAGAAGCGAGAAAATGCCTTGGTGGATTAAAAAGTGTAATGAGGAATGGAAATTTGTGAATGGATGCTAAGAGGAGACTGTATGAAGGAGTCATTGTGCCAACAGCACTGTATGGAGCAGAAACATGAAACATAAGAGAGGAAGAGAGAAGGAGTTTGAATGTGTTTGAGATGAAGTGTCTGAGAAGTATGATAGGGGTTACTAGGCTGGATAGAGTGAGAAATGAGGAGGTGAGGAGGAGAACAGGGGTGGAAAGGGAGTTGGGAGATAGGGTTGATGAAAGAGTATTGGGATGGTTTAGACACATGGAAAGAATGAGTGAAGAAAGACTAGTAAAGGAGGTATGGAGGGCAGATGTGGAGGGAGTGAACATGAGGGGACGTCCTAGGATGAGATGGATGGATGGGGTGAAGGTTGGCTTTGGGAAAGAGGGGAATGTCTGTTGAGGAAGGACGGGAGAGGACAGAAGACAGAGGTGAGTGGAGAATGGTTGTATATGGAAGATGTTGTGATGCATGAGGTGGAATGGACAGGGGGATGGGGGGTGAGGTAATGTGTGTGAGCAAAATTTTGACGCAGCCCGAAGGGATTTCTACCCGTCCTCTCCTTTATATGGTGGGACGGAGAGGGGGGGTCGCCGATTTAATGAAGCGGCCTTGCTGTGGATGTGCTGTGTCTTGCGACACTGCTTCTGACCTAGGGCAGTGGACAAGGTGCAGGGATGACCCGTCATCTAGGAGGTGCTAAGATGGGAGGGAGGGTGGAGGGGTGTGGAGTGTTTTCAGGGATGGAATGGGTGGGAATGATTTTATGCCTTGTCCTTTTTGGCTACCTCCCTGGTAAGGGGGAAAAAGCCTTGGTATATGTATGTATATATGTATTATTATCATCACCATAATCATTATTACTATAATCATTGTTATTGATAAAACTATCTTAAGTATTATTATCATTAATATCGTCACTGTTATCGTCATTACTATCATTACTATGGGTAAAAGTGGGTAAGAGTAAGGTGATGACATGTACAAGGGGTGAAAGTGGCAGTAATCTGGAAGTGAGCATTAAGGGAGAGCAACTGGAGGAAGTGGATAGTTTTAGATACTTGGGTGCGAATGTGGCAGGAAAGGGTGGAGTGGAGGTGGAGGTAAATGTAGATTGAGAGAAGCGAGTAAATGCTTTGGTGGATTAAAATGTTTAATGAGAAATAGACATTTGGGAATGGATGCTAAGAGGAGATTGTATGAAGGAGTGACTGTGCCAACAGACTGTATGGGGCAGAAACATGGAACATAAGAGAGGAAGAGAGAAGGAGTTTGAATATGTTTCAGTTGAAGTGTCTGAGAAGTATGATAGGGATTACTAGGCTGAATAGAGTGAGAAATGAGGAGGTGAGGAGGAGAACAGGGGTGGAAAGGGAGTTGGGAGATAGGGTGGATGAAAGAGTATTGGGATGGTTTGGTCACACGGAAAGGATGAGTGAAGAAAGACTAGTAAAAGAGGTATGGAAGGCAGATGTGGAGGGAG
>NC_134801.1:35084232-35089232 GCF_046742065.1 Oratosquilla oratoria | reverse complement strand
CTTCTTCTTCTTCTAGTTCTTCTTCTTCTTCTTCTTCGAATTCTTCTTCTTTTTCTTCTTCTTCGAGTTCTTCTTCTTCTTCTTCTTCTTCTTCGTCTTCTTCTTTTTCTTTTTCTTCTTCTTCTTCTTCTTCTTCTTCTTCTTCTTCTTCTTCTTCTTCTTCTTCTTCTTCTTCTTCTTCTTCTTCTTCTTCTTCGAGTTCTTCGAGTTCTTCTTCTTCGAGTTCTTCGAGTTCTTCTTCTTCGAGCTCTTCTTCGAGTTCTTCGAGTTCTTCGAGTTCTTCGAGTTCTTCTTCGAGTTCTTCGAGTTCTTCTTCTTCGAGTTCTTCTTCTTCGAGTTCTTAGAGTTCTTCTTCTTCGAGTTCTTCGAGTTCTTCTCTTTCGAGTTCTTCGAGTTCTTCTTTTTCGAGTTCTTCGAGTTCTTCTTTTTCGAGTTCTTCGAGTTCTTCTTTTTCGAGTTCTTCGAGTTCTTCGAGTTCTTCGAGTTTTTCGAGTTCTTCGAGTTCTACTTCTTCTTCGAGTTCTTCTTCTTCCTCTTCTTCGAGTTCTTCTTCTTTTTCTTGTTCTTGTTCTTCTTCTTCTTCGAGTTCTTCCTCTTCTTCTTCGATTTCTTCGATTTCTTCTTCTTCTTCTTCTTCTTCTTCTTCACCGTAGTTGGTGGTGTAACCGATTTACCCCCAAACGCCTCTCGCCTCAGGAAAAAGAAATGATTGTAACAGAATCTTTTTATTTAGTATATGATTGACTTGATATTTTTACAGTATAATCAAATTATTATTTTCCATATTCCATAAGCATTTGAACGATGAATGTCCGTCTCTACATCCGTCAGTCCGTATGATGTCACTGATGACGTCACAAATGTTTTCCGATCTTAATATTTTACCTAGACTAACCTGCTTTTGCATGTCAAATCTCAAATTCCATACAAACAGCGTGTAATTTCGTTTTCCTAAAATCTTAATAGATCAAGATATACATTGGTCATAATAGGCATGACTTTTTGACGTTGCAGCGATAGCGCTTTTTTCCGATATAATTCCCTCTAGCGATATTATTTATCATTTTAATCATGTATCAAAACATACACGAGAAAAGCACAACATTCATGTGTTAGCATGGTAAGTTTTAAGAAAATTATATATATATTTTTTTATGGATATTTTGGAAAAACCCGCGAAGCACTGAAGCCGCGAAACGTGAAGCGCGAAGTGGCGAGGGAACACTGTATACTATGGTAGTTTGTATATCTTCAACCTCCATTGCTTTGGCTCAATATGACCATTGTTTTTGGCAGTATACATGTTACTGTTTATGTTATTATTATCATTATTGTGTTTTGCTGTTATCATTGCTACTATTATCATTGTTATCTCTGTTACTATCATCATTGTTATTGATATTTTATCGTAAGTATTATTAGTGGAGAGTCGATGGTGGAAATGTGTCTAGAAAGAGAGTTGATGATAGCAAATACAGTGTTTCGGAAGAAAGTCAAGCGTAAGTGCACATGGGAGAGGGTGGTGGAGGGAAGGGTGGTAGATAGAGCTTTACTGGACTATGTAGTGGTAAATAGGATTATGATAGGAAGAGTTAAGGATGTACATGTGCTAAGGGGAGAGGGTGGGGGAATATCAGATCATTTTCTGGTGGAAAGTAAGTTGAGAGCGGAAGACAGATGGAGAAAGAGGAAAGGGACAAAAGGTAGGGAGGTGCTTAGAGTGAACTCTTTAAATGAAGAGGAAAAGGAGAAGGAGTACAAGAAGAAGCTGAAGGAGGAGTGAAGGATAAAGTGGAGGTAGGTGTGGAGGAGGAATGGGGATGGTTCAAGGAGGGAGTCACAAAGTGTGCAAAGATCGTGTGTGGAACAAGAAGGACAGGAGGAAATAGAAGGAAGGGTAGTGAATGGTGGGATGAGGAAATGAAGAAGGTTGTAGAAGAGAAAAAGCGAGCTTACACAGATTGGTTACAAAATAGGACGAGGGAGTTATATGAGACGTACAAAGAAAAGAAAAGAGAAGTAAAGAAAATGGTAAAGGAGGCAAAGAGGAGAGCAGATGTGAAATGGGGTAAGAGTATGACAGAAAATTTTGAAAGTAATAAAAAGATGTTTTGGAAAGAAATTAAGAGAGGAAGAGGAGGCGAATCAAGTAGAGAAGAAAAGGTAAAAGGTGCAGATGGAGAGATGATAATGGAGGAGAAGGCAGTAAGGGGAAGATGGGCAGAATATTTTAGGGAGTTGCTAAATGTGTAGGAGGATAGGGAGGGAAAGATAGCTGCAGTGGGAAATGCTAAGAAAATGGCCGTGATGAGTGAGTTAAATGGAGGAGAAATAAGGAAGGATGAGGTTAAGGCAGCAGTTAAGATGATGAAAGCAGGTAAGGCACCTGGTCTGGATGGATTCCATGCAGAATGTCTTAAAAAAGGAGTTACAGTGATGGTGGACTAGTTGGTGAGGTTATTTAATGTTTGCTGGAGAGAAGGTAGAGTGCCGGAGGACTGGAGGAGTGCGTGTATAGTTCCACTTTACAAGGGAAAGGGGGACAAGTGTGAATGTAGTAGTTTCAGAGGGATTAGCTTATTAAGTGTAGTTGGGAAGGCTTATGGGAGGATCTTGATTGAGAGGATTAGGAGAGGAACAGAGGGAGTAATTGGTGAGGAACAGTGTGGATTTAGGACAGGTAGAGGTTGTGTAGATCAGATCTTTGTGGTAAGACAGATATGAGAAAGCTATAGGAAAGGGGAAGGATGTTTTTTGGGCCTTTATGGATCTGGAAAAGGCTTACGACAGGGTAGACAGAAAGGCACTGTGGGAGGTTATGCGATTATACGGGATAGAAGGAAAGCTTCTGGGAGCTGTCAAGAGTTTTTATGAGAGTAGTAGAGCTTGTGTCAGGATTAGAAATGGAGAGAGTGAGTGGTTTGAGGTAAAGGTGGGACTTCGTCAAGGATGCGTTATGTCACCCTGGGGTGGTGCGAGAGGTAAATGCAAGGGTAGTGGGTCAGGGATTGGAGATGGTTAAAGAAAATGGAGAGAGGTGGGAGGTGAGCCAGTTGTTGTTTGAGGACGACACTGCGCTTGTGGCAGGATCGGAGGAGGGATTGAGGAAGTTGGTGACAGAGTTTGGGAGAGTGTGTGATAGAAGAAAGCTGAAGATAAATGTGAGTAAAAGTAAGGTAATAAGATGTACAAGGGGTGAAAGTGGCAGTAATCTGGAAGTGAGCATTAAGGGAGAGCAACTGGAGGAAGTGGATAGTTTTAGATACTTGGGTGCAAATGTGGCAGGAAAAGGTGGAGTAAAGGTGGAGGTAGAATGTAGATTGAGAGAAGCGAGTAAATGCCTTGGTGGATTAAAAAGTGTAATGAGGAATGGAAATTTGTGAATGGATGCTAAGAGGAGACTGTATGAAGGAGTGATTGTGCCAACAGCACTGTATGGAGCAGAAACATGGAACATAAGAGAGGAAGAGAGAAGGAGTTTGAATGTGTTTGAGATGAAGTGTCTGAGAACTATGATGGGGGTTACTAGGCTGGATAGAGTGAGAAATGAGGAGGTGAGGAGGAGAACAGGGGTGGAAAGGGAGTTGGGAGATAGGGTTGATGAAAGAGTATTGGGATGGTTTGGACACATGGAAAGAATGAGTGAAGAAAGACTAGTAAAGGAGGTATGGAGGGCAGATGTGGAGGGAGTGAACATGAGGGGACGTCCTAGGATGAGATGGATGGATGGGGTGAAGGGGGCTTTGGGAAAGAGGGGAATGTCTGTTGAGGAAGGACGGGAGAGGACAGAAGACAGGGGTGAATGGAGAATGGTTGTATATGGAAGATGTTGTGATGCATGAGGTGGAATGGACAGGGGGATGGGGGGTGAGGTAATGTGTGTGAGCAAAATTTTGACGCAGCCCGAACGGATTTCTACCCGTCCTCTCCTTTATATGGTGGGACGGAGAGGGGGGGGTCGCCGATTTAATGAAGCGGCCTTGCTGTGGATGTGCTGTGTCTTGCGACACTGCTTCTGACCCAGGGCAGTGGACAAGGTGCAGGGATGACCCGTCATCTAGGAGGTGCTAAGATGGGAGGGAGGGTGGAGGGGTGTGGAGTGTTTTCAGGGATGGAATGGGTGGGAATAATTTTATGCCTTTTCCTTTTTGGCTACCTCCCTGGTAAGGGGGAAAACGCCTTGGTATATGTATGTATATATGTATTATTATCATCACCATAATCATTATTACTATAATCATTGTTATTGATAAAACTATCTTAAGTATTATAATCATTATTATCGTCACTGTTATCGTCATTACTATCATTACTATGGGTAAAAGTGGGTAAGAGTAAGGTGATGACATGTACAAGGGGTGAAAGTGGCAGTAATCTGGAAGTGAGCATTAAGGGAGAGCAACAGGAGGAAGTGGATAGTTTTAGATACTTGGGTGCGAATGTGGCAGGAAAGGGTGGAGTGGAGGTGGAGGTAAATGTAGATTAAGAGAAGCGAGTAAATGCCTTGGTGGATTAAAAAGTTTAATGAGAAATAGACATTTGGGAATGGATGCTAAGAGGAGATTGTATGAAGGAGTGATTGTGCCAACAGACTGTATGGGGCAGGAACATGGAACATAAGAGAGGAAGAGAGAAGGAGTTTGAGTATGTTTCAGTTGAGGTGTCTGAGAAGTATGATAGGGGTTACTAGGCTGAATAGAGTGAGAAATAAGGAGGTGAGGAGGAGAACAGGGGTGGAAAGGGAGTTGGGAGATAGGGTGGATGAAAGAGTATTGGGATGGTTTGGTCACACGGAAAGGATGAATGAAGAAAGACTAGTAAAAGAGGTATGGAAGGCAGATGTGGAGGGAGTGAACATAAGGGGGCGACCTAGGATGAGATGGAAGGATAGGGTGAGAGGGGCTCTGGGAAAGAGGGGAATGTCTGTTGAGGAAGGGCAGGAGAGGACAGAAGACAGGGGTGAATGGAGAATGGTTGTATATGGATGATGTTGTGATGCA
>NC_134801.1:35074232-35076732 GCF_046742065.1 Oratosquilla oratoria | reverse complement strand
TTGATGACATCACAAATGTTTTCCAATCTTAATACTTTACCTAAACTAACCTGCTTTTGCATGTAAAATCTCAAATACCATACAAACAGTGTGTAATTTTGTTTGTTCCTAAAATCTTGATAGATCAAGATATACATTGGTCATAATAGGCATGACTTTTTGACGTTGCAGCGATAGCGCTTTTTTCCGATATAATTCCCTCTAGCGATATTATTTATCATTTTAATCATGTATCAAAACATACACGAGAAAAGCACAACATTCATGTGTTAGCATGGTAAGTTTTAAGAAAATTATATATATATTTTTTTATGGATATTTTGGAAAAACCCGCGAAGCACTGAAGCCGCGAAACGTGAAGCGCGAAGTGGCGAGGGAACACTGTATACTATGGTAGTTTGTATATCTTCAACCTCCATTGCTTTGGCTCAATATGACCATTGTTTTTGGCAGTATACATGTTACTGTTTATGTTATTATTATCATTATTGTGTTTTGCTGTTATCATTGCTACTATTATCATTGTTATCTCTGTTACTATCATCATTGTTATTGATATTTTATCGTAAGTATTATTAGTGGAGAGTCGATGGTGGAAATGTGTCTAGAAAGAGAGTTGATGATAGCAAATACAGTGTTTAGGAAGAAAGTCAAGCATAAGTGCACATGGGAGAGGGTGGTGGAGGGAAGGGTGGTAGATAGAGCTTTAATGGACTATGTAGTGGTAAATAGGATTATGATAGGAAGAGTTAAGGATGTACATGTGCTAAGGGGAGAGGGTGGGGGAATATCAGATTTTTCTGGTGGAAAGTAAGCTGAGAGTGGAGGACAGATGGAGAAAGAGGAAAGGGAGAAAAGGTAGGAGGTGCTTAGAGTGAACTCTTTAAATGAAGAGGAAAAGGAGAAGGAGTACAAGAAGAAGCTGAAGGAGGAGTGGGAAGGAGTGAAGGATAAAGTGGAGGTAGGTGTGGAGGAGGAATGGGGATGGTTCAAGGAGGGAGTCACAAAGTGTGCAAAGATGGTGTGTGGAACAAGAAGGACAGGAGGAAATAGAAGGAAGGGTAGTGAATGGTGGGATGAGGAAATGAAGAAGGTTGTAGAAGAGAAAGAGCGAGCTTACACAGATTGGTTACAAAATAGGACGAGGGAGTTATATGAGACGTACAAAGAAAAGAAAAGAGAAGTAAAGAAAAAGGTAAAGGAGGCAAAGAGGATAGCAGATGTAAAATGGGGTAAGAGTATGACAGAAAATTTTGAAAGTAATAAAAAGATGTTTTGGAAAGAAATTATGAGAGGAAGAGGAGGCGAATCAAGTAGAGAAGAAAAGGTAAAAGGTGCAGATGGAGAGATGATAATGGAGGAGAAGGCAGTAAGGGGAAGATGGGCAGAATATTTTAGGGAGTTGCTAAATGTGAAGGAGGATAGGGAGGGAAAGATAGCTGCAGTGGGAAATGCTAAGAAAATGGCCGTGATGAGTGAGTTAAATGGAGGAGAAATAAGGAAGGATGAGGTGAAGGCAGCAGTTAAGATGATGAAAGCAGGTAAGGCACCTGGTCTGGATGGATGCCATGCAGAATGTCTTAAAAAAGGAGGTACAGTGATGGTGGACTGGTTGGTGAGGTTATTTAATGTTTGCTGGAGAGAAGGTAGAGTGCCGGAGGACTGGAGGAGTGCTTGTATAGTTCCACTTTACAAGGGAAAGGGGGACAAGTGTGAATGTAGTAGTTTCAGAGGGATTAGCTTGTTAAGTGTAGTTGGGAAGGCTTATGGGAGGATCTTGATTGAGAGGATTAGGAGAGGAACAGAGGGAGTAATTGGTGAGGAACAGTGTGGATTTAGGACAGGTAGAGGTTGTGTAGATCAGATCTTTGTGGTAAGACAGATATGTGAGAAAGCTATAGGAAAGGGGAAGGATGTTTTTTGGGCCTTTATGGATCTGGAAAAGGCTTACGACAGGGTAGACAGAAAGGCACTGTGGGAGGTTATGCGGATATACGGGATAGGAGGAAAGCTTCTGGGAGCTGTCAAGAGTTTTTATGAGAGTAGTAGAGCTTGTGTCAGGATTAGAAATGGAGAGAGTGAGTGGTTTGAGGTAAAGGTGGGACTTCGTCAAGGATGCGTTATGTCACCCTGGGGTGGTGCGAGAGGTAAATGCAAGGGTAGTGGGTCAGGGATTGGAGATGGTTAAAGAAAATGGAGAGAGGTGGGAGGTGAGCCAGTTGTTGTTTGAGGACGACACTGCGCTTGTGGCAGGATCGGAGGAGGGATTGAGGAAGTTGGTGACAGAGTTTGGGAGAGTGTGTGATAGAAGAAAGCTGAAGATAAATGTGGGTAAAAGTAAGGTAATGAGATGTACAAGGGGTGAAAGTGGCAGTAATCTGGAAGTGAGCATTAAGGGAGATCAACTGGAGGAAGTGGATAGTTTTAGATACTTGGGTGCAAATGTGGCAGGAAAAGGTGGAGTGGCGGTGGAGGTAGAATGTAGATTGAGAGAAGCGAG
>NC_134801.1:35061732-35069232 GCF_046742065.1 Oratosquilla oratoria | reverse complement strand
TTTTGGAGGATGTTGCAGATATATATATATATATATATATATATATATATATATATATATATATATATATATATATATATATATATATATATATATATATATATATATATATATTATGTGGAAGGTGAAAGAAGTACATTTAAAGTCGATAGAGATCTTAGACTCGGTTTGGAGACTGAGTATCAGCCCTTTCGTGCTACACTCTCAAATGAAGATGGCGAGGGGAGGTTAGCGGGTTTTGAAAATGGACATCAGAAAAGGATTCTGTCTATCGTCCATCAAGCAGGGCCACCATCAACGGGTACTAATCATTATTTCCATCTAATTTTGAACTACAGTATACGCAATTTAACATAAACATACATAAAACTTAAGAATGGTGAATTACATATCCTTATAGGTAATTACATGGAAAAATTTATGATCAATAATAGTTTCCAATGATTCGTAGGTTAGAAACGACGAATTGACTTATTTTCGTAAATGTTGCTGCTGTATGAACCTTGGCGTAAACATTCAGTTGGGTCAAAAGGGATTTCATGTTCGTGATAAGTTACTCCCTACTTATAACTTTGGTGGGGGTGGGGTGGGAAGCAATCCCTCTGCGGAATCTGGCTCATGATCATCGTGAATGATGCACTTAGACAAGTTGGTTTTCTTACCCACGCATGTGCAGTAAAACTGGCGTTCCAATGTGTCTTACACTAAATCTGACAGGAAAGTTTGAGGTGATATTTCATCAAAGATATCACCAGGCTAAAACTAACGCATAAAAAAAAAAAAAAAAAAAAAAAAAAAAAGTCTAGCATGAAATTATTTAATTAATTTAAGCTCTGCAGTGCAGGTAGAGCAGAACGTTAATATCTCAGTTCTTGGAGTGCATTAATAAACTGTATAATGTGGTAATGATTTCCAGGCACGGATTGAAGTAGAGTAATAAAAACTGCCGGCACATACGCAATCCTCATTGCAGAAGAATAATCATCTGTAACACGTGCCAAGTCGAGAGACCCAAGAAGGTTGTCATGACAACTGAACCCCGAGGTCATTATCTTGAACGTGAAAACACGTGATGTTAAATATATTTCGTGTACGAGTAGAGAAATGTGATTAAGTCACGTTGGTAGGAAGTAAAACATACACTCATACACACACACACACACACACACACACACACACACACACACACACACACACACACACACACACACACACACACACACACACACACACACACACACACACACACACACGCAATTACACACACACACACACACACACAAATAGACACATATTCCCTCACACGCACACACACACACACACACACAAACACGCGCACATAGACACATATACACACACACACATACAGAAATACGTACATACACACACACATGTCGATCATTACTTTCTTCTAGCAATATTAATCTACTCAACACAAGATCCTGCTGAATAAAACAGTGAGGCATTAGCTATAGTAAATTCTGTGAAGCGCCGTCAAAACAAAAAGATCATTCGAGATGCCTTTAAGATCCTTAGAAGGAATTCTTACTTTGAGTGGAATAATGTCATCTTCCATTATTCATGATAAACTCTACAAAGGCATCATCGTGTAATCTAGGTAAAAATATGTAAAGCTATTATCACAAAGTAGGAGTGAAATGAAATTATCTTAAACACTCAACAAGACCTCTTGCCCTTAACCGTATGAAGGAGTCTGGTGTTAGTGCGACATCTAAAGCGTCTGTTATCATCACGGAGGGACTTGTTCATATATTCTTGACTTCTTTAGTACAACGTATTTGTCGGAGGTGATTTAAGTACTCAGACATGAGTAAAAAAAATATTGTGAAAGCGACATCGAAGTGGTGGAGTCAACAACATGGCAGTTATAGGAAGAAAACAAGCAAGGTGACCCAAGCTTGGTGAAAACTTCATATATTTGCTTCTGCTGACTCTTACACTGGCTGAGGAAGAGTGGAGTGAGTGGGAAATGGTATTTCTGGCTCATGAAATTACATTCTTTTTTACGAATACAGGCTAATTACTTGACGGTCCCATGCAGAACATGCTCTTTTGGAAAGAACTGCTCAATTAACTACATTTTTGTGTTCTATCAATCCGAGGATCCGTTATTGTGCGTAACAAGTAAACATCAAACTATAATTAGAATGCTTAAAAGTGGCAGTCTGCCGACAAGATTGACTAGATAAACACCATATGAGGACGGAGCCTTTATTTGTACGACGTTTCGCTTATTACAGCTTTTTCAAGTACAAGTTGAGATACAAATGCTTGAGATTAAATAAGGGGAAAGGAGGGAACGGGGAGAGAAAAAGGGGGGGGAAGGAAGAGAATAATTATAGATCTATAATTAGAATGCCATCAGTGTGGATGAGAGTGACAGAGGATGGGAATATAGATAAGGATCAAGTTCCTAATGATTTAGTTAAACAGATTATTTGCTCAATCATTTTTATCAATAAATTTATTTATTTATTCATTTATTTATTTATCTATTTATTTATCTATTTATTTATCTATTCATTTATCTATTTATTCATCTATCTATTTATTTATCTATTTATTTGTTTGTTTGTTTATTTATATATTTAATCATTTATTTATTTATTTATTTATCTATTTATTTATCTATCTATGTATTTATTTGTTTATTTATTTTTCTGTGGTCTTGATATAGATTTATTCACTATTATGATTTAGTCCATCTTTGAACTTGTTTGACGTTAAGTATTTTATTAGGTCTTTGAATCACCGCAACGAAACAGTTTTATAAACATCTCGGTTCTATCCAAGTATAATATAATACTGGAGATTAAACGAGATGAAAAAAATCTTCAAAGTCAGAACCATTTTACATTAAACTTCAAGAGTACGAGATGAGGTGTTTGGTTTAGCTAAATCATATTGGATTAATTTTGGACTCTCAAAGGATTTATCGAAATTGGTTTGAGACTTTGAGGACGGGAAGACTTCACTCACATAAATAAAACCTCACGATGAGCCGTCAAAATAAATACAATGGCTTGATCACATGATATAGCCCATATTGGTCACGTGATATGACCCGTCAGAGAAAATTATGTGCAACTTTTCTTATTCCGAATGTTTCGTGTTACTTATATTTGCTGCCGATATTCAGATACACTTATAGTATGTTAAAGATACGAATTCATGATAAAAATTATCAAGCTTTATTTAGTATTTGTTTATTGCGTAGTATCAATCGATTTTTGAAAGTTCAATCTACTGTACCGTTGCAGTACGAAAATTTCAATTGAGTTCTACACGACCACAAAAAGATCGTGTTGCCATTAGAGTAACTCTTTGATATTTGATATAACAGATTGATATCATATACAAACCGACGCGATTCTTTTTATTTTGAAACGTGCCAAGTGCAGCAATTGAAAAAAACTTTTTGCTCTTGCGGAAATAACAATAATTGAAGATGCACGGCTTGAAAGTAAAAAAAAATCTGTCTTTTAAAAGCACCAACAACAACAAAATATTATTTCAATAGAAATGCAAAACTAGTCATGGGATGAATAGATGAGAGTAAAATCTACGAACTATGATTTACCTGCCATTGCTTATTTGTTTCCAAGTTTTGCCACCAGATGGCATGGATGTAGCATTGGCTGTTTCTTTATGTGCAACATCGTTTGAATAATAATGTAACCACAAAACGAGTCAGTATGTACATACGGTGTGTTAAGCGATTTAAGTTTATTTGATTCATTGTGGGGACGAATTCTTCAGCTGAAGAAGTTTTTATGTAACTAAGACAATAAGAGTAAGTGTTTACACTCAAAGGTTTAAATGTACATCCTGAAATACATCTAAGAACATATAACTGAAGCTGGTTTTAGGTCTAAGTTAAAGGGTTTGGAGTGCCTTTTAAGAAATTTTATTTTACAAAATGATTATTATATTAGGATTGAAAAAAGCTGTCCTACCTAGTGGGTAATGCCATTTCATTGCCATTACTCTTCTACATTCGAGACTAGGGTGGCATTTAAACACACACACACACACACACACACACACACACACACACACACACACACACACACACACACACACACACACACACACACACACACACACATACATACACACACACACACGCACATACACACACACACACACACACACACACACACACACACACACACACACACACACACACACACACACACACACACACACACACACACACACACACACACACACACATACATACACACACACACACACACACACACACATACACACACACACACACACACACACACACACACACACACACACACACACACACACACACACACACACACACACACACACACACACACACACACACACACACACACACACACACACACACACACACACACACACACACACACACACAAACATACACACATATATATGGATCAACATGGCTGATAAACATTTCCTTCCGGAAATCGAAATAGAAGGATATAATTTTTTTCACAAAGATAGGGTTGGCAGGAGTGGAGGAAGTGTGGCACTTTTCGTTAAAAACACCATAAACTGTATTATCAACAATTCGATTAAGGAAGAGGACTGTACGGAATCAATTTGGGTAGAGATTATAGACAAGAATAAGAAAGTTATTATTGGCGTCTTGTATAGACCTCCTAACCACAGAATTGAGCAGACTGATCGCCTCATTCATGAAATTCGTAAAGCGTCCCAGTACAAAAAACGTTGTGATTATGGGAGATTTTAATTATAGAAACACTGACTGGGAAACTTTAATAAGAGATCAGGAAACGAAGAAATTCCTATATGTAGTGCAGGATAACTTCCTAAAACAAGTGATTACCGATCCTACGAGGGGAAAAAATACTCTGGACTTACTTTTAACTAATAATGAGCACCTATTGAGTAACGTAAAAGTGGGAGATAGTCTAGGTTCTAGCGATCATCAAGAAATAAGATTTAATATTATTTGGGAAGAATTAAAAAGTACGAATAACGTCTAAATACCAGACTACAGGAGAACAAACTTTGACGATATAAAAACCTATTTGAAATTGAATATGAAATGTTATACGGACGTTTCGAACATTGCCGATGTGGTCAGGTCTCGGTACAAGACCAGAGGTCAGGTTATGACAAGGGGTCGGATCACAGAGGGTAATATGCATATCTTGGGTCAGGTCACTTGGGGACGGGGACTCAACAGATAGATCAGCGATTTGGATGAGATGTATAACAATCTAAGTGATATAATTATTAATGCACAAAATACATTTATCCCCCTAAAGTCAATACGTAAAAATAGTAATACTCCCAAATGGATGACGGACAGATTGAAACATGAGATCGGAATGAAAAGAGGACTTTACGTAAAAATAAAAAAAAGGGGGGAAACACACCTTAGATCAAGATATAACGATATGGCAAAGTTGGTTAAAAAGAATACACGTACAGCAAAACGTAATTATGAAATTAAGGTTGCCAGTCAAGCAAGATCTAACCCAAAGAGTTTCTTTCATCTCTATAGAACAAAAAACAAAGAAAGAATAGGACCAAGTAAAAACGATGGAAATGTCATGATAGAATCGGAGGAAAAAATGAGTGAGGAATTTAACAATTATTTTCTTTCGTTGTTTACTAATGAGAGGATAGATAAAGTACCTGATTGCGATCCGATTGTCAGTGGGGATGAAGAAAGTAGTCTATCTAATATCAGCATTAGTAAAGAAGAAGTAGTCAAGCAGATTGAAAGACTTAAAGCTACAAAATCCCCGGGACCAGACGAAATGTTTCCGAGAAGTCTTAAGGAGTATAAATTTGAAATCTGTGACCAGTTAACTGAAATATTGAATAAATCGGTAGGCACTGATTTTGTGCCTATTGCTCGGAGGCAGGCAAACGTTGTTCCTGTTTTTAAGTAGGGAGATAGATCGTCTATATGCAACTACAGGCCAATTAGTTTGACATCGGTTATAGGAAAAATGCTTGAATGAGTAATAGTAAATAGACTCAGAGAACACATCAAAGGACATAATTTAATTTGCGATTCACAGCATGGTTTCTCCAAGTCATGTGTGACTAATCTTCTATCCTTTTACTCTAAAGTATATAAGGCGTCAGATAACAATGATAATTACGATGTTATTAACCTTTACTTTAGCAAAGCGCTCGACAAGGTGCCATACCAGAGACTACTAAATAAAATCAAAGTGCATGGTATAGGAGGAAAAGTGTTAGAATGGATTAGAGCTTGGATTAGTAACAGAAAACATCGGGTCACCATAAATGGAGTAAAATCTAGGTAGAGCAATGTTATTAGTGGGGTTCCCTTTGCTCGGTTTTAGGTCCATTGTTGTTCATTATGTACATAAACGACTTAGACGATGGGATAAATAGTGATGTTAGTAAGTTTGTGGACGGCACTAAAATAGGACGCCAAAATTAGGTCAGGAGACGACGCAGAGATTCTGCAGGATGCTCTTAACAAATTGTTCACATGGTCGCTGAAATGACAAATGAACTTCAATATCTCTAAATGTAACGTGTTAAACGTAGGGCTACACAACCCCGAAAATAGATGCAGCTTAGATAACACGCTTTTAGAGAAAACTGAGTGCGAGAGAGACTTGTGAGTTCTAGTGAGTCCGGACCTTAAAACCAGGATACAGTACATTAGCGCAAAGAATAAAGAAAAAAGAGCAATAGGTTTCATTGCTAGGACGGTAACGAATAGAAGTGCAGAGGTAATTATCAAACTCTATATAGCGATAGTTAGACCCATCCTTGACTATGCGGTACACTTTTGGTCTCCGTCCAACAAAATGGACATCAATTCACTAGAATCAGCACAGAAAAGAATGACCAAAATGATACATGGACTCAGAAATTTGCCTTACGAAGAGAGGCTTAAGCACCTTAACTTACACTCTCTGGAAAGACGCAGAGTACGGGGTGATCTAATAGAGGTGTTCAAGTGGATCAAAGGCTTTAACAAGGGTGATGCAAACAAGGTCATCATATTAAAACAACAGGGCAGGACTCGTAGTAATGGTTTTAAACTGGACAAATTTAGATTTACGAAGAAAATCTGCAAAAATTGGTTTACTAATAGGGTGGTCGACGAATGGAATAGACTTAGTAACCCCGTAGTATGCGCTGAAACCATCAGTTGTTTTAAGAAACGATTAGACAACTTTATGGATGGGGATGACAGGTGGTGATGGATACGGAGCTGCCTAGTGTAGGCCTTATGGTCTCTTGCAGTCTCCTTTATTCTTATGTTCTTATGTTATATTCTTATGTTATATACATACATACATACATACATACATTCATTCATACATACATACATACATACATACTTACATACATACCTACATACCTACATAAAGACATACATACATATGTATATATATATATATATATGTATATGCATATATATATATACATATATATATATATATATATATA
>NC_134801.1:35044232-35049232 GCF_046742065.1 Oratosquilla oratoria | reverse complement strand
TTACTTGTTTATTTGGTTACCTGTTTGTTTAATTGCTTTTCTATATTTTTGTTTATATATTTATTCAGTTATTTCTTTTTTTATTCATTTATTATTTATTTACTTATCTAATTACTTATTTACTCATTTACTTACTTATTTACCTATTTATATGTTTATATATTTACAACTATTTATTTGTTTAATTATTATCTATCTATTTATATATCTTCTTATTCGTTTATTCATTATTGACTTGCTTATTTATTTATTTTATTATTACTTATTTATCTATCTATTCATTAACCTATTCATTCATCTTTTTTGAGGGAGAAAGATTCGTCTTTAATTATAATAGAATGTTAAGTGACTCCGATATGAAGGGACAATGATAAAGTTCCTAAGATATTGATAGCATGAAATATATGAGATGAATACTCTATTTAGTGCATAGTTGCCAAGGATTTCCTGAAAGATTCTTATATATGCCTTCTGAAACCCGTGTAATTTGATTAGGTATAAGTGCAAAAATGTCCTTGGTGAAATCTCAGTGAAAATAAACATGAAATCAAGAAGGATAAATGCATATATGTTTAAAATATATTCGACAGCACAAAGTTTATAACATATGTAATGTGTTGATATAATTGATTAAAGCCTATATTGATTAGAACCAGTAAATTGTTTATTGAAGATTTAGAAGTGGATATTCCAATATCTGTCATCTGCAAGCAACGAATTAGGTCATTTAAACAACAGGATATAATAAACCTTTGTAGATCAAGGAAGTGCCTACAGTAGAACACACTTTATCAGACGTGATACACAACTATTGTGTAAACGTATGCCAAACTTAGAAATTGTATGGCTGTAATTTGACTATATAAGTTTTAAAAAATGGGAACGTAGTTGGACAGGAAGATATAGTTTCACCAAAAGTATTCAAAGCTTTCATTGCATTTTTTTTCCCAGGGGTCAACTGTGAAAGAGAATTAAGCCATGATCTGTAATTTGTATATAACATCTCAATGGCAAACCATTCTAGTATGATGAAATACCTGGTATTTTTGGGAGCATTTTGAGGTGAAAGGCTTAACTTAGCGTCGTGCTTTTTCTTTTCTATATATCAAATTTACCCTCTGTGTAGCTGAGTAAGCTCTCCCATAATTCCATTGGATATAAATAAACTTTTTCCAACGCTGTTAGATGTAAACATACCCAGGTGGGAGTGCGCAAGGTGAATATTCAATTCAAAACATCTATATCTACTATTGTTATTATGATATTGCGGGTTCATCCTACTGTTACATTCAGGATAATTGATTGAGTAATATTGTTTATGCTTAAAGCCATACTGACCTACATTGATATTAGTAATGCTTGTTAGATGGTGTCATTAGTTTTATTATAGATGATAAATTAGCAAATTGATGCGGAGAGACTTCATAGAGTTGAAAAAATTTACTTGCGGTTAGCAATCGTATTACACAGCTACTCAACTTGCTGTCAAAATGTTAAAACCTGAAGTAAGAAATACGGGATACAAGTTTTTACATGTGTTTGTTTTTTCTATAAAAGGATGATTTTTCTTGTGTACATGATAAGTATAGTACCTATCTTGATTATAGTATGTATGTAATTTGTATTTTTGTTATTCTTTAACAGAAAGAATTATTTGATTGATAAAGTATAGTTATATTTTAATACGATACTTTTTACTATGGTAACATAACCTTTAGAGCGTGACGATCATTCAATCTCCCTTATTGAAACAGGATCACTCCTGTGTGGTATAAAGCACTTGTACTTAAGTCCAGCCACATGTACTTGGAATTAGACTTTAGTCATCTGCTGGAAAGTTGTACGTATACTTGTTCATGAGAATCTTCTGGGTGCTTGCATCTTGACTTAAGTAAACTGCTTAGGCCTAACGTTGGTATACGAGTACATGTGTGTGAAGTTATGGCAGCTTGTACTCGAACCAATGGTTTTACGACTTTACCACAGCGCAATGACATTCTGCATAGGATGATGATAGTATCCTATTTTCGTGGTAAGCAGTCGCACAGCCAAGTGGTAGAATTATCTAATTCATTTGAGTACATTTTTTTCATGTAAATTTAGCCAAAGAAATTACTAGGACAACAATGGAGATATTTTTCTTCATTTCTCCTATCAAAAATAGAATAAAAGCAACCGACATATACAGTATGTTTTGCCTCCTTATTTTCTATAAATATATCCTGAACGTCTCTTATTGGCGTATCAGCAATTCCGTTGTCCAGCTGCGTACTCAGAACTCTAACCTACGTCTTATTCTTTGTAAACCTTAGGCACAGTTGGATGTAAAAGTTCTGAACAAACCTATATTTTACATCCGTTCCTCATCCTTCAACCTGATGACGTAAAAACATCTTCACATTCATAACACGGAAGCATTCCAACTTACTGAAGAAATATTTCGGGAGGGTTTGATAACCATTACCGTCTACCTTAAGGCCCTAGAATTCATTTCACAGGAACCTTTGAGAGTAATATATAACTCAAGAACATATGACTGTTGTTGCTGTACAAAAATATATCAAGTAATTGTAAACAAAAGAGAATTGTATAGTGGACGCTGAAGCACCGTGGAAGACTTACGAAGTCGAATGAACATTGAACTGTTAAGTTTGTTTGCTTGTTCCGTCTTGCTATCACAAGGGACTGTATTAGAAATGTAACTTGGCAACAGGCGGAATAGGTGGAAAAATGCCACCCGATATGCAAGGGGCCACTCGACAACGGGGCGCCACAGAGATGAATGAAACTGTCTGGTAAAAGTCAATAACGATTCGGTTTAACGTCACAAGCTCCCCCTATCAGGAGGCTGGGACGGTGCCCCTTACAGAGGGTATTGAAGCGTGGAATTTAATGAACCATAACCTTGGTCCAACTTCCTAGTGGCAGAGTTCGAACTCCCGTCACCTCGACCTCCGCAGCAAGAAACGACGGTCCAACCCTCTCGGCTAGCGAGCATCCCTGGTAAGAGCGACTCTTAAAAAAAAAAAAAAAAAAAAAAAAAAAAAAAAGGGGCAGCATTGTATTCATCTGAAGAGAAACTCCGGGCATGAATGGCTTCATTACAGTGGAGCAGTGAACACAGTTGTAAATTATCGCCAACAGATGGAGAAGATGGGTAACTTTCTACTGCTCCGGGTTAATTGAGAAAGCCTTTGCCACTTCAGAAAACATGAAGACTCCTGCCCTCAGCAGAATAAAATCATTTTGGGTTAATTATGAGAGTCTGATGGGTGTCCTCGGAGCAAAGAGGTTCACTGAGATACTCTTAGCTCCAGAATCCTTAGAGAAATTCTTGAAAGCGAAGACGCAGTTCAAGATGACGCCATCATGGGACTTACCCTCTCTAATGAATGGAATCGTTTGGAGTCCAGCAGCTCTCGGGATTAGCTTTGATATTATTTTCTAACCCTTACTGTGAATTTCTACTTAATTATTCTTGGAAAATGGCTAATGATTTTGTTGTTGCGGAAAACGTATTAAACTTGTATTGAAAAAATCACCCGGCATTTGTCAAAATAAGATATGTAAAGTACCTCAACAAAGTGAAAGCTGTAACCAAATTGTGCATATAATACAAGATCTATATAGTTTACTGATTTGTCCTTTAATCGACCTTAATATATACATACATACATATACCAAAGGCTTTTTCCCCCAAAAAGAAAAAGGCATAGAAATCACTCCCATCCATTTCATTTCCCATATATTCCACTCACCTCCACCCTCCTCCCTCCCTCCTATCTTGGCACCTCCTGGATGACGGGTCATCCCTGCACCCTGTCCACTGCCCTGGGTCAGAAGCAGTGTCGCAAGACACAGCATATCCACAGCAAGGCCGCTTCATAAATTCGGCGACCCCCGCTCTCCGTCCCCTCATGCAGGAAAGGAGAAGACGGGGAGAAATCCCTTCGGGCTGCGACAATTTTTTTTCTCATACATACTTCCTCACCCCCCATCCCCCACCCACTCCCCCTCATGCATCACAGCCTCATCTATACACAACCCTTCTCCATTCACCCCTATCTTCTGTCCTCTCCCGTCCTTCCTCTACATACATTCCTCTCTTTTGTAAAGCCCCTTTCACCCCATCCATCCATCTCATCCTAGGACGCCCCCTCATATTCACTCCTTCCACCTCCGCCTTCCACACTTCTTTTACTAATCTTTCTTCACTCATTCTTTCCGTGTGTCCAAACCATCCTAATACTCTTTCATCAACCCTATCTCCCAGCTCCCTTTCCACCCCTGTTCTCCTCCTCACCTCCTCATTTCTCACACTATCTAGCCTAGTAACCCCTATCATACTTCTCAGACACCTCATCTCAAACACATTCAAGCTCCTTCTCTCTTTCTCTCTCATGTTCCATGTTTCTGCCCGTACGTTGCTGTTGGCACAATCACTCCTTCATATAACTTCCTCTTAGCATCCATTCCCAGATGTCTATTTCTCATTACACTTTTTAATCCACCAAGGCATTTACTCGCTTCTCTAAATCTACATTCTACCTTCACCCCCACTCTTCCCTTTCATGTCACATTCGCACCCAAGTATCTAAAACTATCCACCTCCTCCAGTTTCTCACCCTTAATACTCACTTCCAGCCTACTGTCACTCTCTCCCCTTGTACATCTCATCACTTTACTTTTGCCCACATTTATCTTCACATTCCTTCTTTCACACACACCTTCTCAATCTCTGACACTAACTTCCTCAATCCCTCCTCTGATCCTGCTGCAAGCGCATTGTCGTCAGCACACAACAGCTGGCTCACCTCCCACTTTTCTCCATTTTCTTTAATACTTCTTATTAAGAAATTGGTGACTTTTCCAGTGTAATGAAAGTTACTAGTGTAGTTCCATGAGTGCAAATATACATATATATAAATATATATATATATATATATATATATATATGTGTGTGTATATATATATATACATAGACAGATAAACAGATAGAT
>NC_134801.1:35016732-35036732 GCF_046742065.1 Oratosquilla oratoria | reverse complement strand
GAGCTCATGTAATGTCGATTCATTTTCACACCGGTGATAAAAACAAAGGAAGGTGTCAACCTAGCAAGATGTTTACGACTGGTGAAAGCTCCGGTAAGCATCTAGGATTTAGGAGGGGAAGGGATAAAGATGGGATAAATTTAAGGTGGATGTCTGCAGTCTAGGAGAAAGAAAGAAAGAAAATAACTACGTAGGAATATTACATGTAGGTACATCGACAAAAAGAAAAAGAAACGAAGGAAAAACATAAATGAAAAATGCAAAGGTAAAAAATGCAGGACAGGAATTCGTGGTAAATTCATGCGGGTTGGATGAAATAGAAAATAAAACTATATATAGCAGATATACCCACATAAAGAACGATGAAACGAAAATAAGGGAGAGAGAGAGAGAGAGAGAGAGAGAGAGAGAGAGAGAGAGAGAGAGAGAGAGAGAGAGAGAGAGAGAGAGAGAGAGAGAGAGAGAGAGAGAGAGAGAGAGAGAGAGAGAAATAAAGAGAGACAGGAAGACAGAAAGAAAAAGAGACGGAGAAAAATCAGAGAGAGAGAGAGAGAGAGAGAGAGAGAGAGAGAGAGAGAGAGAGAGAGAGAGAGAGAGAGAGAGAGAGAGAGAGAGGCAGAGAGAGAGAAAGAGAGACAGCGTGTGTGTGTGTGTGTGTGTGTAATGATCCGTTCTCAAGGGAGGTGGCAATACATACTCTTTCTTTGGAATACTGGAGCAGAAAGATATATTCATTTTTCCAAGTGTTCCCCCATATTCCTGCTATTACTTGCACTGGAAAAAATAAGATAACATCTTTAGGCTACACTAAATGAGCGTAATTATAAATAAGCTAATAATGTTACGACATAGTGTCTTCTCAGTTCATGCAATGGAAATCGCTTTAGTTCATCCAGGCTGAACTACATAAAAATATTGCTAAATTATTTGAGTATGTCGAGAATATGGTTGGAACATGGAGTTTATAATCCTCTTTGGCTGAAACTTATTTTGGACAGGAATATTAAAGATAATTCGATAACAAAAGAGTTTTCGACCTTAGAAACTAAATCATAATGTAGTACTTTTTTTTTTTTACAAAAACATCTTTTCTTTTGAAAGTTATTTGGTAGGTTACAAAAAACCGTTCAAGTTCAGCTTTTGTAAATTCTGAACCAATAACCATTAACTATCTGTAATAACAGGCAGTTTTTGCCAGAATTCTTATAGATGAAAGGTTTTGTAAAATATGTAAAAACAATATCATAGGAAGCGAGTACCATGTAATATTAAACTGTAGAAACCAAATTGTTGTTGTGCTAATGCATCAGTACTATAGTAATAACCTCCGCATGTATAAAGTAGTGAAGTTGCTTCAAAACAATAGATACAGCATTTTGTATAATGCAGCATTATTTTTAAATAAAATATTTTGTATTTTCTGTTGATATTGATTGATACCGATTGTGTACATAGGTTGTATTGTATAAGATGTACTGGAGCTATGCCCCATACTATGTAAAAAGACTGAGTATGATAAATGTCAGTCGGTCTGTCTGTCATTACTTTATTAACGCTTTTCTTATTGTCTTTCTTGTGGCCTAGACTAGAAAAGAAAAGAAAGAAAGAGAGAAAGAAGGATAGAAGGAAAGAAAGCTATAAAGGAGAAGAAAGAAAAGAGAAATGGAAAGAGAGAAGAGAGAAAAAAAAAAAAGTTGTGTCAGTACGTCCCAGCCCTCTGACAGCTGCAAGAGGTAGTACGGTGGACTGTGACGGATTTGTTTGACTTTAATCGTTTTTGTTACGTTTAAGGCCAGACGATTTTATTCGGCGTGAAGGGACCTCGTTTAGACTCTCCGCCTGGCTGACGAAAAATCTCTGGCCCTTGTGAAAATAGCCTTTTTCTCATTGTAGTTCTTGGGCCTCCAACAACGCCGAGTTCCTGAGAGTCTCCTTGCTGTTGGTCAGTAATGGGTACTCCTGAGAATACCTAGACTCTATCATCAAGCAAAAGATAGACTCGTTCACCCTTCAGAAATCTACAGCCAGAGACAGTTCCAACATCATCAACCTTTAACACAAGACTTTCATAAACACCGTCTTCAAGCAAGATGAGAAGACCCTAAAGAACATTATTATACAGAACGTCACTTCCACCAATCCTTACACCAAAATTGACCTCATTATATACTACCAAACCACGAAAACAGAGTCTTGTAATTAAGAACAGCTGCCTCACTCCAACAACGTTGATAATTGTAAACATCGCACTTTCACATACATCGGTATCACTTCTATAACCCTGTCAAAGCAGCTGCTCTCTTTCCATCTCCTAAAAGAGTGCCATTCAACGCCTCACCAAGAAGAGGCACAATAACACAAAATCCAACACAAAACTCAACGCAAAAATCGTCTGCAAAGAAACTATCTTCACCGTCTCAACATGATCTAAGCCATCTATCAATCAGAAACAACCTTTCATTGGTATGATCACGCCTGTTACATCTCTACCCAGCAGCAGGCGTCTTCCAAATGGCCCAAGACCTCCTACTCTCAGCCAGTCAGATTCGCCTCAGCTACCCACTACTTTTTGGAACGCAAGAATTTTCATGATTACCTCTCCTAGTGCATGCGCCCCTTTTATATATTACTATATATATACATATATATGTGAATAAATATATGTACACACACACACACACACGCACACACACGCACACACACACACACACACACACACACACACACACACATATATATATATATATATATATATATATATATATATATATATATATATATATTCGTGAAGAGCTGGAGTCCAGAAACCATTGGATAGGCGAAGAAAGTAAACGCCAGCCTCGTCAAAATAAGTTTATTCCTACGTTTCGATCCCTACCCGGGGTTCGTCTTAAGAAATACAGAGATAACAAAAGGAATCCATATAAAAGGGCATGTGTGCCACCCTGGGGAAGGTCTCCCAAGCTATCGTTACTCGCCAGACATTACATTCAACGCCAGATAGGACACCAGCTCAGAAAAAGTAATAATAAATAAATAAATAAATAATTAAATAAAAATATATCAATAAAATGCACATACATATACATATATAAATAATTCGTAAAACTAAATATAAAGGAATAAAAAAATACAAAAATAGAAGAGAAAATAGTCCAATAGAGTAAAAAAACATTCAGATATAAAGGAGAAGCAGCGTATAAACGTCAATAAATAAGTAAACCGAGGGGACAAAATCCCCATCTAGTGTATTGTAATACGTTTTCCGCCTAAAAACAAAAATACGGGACGTGGTCCGGACACGAACAAAAAAACAATTATCAAGCCCAGAAATTATGCCATTATGGGGAGGGATTGAAAAATCAAAATGCTCACCACCTATAGGAGGGACAACAAATCACTACCGGGTCGGGTGCCTTCTGTCCAGCCTATCCCTAGTGCCCTCGTAAATGGGATTCAAGTTGACGCATCTATCAACGCTAGCCTGGTCACTTGCCCAAGCTTCTAAAAATAGCCTCACAATTTTATACGTTGCTCCTCCTTTCTATGTGATTGGACTATTTTGTCTTTTATGTTTTTGTATTTATTTCTTCCTCTATATTTAGTTTTACGGATTATGCATGTATGTGTATATGTATGTGTGTGTCTATGTGTATCTTATTGATATGTTTTTTTTTTTGTGAATTTGAACCGTACCATTCTAAAAAGAGAGTACTACTGCGACAACACCACACCTCTTAACATCCCCGAGAAAAGCTTGAAGTTACAGCTGGAATTATGCACTAAAGAAGCTCGCTTAATCTGCTCTAATGGAAGGGTGTACACATAAATCAATGGTGTGGAGATGAATAGCCCCCTTAGAGTTTTGTTTTGCAAATTTCTTCATGGGTACCATTGAGACAGAGCTCTTAGCAGATGCCCGTCCCTCCCTTTACTGCAGTTATGTGGACGATATATTCATAAGGTTAAGAGGTCAAAATGAACTCCAAAATTTGAAGAATTGATTCATCAGAGCCTCCGGACTGAACTTCATCTACGAAGAAGCCAACAATGGAAGCCTCTCTTTCTTTGCCGTCCTCGTCACAGCACAACAGAAAGGTTTCCTAACAACAGTTTACACAAAACCGACGAACCCTGTACCCTGCCTGAACGAAGGAAACGAGTTCCCCTCCTGTTACTTACATTCTACCATTGGTGCATATGTCAGGAGGCCCCTTTCACACTGCTCCACGTGGAGAAATACACACAAGGAACTGCACAGATTTACTCGTGTCCTGATTAACAACGGATAAGCAAACTCTGAAGTAACACGCATTACGAAAAAGATCCTAGACAAATGGTACACGAAGATAATCCAACGCCTAACAACAGAAACTCCATAAGTTATACTACAAAATTCAGATGTCCAAAGAACACAAGACAAATGAATAGATACATAAAGAAACCATAAACAAAAAAATACAGACAACAGACCCCTAAAAACAAATTCAACTCATCATCTACTTCAATACCAAGAGAACAACCCAATTGGTTATTCGTAAATCAATCCACCATCACAAAAAAATCCTTTATAGGAAGACCACGTTGTCTACCAATGTAAATGCAATAGTGAGGAGTGTGGACCTCACACCTATATTGGTATAACACGACGCTTAACATGCCACCTGTCCAACGGATTAGTCAAGTCACACTACACCTTCTCACACACCCAAACATTAATAAGAAAAACCTAGACAACAACACATTTATCATAGGCAGAGAATAAGATACCGTAGGCTACTGTTCCTAGAAGTCATATATATATACAAAAAAATCATCCTATTTTCAACATCCAGGTCAAAGACCTGCAGGCTTTGCCCTCAGTGAAGATACTGAATCCAAACGGATCAACTATATGTACTAGGAGAGGTCTCCCAGACCTCCTATAAACCGTATCCCATATCAGCCCACGGCAGCCAACCAGTGGAGGCTCCTTTACGCAGGAACATCAATGACCCCAACTCGGAGTATAAATAAGACCACCACAGACCCTGCACGTCAGACCGCTGGATAGTGGACTTACCTGGACCTCACAGGGAGCAAGGGCTAAGGCTGTTTTGAGAAGACTAAAGCGTTACAAAGCTGTAGTACTGCCCACCAAACGTCGATTGTACCTAGCCCTAATCAAACCGATTATGTGACAGTCCCCGGGATTGAGCCAGCTGACATGTCCCACTAACAACTACAACCATCAGAAGGTTCAGAAAACCGCAGTCAAGTTCATCACTGGTTCACCATGGAGCGACTTCAGAACCGCTGAATCCCTACACCGAGATTCCAACATCCGTCCATTCAACCAACACAAACATAAACTTCACATGGAACACCTGGAACGACTGCACGTCAAACACAAACACCTGGTACGATACATCACACCTAGACCACACCGTACAGACTACTTGTCAGCCGCGCCTCTCCCACGGGTGGAGTACACGAAAAATCGTGTATAGCTGCGTTTATTTAACGTATCCTTTTACCAGCTTTGACTGTTTGTGACCAGACGTGCCACGATGTGCTAGGTTCTGCCTGACTAAGTACCACAGACATGAGTCTGTCTGTATCCAGTGGTAAGCTTAAGAAAAGGTAGCAGATTCTCAGTAGACGTGCTGTTGCTGGCAGGGTTTGGTTCTCGCTGGAAATAATTATAATTTCACTTTTAATTTTATTTGTCTGTAAACATGTTATAAGCATTTATAATATATATTCACATCTCATCCGAATATATATATATATATATATATATATATATATATATATATATATATATATATATATATATATATATATATATATATATAATATATATATACATATATATATACTATTACCTGTTCTCTCGCTGGGAAAATGGCTCCGCTACTTCAGAAATCTGTTTCGTCGGCCGGAACCAGGATATGTCTCGCCCTTTAATTATCCAGTTGAATGTACAACCGCTTAGAGGAAACAACCCTCTATGTGTAGCGTACACACACAAGCATATCGCAAACAGAAACACGACTACACGCACAAACATCTACATAAGCTTTTTCTATTACTGAAATTAATTTCATTTCTAACTTTCTCTCCTACTGTATCTTCTCATTTCATTTACCTACCACTAAAAACCTTTCCAATTCTTCTGTCTGTCCTTACGACTGAGCCTCCTACTCCTTTTCTTATATTGTTGGTTGAGGTTAAGTTGAATAAATATCCCTAAAGTAGCCTCACAGTTACATATATTGATTTCAACCTCCAACTCCAAGTCTCATGCCCATTCCTTCTGAGCCGCGACTTCACGCAATAAATATTCTTAAGAATCGCCCGGTGGCAATAGCCCTCTTTCATACACAATTATCTTTTCATTTTCATACAGACACCTCTTCCCCTCCTACAACTACCGATCCTGTGCGAGTGGGTGGTCTTTTCTAGGTAGTCCATAGTCCATATCACCCAGATGATGGAACCAGGAAATTCCGAAACGTCGGCAATAATCGTAGAATTATTGAGAAATGTACAACTATGAAGTTAAAAAGGTTGTGCGTTGTACTGAAGCTACATACAAAAAAAAAATCAACAGTGAATCCTCTTTAGCCTTCAATTTCGTATCTCTACAATATATGTATATACATATATTTGTGTGTGTGTGTTTGTATGTATGTACATAAACACACGTTTATATGCATGTATTTGATACATATACGATCACTTGTATACGAACATCAAATTAAAATTTCATACAAGAGACGCAAATACTGGTTGACTTGTGGACGTCATAGTCTGTCTTCTTGGTCGGCTGGGCTCCGAGCGCTGTGCAGGAAGGTCTCTTTGTGTGAATGAACGTGCAGGTATATGTGCATGCGTGCGTTTGCAGGTGACACGTCTTGTTCTTGAGATTGTCGCTTGGTGCATGGGCGTATCCTGCATGTCTGTTGATGTGACTGTATTCACCAAATTGCATTTATCTAATTGTAGTATGCAGGAAAGACGCTACGCTCGTGGGGTAACGCTTATCTCTGAAGGTGAGATTTTATATATATTTGCGTCCAACTGCCCCTGGCGTATTTGACTGTAAGCCTGACACTGTACCTAAGTGTGTGTTTCTTGGTATATTTCACTCTGTGGTTGTACCTGTTAGTGTCTATTGATGTCTAGGTTTGTATTTGTTTATATATGTGTTTGTCAGTAGTTTCAATGTATGGGTGTGATTATGTACATACATGAGTACCTGTATGTGGGTGTATGTGCTTACAAAAGCAGATGTTTGAGTGCTTGTGAATATTTGAAGTGAATGCAGTTCTGGTAACACCCCGTCCAAGCAGACGGGCCCTGGTTAGCCCGGAAGTTGACTAGTTGCTCAAACGTCCCGGTAGGCAGGCAGTTACTTTTTTTTTTTTTTTTTTTTTTTTTTTTGACTGTTACCCGTTAATGTATTTGTTTATGCACTTTTATGTATTCTTGTGTGTCTTGACGTTTTTATGCCTGTGAGCTGTGGGTTTTGCAATAAAAGGGAGAGGTAGAGGAGGAAGAGAAGACGAAGTGGGAGAAGGAAGAGAAGTAGAATCATGTGAAATGGGACGAGGAACCAAAGGCGAATAAAAAGGGAGGTGAGGAGGAATGAAAGAAGGAGGTGGAAGATGATAGGATGATCCTAGATGAGAAGGAAGTGAGACCAAGGAAAATCAGGACCACATTAACTGCTGGGATTCACAATTGTACCTCATCCCGCACTCATGATTTCATCATATGAAAATGAATGAGAGTTGGGGTTGGTTGTAATTTGATTATGATTAGCTCCGACAAGGAGGTCAGGTTTTTTTGTCGTATCTCCGACAACAGTATTCAGTATTCGTCATTATTCACTGACTTTGTCCTGGATCGCACATATGCTATTAAGTCCTCTCGGTTTCTCCTCCGATTTTAATTATCAGACTATTTCCTCATTCCAACACTTAATCAAATATTGCTCCAGAAGTATTAATTAACACATCTTTCCCATTCTTCCCAATATATCTTCTAGTAGTTTAGGTCACCCACCAGGAATACAGTATATCATTACTCAGTTCAGTGATTTCCTTAAAAAGGGGAAATGCCTATGGGAACAATATTCGGTATTCGTCATAATTTCAAGACCTAGTTTTACATAAAATCTCTTTTAGTTTGTCTTCTTATTTTAATTTTCAGATTTACTTCTGTAGCCTTTGCTTAATGTTTTTTGTCTACATCTATGTATTTGGACACATGGAAAGAATGAGTGAAGAAAGACTAGTAAAGGAGGTATGGAAGGCAGATGTGGAGGGAGTGAACATGAGGGGACGTCCTAGGATGAGATGGATGGATGGGGTGAAGGGGGCTTTGGGGAAGAGGGGAATGTCTGTTGAGGAAGGACGGGAGAGGACAGAAGACAGGGGTGAATGGAGAATGGTTGTATATGGAAAATGTTGTGATGCATGAGGTGGAATGGACGGGGGCATGGGGGGTGAGGTAGTGTGTGTGAGCAAAAATTTTGACGCAGCCCGAAGGGATTTCTCCCCGTCTTCTCCTTTATATGGGGGGACGGAGAGGGGGGGTCGCCGATTTAATGAAGCGGCCTTGCTGTGGATATGCTGTGTCCTGCGACACTGCTTCTGACCCAGGGCAGTGGACAGGGTGCAGGGATGACCCGTCATCTAGGAGGTGCTAAGATGGGAGGGAGGGTGGAGGGGTGTGGAGTGTTTTCGGGGATGGAATGGGTGGGAATGATTTTATGCCTTGTCCTTTTTGGCTACCTCCCTGGTAAGGGGGAAAAAGCCTTGGTATATGTATGTATGTATGTATGTATTTTCTTACAGCTACCATCACCCGACTTCCGTTTTATATTTTATACCACATCTGATTGTTTATATACCGGTTCCCAGCTGTAAGTCAACAGTTTGTGATAAGTTAGTCCCAGCTGGGAACAAATTATTGCGTTCCTTTACATTGTCATTTACATTACCAATCATGGTCTTCTAACATGGTTGATTCTTGATCCGAAACAATTGTGTGTGTGTGAGTGTATGAGTGTGTGTGTGTGCGTGTGTTCGTGTGTGTGTGTGTGTGTGTGTGTGTGTGTGTGTGTGTGTGTGTGTGTGTGTGTGTGTGTGTGTGTGTGTGTGTGTGTGTGTGTGTGTGTGTGTGTGTGTGTTCGTGTGTGTGTGTGTGTGCGTGTGTGTGTGTGTGTGTGTGTGTGTGTGTGTGTGTGTGTGTGTGTGTGTGTGTGTGTGTGTGTGTGTGTGTGTGTGTGTGTATGTGTATTCGTGGTGTGTGTGTGTGCTCGTGCCCCCACGCTCTTGTGCGTGTGTGTGTATGTATGTGCGCGTGTGGGTGCGTGCATGTGTATCCTTACGTACATGTGTGTGTACGTGCATGCGTTCATTTGTGTGTGTGTTTATGTGTGCGTGCGTATGTGCGTGTGTGTGTACGTGCATGCGTTCATTTGTGTGTGTGTGTATGTGCGTGTGTGTGTGGGTGCATGTGTGTGTGTGTGCGCGCACACACGATTGTATGTTCGTGCGTCTCTGTGTGTGCGTGTGTTTGAATGTGTGTGTGTGTGTGTGTGTGTGTGTGTGTGTGTGTGTGTGTGTGTGTGTGTGTGTGTGTGTGTGTGTGTGTGTGTGTGTGTGTGTGTGTGTGTGTGTGTGTGTGTGTGTGTGTGTGTGTGTGTGTGTGTGTGTGTGTGTGTGTGTGTGTGTGTGTGTGTGTGTGTGTGTGTGTGTGTGTGTGTGTGTGTGTGTGTGTGTGAACTCACGCTCGTTTACATCTATTCTAGACCGGGGAAAATAGTTTGCTAGGGGAGTGTTGACAGTAAATAATCACTATTCAAGAAAGACCTAGGAAAACCAACATGGAGAAGAAATTGCTTTAAGCGGGAATACGTATAGCGTCAGGTCTTCCCTCGGGGAGATTAAAATCGTCCTTACTTAACTAGAAAAGGGCTTAGAAAGAGCATCTTCATAGTAGGAATGAATAGAGAGAGCCTTCCCCCTTTGAAATGTTGGTCTTGTATCCGCTGGACAAGATTATTTGGAGTTAACCAGAGAAAGATCACTTAAACACATTATCGTAATAAAAAGAAAGTTCGGTAAAAATAAAAGCAGCTGAAGAAGTGGAGTGGGCGTTTCGCACGAACTGGATGAGCTCAAATTAGCCTCCGAATCTTGAAACTGAAACAAATGTAAAAGCAAGGTCGAAATGGAAACATGAAAAAGAAAAGATGAAAGGCATCAAAGTAAATACTAAAGGGGGTGGGCGGAAATCCGATGGCTAGATCAATCATGTGTAATAATGACAGAAATGCAGACACACAGACAGACAGATACATAAGCATGTAGACAGACAGATAAGTAGACATACATAGATACATTCATTCAGAGAGACATACAGACAGGGAGACAGATAGACAGGGGAGATAACAAGAGGAAGAGAGGGAGAGTGCAAGAGAGATAATAGCAGATGAAGCAAGAAGTGGGGACGGCAGAAATACAATAAATAGGTAAATAGATCAAACGGGCAAGAGAAAGAAAGGGGGGGGTTGGGTGTGTTAAATGGAACTACAGACGTAAGACTGATGGGGGGTTGGGTGTGTAAAATGGAACTACAGACGTAAGACTGATGGGGGGTTGGGTGTGTAAAATGGAACTACAGACGTAAGACTGATGGGGGGTTGGGTGTGTAAAATGGAACTACAGACGTAAGACTGATGGGGGGTTGGGTGTGTAAAATGGAACTACAGACGTAAGACTGATGGGGGGTTGGGTGTGTAAAATGGAACTACAGACGAAAGACTGATGGGGGGTTGGGTGTGTAAAATGGAACTACAGACGTAAGACTGATGACCACAGCAGAGTTCGTCGATCCGTATGGGCAGGAAAGAAATCAAAGTAAAACCTTTTGGACGCTCATGCGGAAAGGGTCCGTAGACGACGAGGAAATGTTCGCATGCACAGCGTCAGAATTCTTGGAAGGGAAGAAAATGGAAGAGGGGGAGATGGTCTTAAGAATCCGTTTGAAGAAGAAGAGGAGAAAAAAAAAAGACGCTAGATGTGTTAGGAATGGGTAAGATAAATTTGAAAAAAAAAAAGATCTTGAAAGGATTATGAAAGGAGAAAGGAACAAAAAAGAATGAAGATGCGGGGACAAAATAGTTTTGTGTATGCCGAATACGATTACGGTGATGATTTTTTTTTTTTTTTTTTCGGGGTGTGGAAATATGAGTGAGGTCGACAATAAAGAGACGAGGTGGAGGCAGTTAAAATAGTTTTGTGTATGCCGAATACGATTACGGTGATGATTTTTTTGTTTTGTTTTTCGGGGTGTGGAAATATGAGTGAGGTCGACAATAAAGAGACGAGGTGGAGGCAGTTAAAATAGTTTTGTGTATGCCGAATACGATTACGGTGATGATTTTTTTTTTTTCTTTTTTTTTTCGGGGTGTGGAAATATGAGTGAGGTCGACAATAAAGAGACGAGGTGGAGGCAGTTAAAATAGTTTTGTGTATGCCGAATACGATTACGGTGATGATTTTTTTTTTTTCGGGGTGTGGAAATATGAGTGAGGTCGACAATAAAGAGACGAGGTGGAGGCAGGTGTAAGAATGAAGTAAGACTGAGAAGATGAGACCCAAAAGGTGGAGTGAGTGTCTAAGAAGATGGAGAGGATAAGCGAGAAAGGATGACGTCTTCTCCAGGAGGAGGAAGAAGAAGAGGCGGAGGAGGAAGCGGAGGAGGAGGAGGAGGAGGAGGAGGTCGATAAGATGATATCGGAAGGGAAGATCAAATGGATGAAGTTGGAATGAGGAGGTTGGCCGGGGAGGGCCGGAAACGGGAAATCGAAACCGCGGAAAGAAAACGATAAAGTCTTCGAGTGAGAGTGGGAAAGAAAGACCTCACAGTGTGGCAGCCCATCTTTGCTAGTGTTTCACTCGTTATTCTAGTTAACATAGAGCGATCTTTTCAGTAGAAAAGGTCTCTTTCGTAACACGAAGCTGAGGATGCGAGCAGAGAATGTCGGTTCCCCTCCTAGACCACTACTCCACGGGGTGACAGTGTAGGCCTTATGGTCTCTTGCAGTCTTCTCCATGCTTATGTTCTTATGTTCGTACAAAGTGACAGTTTTCCTTTCTTTTTTCTTTTTCCTGTCGACAACTATTTCATTCACCTTCGTGAACAGAAGCAGAAGGAAACCGCCTCAAGCGTAAGTTATCTTGATAAGACCAGCGTGTTTATATTACACTTACATCTTGTCCAAGCCTAAGTCCAGTGGTAAGTAATCTCGATCAGTCCAATGTGTTTATATTACACAGTATAACGTATTCAAGGGAACGACAAGTCCTTAAACCATTCGTCTGAGTAGAAGTTCTCGACAGAAAAGATTGAGTTCATCTCGATGAGCACAATTGTGATTTTGCTGACGAACGATAGCACATTGATACTGAACATAAGAACATAAGAATGGGGGAGACTGTAAGAGACCATAAAACCTACACTAGGTAGTTCCATGTCCCTTACCACCTGTCATCCCCATCCATAAAAGGATCTAATCTTCTCTTTAAACAACCAATTGTTCTGGCCTGGGAGTAAAAGGTTCAGAAGAATAGCAATAAGCTGCAACCCAATCGCTACGATGACGCATTTTAGCCCTTCTGGTTGACGCCAGGTGATTTTCACCATCTGAGGGTCAAATATTAAGCCAAAAGGGTGAGAAAAACGTAAAAAGAAAATAATTCTGGTGGTATATTTGCGATTTTTTTTTTTTTTTTTTTTTACAAATTTTAGGTAATCTTATCTACTAAAATAAGGACAAATGAGCGATGTAGCTTGTCTATACTTCATAGCAACATGGACCCTGGTTTGATCACCAACGACTACTTCTGATTGCCAATTCCTAAAGCTAAAGGTGGTTGTTTTGGCACTGGGTGAACACATGTCACATGATTTTTTACTTATTTATTTATTTATATATTTATTTACTTATCTATTTATTTATCTATTTATTTATTTATTTATTTATCTATTTATTTATCTATTTATCATCATTATTATTATTAGTGTTATTATTATTATTATTATATGATTATTATTATTATTATTATTATTATTATTATTATTATTATTTTTTTTTTTTTTTTTTTTTTTTTTTTTTTTTTTTTTTTTTTTTTTTTTTTTTTTTTTTTTTTTTTTTTAGACGTAAAGTTCCCTTTCTCGCTTCACCTTATATAGACACGCCTTCCCTGGAGATCCGAGCACAAGGGGCAAAGGTAATGACGCCTTGTATAAACTTAGCACTTCCACTTTTCGATCGCTACAAGATATGCCCTTACTCCTGTCTTTTACGAAATCTATCACAAAATTATAAGAAGCGAAAACATTTTGAGAATTAGCTTGCTTGTTAAGAATTGATAATACTCCTTTGAACTGCCATTTAAAATTCACATAGCAAGCAGCAAGTTTGTGTTGAGTTTGACCACGTTTGAAGAAACATCTCTCTTGCGTCTACAGCACAATACATGTTGACTTAGCTGAAAGAAAAGAGAAAAAAAAAAGGAAAAAGGAAAATATTGACCAAGGATAACCCAACAAACAACTGTAGTTACACTTTGAAAATAATATAAGATCCAAAGCTCTGTCTTGATTCTTTCTATGGAGTGAGTGTTTCTCCCAAATAAACAGGATTGTTTGGTATTAATCAGAATAAAATCATATAAGAGATAATCAAGGTGCCTTGCAACAGAACGAAATCGGCTGGCCTTGGCACAATTGAAACCCTTTAAGATGACGAAACTCGGCAACTAAAAAGGTCATGAATAATTTCAAATAATATATTATATCCTACATCTGTCTATTGCTATACTTTTAACCTTTAAACGATGAGGGAGAAGATTCCCTTTGACTGAATAAATTCATATGTTGCTCAATTGAAAAAATATATACAGTAGTGCCTCGGAATTCGAACGCTCCAGAAGTTGAACACCTCGGAATCTGAATTTGTTGTTGGTGTTGTTGTTGTTTCTATACAATTTTGCCTCGCAAGTCGAACTTTATTTGATACTCGATCATAATACGGTACCGCATTCTACGCGCATGATTTGATAAAATTACATTATCCTAGAAAACTTAAAACATTTAAATGTAAATAAATGAATAAATAAATAAACGAATAAAGAAAAATCCAGTGTACTCTGTACTTTACATTGAAGCTCCTTTTTTTTTTTTTTTTTTTTTTTTTAGAACGTTTTGGAACTCAAACAAGCTCCAGGATCAATTTGTGCTCGAGTTTCGTAGGTGCGACTTTATAAGGGGAATCCCCATAGTCTACAGGTTAATCGAGACGGGTTTTAACACAGACGACGTTAAATCTATTGGACAGAATTGTCTGCCTCTAGCCAGAATCAAATATAGAAATTATCCCACTTTCTGCAGGTTAAAGATGTTATCTTTCAACTGTGAACAAGACTGACTGCAGCTCAGAATTTCAATGTTGCGATAACATACAAGATAATGCCACTTATATTTATTAGAAATTCAATTTCAGCGATGATTCTTACATGGATGATAATTCACGGAGATTATTACATAAAACACGGGTCAGAGTTTAGTTATTTAATCATGGAATGAGATAAACGACAAGCTTTAACGAACTAAGTGGCATCTCAAATGTCTAATACTCTCAGGTTGGGAAAAAATCCGACATATTGTCTCCAATTAACTTTGCAATCTGAAAGCAACACACAAAACCGTTGTTGCAGTGTCGAAGGTTATATAAATGGACATTTTTTATAAATATATGATTACAAAATTAGGGTGGAAACGCAGGAAGGAGCAAGTATTAAAGGAAAAATATATAGTTAAAAAATGGCAAAATGGAGTCAGGACAGAGCGATAATGAGGGGGAAATGGTGGGGCAGTAAATGAAAGATAAAAAGATGACGGAGCGAACGGGCGTTGTCATTAGTAAAACGAAAAGTATTGTGTTTGAAGGAGTTGGGCCAGAAGGTAAGGAGACGTCGATGAGAGATGGAGAAAAAGACAAAGCAGAGGCGAGTAAACAAAGAGAAATGCTTTATCCAAAGGGATATTCCTCGGCTACGCATCGCAGATGAGTGATGCAAAGGAATAGGAATCGGGGTAGTTTGGCTGTATGGTGTCCGGGTCAGCGGATGGAAAGATATGTTTTGTTATCCCGAGTTCGACCCACGTACTGCGGTAGGTAGTGACGACACTTCACTCTGAGATGTTGGTGTCTGGGCATCTGAGTGCCTGCACTTATTTAAATACTCCCTCAAGTCAAGGTATAAAAAAAAAAAAAAAAAAAAAAAAAAAAAAAAGGGAATGACATTGAGTCACTTTACTAAAGAACAGGAAATCATAAATAGACAAAAGCCCCGGACTACCTGACTCAAACTTGATGCTCAACTATTCTAATTGCATTCTCATTTTTGTGTATGTTTGTGCATGTGTTTGCGATTGTGTTGCATGTGTGTGCGTACGTCTATACATAGGTATTTCGTAAACATGGTTTCTTGCGTTTATGTGAGCGTAAATGTTTATAGCGTTTGGGTACATCTTCTTGGTCCGTGGTTCGAATCCCGCGCTTCTTTCCGATTCCCGGCACTGAGTGTTACCCACTATAACAGTCCAAGCCCATAGGGGCAAAGTTGATAAATTCAGTCGTAGCTACGTGTCTCCTGGCGTGTTCCCTAACCCTCTCCTGGTGTATGTCCCTTTAAAATAGGTTCTTGTATTTCGTAATCAAACTTTTAGACACCTTCTTCCCTTTGTATACGTAAGGGATTTCTCGTTTTCCTTCGGGGATTTCCCGTCTCACCAACCTCATTTTTCTTGTGAAAAGTTTTTTCCGCTGTTTTTTTTTTCTTTTTTTCAATATCAAGTTCAAATTTGAGATATTTCGAAAAAAGGAACTAAGTCATAGTTCTGTTAAAACCGTCATCAGTAATAGTCTAAACAAATTCATATTTGTATTTCAAACCTGTAATTCTCATACTAATGTTTATGCCACTAATTTTCAGCAAAATAATTATACATATATATATATATATATATATATATATATATATATATATATATGTATGTATATGTATATATATATATATATATATATATATATATATATATATATATATGTTGCAGTAATTCACAAGGCACACGTGAAAATAATATGCAGAAAAAAACACTGGGAAATAAGAAGCTTAGTCCGAACGTTTTCGTCTATTTAAGACATTATCAAGGAATTGATAATGTCTTAAGTGGGAGTTGTAAGGGAGTTGTAAGGACCGGATCGATCCGGTCCTTACAACTCCCACTTGATGCAGCGGCCTTGGTGGTGAAACGGGTGGTTAATGGGTGTAGTAAGCGCCCTCCCTAATCTCGAGAGTCAGTTAGACAATGAGTTCCCAAGGTTTTATGCTGTTTAGTGGTCGAGCGGTCTAAGGCGTGTGTGCGGTTTGGGAGTTTACTTCCAAGCGCATCGGGTTCGAATCCCGTGCGCTACTGCCAAAAGAGATTATCTGATATATATATATATATATTGTATGTATATAATACATATATATATATATATATATATATATATATATATATATATATATGTGTGTGTGTGTGTGTGTGTGTGTGTGTGTGTGCATATATAGGTATGTACATATATATAAATGTATATATACAGTATACATATATACATATATATATAATATATATATACATATATATGTATATATATATATATACATATATATATATATATATGACGCAATACAGAGTAGGAAACACAGGAGACATAATCTGAGTATTTTCTTAACTAGTTCCGCAGGACTGCGAAACTTGTCATGAATAAACTCAAACTAAGACTCCCATGTATCCTACTCCAACTTACGTCAACCTGTCTGACAGAATGCCTCAATATATATATATATATATATATATAATATATATATATATATATATATATATATATATATATATATGTATATATATATGTATATATATATATATATATATATATGTATATATATATATATATATGTATGTATATATATATTATATATATATATATATATATATATATAAAATCAACCATTCTGAGTCCACTGCTGAACAAAGTCCTTCATAGCATTCCATGATTCACGCGACCGCGTCAACCTCTGCTACTTCACTCCTGCAAGCTTCTCAATCTCATCTCTCCACCTTCTGTTTGGTTTACCTCTTCCACGCCTCTCATCTCGTAGCGTCAACTCAGTAACATACTTGCTCCATCGTTCATCAGTCATTCGTATTAACTTAACTGCCTAAATCCTCTATTTTACCGCCTCCACAATATCTTTCACTCTAGTCTGCTCTCTCACCCAACTTGCTCTCTTTCGGTCTCTCAGCGTTATTCCCATCATTCATTTCTCTATTGCCCTCTGTGCAGTCCTTAGCTTTGTTTCCATCGCTTTCGTCAGTTTCCAAGTCTCACACCCGTAGATTATTGCTGGCAGAATGCATTGGTTGTAAACTTTACGTTTCAAACATAAAGGTAGAAAGCCTCTCAGGATTTTATTATATTTACCAAACACTTTCCAACCAATTATGATACGTTTTTTTTATTGTTATTATTATCATCATCTGGCCTACATAATTATACTCTTCAACTTCTTGAAGACTCTCACCATCGATTATAATCTCTTTGAATTTTCGTGTTGAACATTAATTTGGTTTTACTCTTATTCGTTTTTAAATCTACTTTGAGACTTTCCTTGTTCAGATCATTCAGCATATCTTGCAAGTCTTCTGCTCTTTCTGAAATATGAGTAATGTCATCTGCAAATCTTAGGTGGTTCAAATATTCGCCATTAATCTTTAAACTTTTCCCTTCCCAACTCAATCTTCTGAAAATTTTCTTTAAACAAGCTGTAAATAGTTTTTGTGAAATGGTATCGCCTTGGCGTACTACTTTCTTGATCTTGATATTTTTCTTATCTTTATGTAGTCGAATTATAGCGGTAACTTCCGCATAAATCTTTTCTAAAACCTGCTTGCGTAGCGAGTTTAGTATTGCTATTTGTTCTACTGAGTCAAAGGCCTCGTAATCTACAAAAACAGAGAGGTATATTCTATTCTGTCGTTTTCTCGATTAGTTGGTTCATTGCCTGCAAATGGTCTAGAGTCGAATATCCGCTCTTAAAGTCTGCCTGTTCTCTTGGTTGGTTTCCATTTAAAACTTGACTTAGTCTATTTGTAAAGATCTTGGATAATACTTTATATACATTTGATAGCAAGCTAATCAGTCGATAGTTACTAAGATACTTCTGGTGTCCTTTTTTATGAAGCAAAATAACTATAGCGCTGCACCACGATTCAGAAACGCTTTCTTGACGTAAACACAGGGTGTACAACTGAGCCAACCTAATATAAACTTCTTTCCCTGCGTCTTTTAAGAGGTATATCGATATACCATATTCCCCAGGTGCTGTTCCTCGTTTCATATTTGTAGAGCAAATTCTACTACTTTCTTTGTAATCTCTGGTACACTACTAACATCTGCAGATGAATTTTTTGACTCAACTACGGTCTTCAACGAGTAAAGCTCTTGGTAAAATTCTTCCACTCTTTTTATCATTCTGTCTCTACATTCAATGGTTTTTCCACTCCTATCTTTCAAACATATCATTTGCTGTTTTCCTAAAGCATTTCTACGCTGTGTCCTTTTTAATACTTTTATCTTTCCGAATAGTTTACTCTTTCGTTTCTCTGATCTCTGCTTTTTGTTAGGCTGGTCTTACTCCACGTTAGGTAGTCAAATATTAGGGAGGTTGAAGGCAAACTCTGATGGAGAGCTGGTTTTATTTAGCAATGAATGTTGGACGCCAGGGAGGGGGGGGGGGAACGAGATGGCAAGGGAGGTGACGACTGTGTTTTAAGTTGTATCCACGGGCAATCTGATTACAAGGGAGCACGGGGGAAAGGGTGTGAGAAAGCAGGAGCAGCGAGCTAGGCTCACGTATGTTGCCTCGAGGCGATCTGGATCTTTGGCATCCGTCCAGCTTCTATATACACGGGCATGTCATGACCCGTGCTCCTAATTTGCGTGAGGTCAAGTGTGATGTGTGGGGTAGTAGACAAAACGTTCTGACGCCGATAACCCATGAAGACAGAGGGTATGCGTTCTTCAAAAAGGCTTTATGGTATTTCAAGTGGCAGACCCTGGTGCTGGTTAGGCATGGCTAGCCGATGCTGGCAGTGCACGTGTGTTTTCTCATGGAGGCTTTGTCCCAATCATGGGCCACAAGTAAGCTCTGGATCGAGTCACGTGCCTAGGGACGTGAGTATGTCCCACGGGGCCACTTTTGGGTCAGTAAGGTCGTGGGACGGCCGACAAGAGGTGAGGACGGGATTGAGAACGAGAGGTGAGGATCGGGATTAAGGACTGCTCCTACCACGCCCCCACTGAAGCCAAGGCTGGAAGTGAAGTCATATGAAGCCTCAACAAGAAATTGTTAAGGGAGTTGTTCATACGACTGGGCCGGAACTTGAAGACGGAGGTGGAGCTGCCCCTCACACTGTAGAAGTAGCAGCAGGTGGTGGTAGGGTCCCACGGGATAGCGAGTGGGTGGGGAGGGGACTAGACGGCGAGGGAGGCGACGACTGTGTTTCAAGTCGTGTCTACGGGCGATCTGCTTGTAGGGGAGCAAAGTGGGGGGAGAAGGTGAGAAAGCAGGAGCAGCGAGCTAGGCTCACATATGATGCTCCGAGGTGATTTGCTTGCGTGGGAGCAAGGGGGTGAGAGGAGGTGAGAAAGCAGGAGCAGCAAGCCAGGCTTACGTATGCTCTTCGGCGTTGGTTCATGCTTTATATACACGGCAGGTCATGACCCGTGCCCCTAATTGGCGTAAAGTCAAGTGTGATGCCAGGAAAGTCGGACGCAAAAACGTTCTTAGGCCGCTGATTCACGTAGATAGAGGGTATGAGGCGGG